>NW_005368707.1:2849697-2883117 GCF_000412655.1 Myotis brandtii | reverse complement strand
CTATAGTCCGGCCCTCCAACGGTCTGAGGGACAGTGAACTGGCCCCCTGTTTAAAAAGTTTGAGCACCCCTGCTCCAGAGCATTATCTCAATTCATTGAGGTTCTGCTTCCCAGCATATGTCGACAGTTTGGCTCAAATAAACTCACAAAAATTCTTTACAGGTTTCAATGGTTTTTTTATGTTAACATATGCAATATTGAAATATGAGGGTAATAAATAAAAACTAATAATATCATGCATTGAGTACTTAGGGATTAAATTTTTTGCATATATTATCTCATTTAACTCTAATTATCACTCTAGAACAGCGAGAGGTTCTCAACCTGTGGGTCTTGACCTCTTTGGGGGTCGAATGACCCTTTCACAGGGGTCGCCTAAGACCATCGGAAAACACATATATAATTACATATTGTTTTTGTGATTAATCACTATGCTTTAATTATGTTCAATTTGTAACAATGAAATTGGGGGTCACCACAACATGAGGAACTGTATTAAAGGGTTGCGGCATTAGGAAGGTTGAGAACCACTGCTCTAGAAGATGAGAATTATCCCAATTTTTCACACAAGAAAATGGGCACAGAAGGATTAAGGAATTTTCCCAAGAGCCCACAGCTAGTCGCCTGTGGGGCACTAGAGCCTGAGTTCTTTACTCATGCAAAATCATCCAGGGAGCTCTGGGCTCAGAGCAGCTGTTCTTAAATCTACTTCCCTACTTCTACTCATTTTCCTTTCTACTCTTCGATCTCATTTCCTTGCTTTCTACTCTTTTACCTCACCCCTCCTTCCATCTCTCCCTTTCCTCTTTTCTCTCTCACAAACTGGATTATGCAATGCAGAATGCTAAGTGGTTAGAGCATCTGTCTGAAATATCATGGAATTAAAAGAAATGGGTCTCTTTAGTTATGAACCGGAAAAGATCTTGTAAACAAGGTTTGATGTGTTCCTACATAGGGGGCTGTGTTCATCCTGACTCTCTTCCTATGTTTGTTTCCTTCCCAGGCTTCTTACTGTCTGACTGCTGTTCTTCCAGAAGACAGGAAAGTGATGTAAGATATAGGTCAGGGAAAAAGTATAAGGAGTTTGCAGGCTCAATCCCCAGCCCTGGTTGGGGTGTGTGCTGGATGCAACCAATCGACGTGTCTTTCTCACATCAATACTTTTCTCTGTCTCTACTCCTCCCTTTCACTCTCTCCATTTCTCTGTGTAGTTACCTAACCTAGAAGGCTTGGCATAAAGCATTTTTATTTCAAAAACATTGGCTGTGATTTCTGTTCTTGTAGTCAGGCACTACTAAAAAGACACTAAAGTGTCTGTTCCCCACCATACTAGAGTAAAAGAAGCCACTTCGAGATGCTTCCAGGGACAGTTGTTGGTGATAGGCAAGGAATTCTGTCTGATGACAGGAATCCCATAATTTCAAGCTGCAGGATAAATGTAGCTTTCTGTCTGCAGACAGAAAGGAGATGAACTGCGTGAGTGAGATCTGGGCCCACATTCTCCTGAGGGCGGCTTCCTATCTACACAAGCCTCTGTGAAAAGAATGCAGTTGCCTTGATGTAGACTGATGCAGTGGGGAAGCATACTCAGCTGCCACCACATTAGTTAGAACAGTATGGTTTAGTTGAACATGTAAATTTGAGTATGATCAGTTGCATCATTTTGTTGTTGTTGTTAATCCTTACCTGAAGATATTTTTTCCATTGATTTTTAGAGAGTGGAAGAGAGAGTGAAGGGGTGGGAGAGAGGGAGAGTTGTAACAATGAAATTGGGGGTCACCACAACATGAGGAACTGTATTAAAGGGTTGCGGCATTAGGAAGGTTGAGAACCACTGCTCTAGAAGATGAGAATTATCCCAATTTTTCACACAAGAAAATGGGCACAGAAGGATTAAGGAATTTTCCCAAGAGCCCACAGCTAGTCGCCTGTGGGGCACTAGAGCCTGAGTTCTTTACTCATGCAAAATCATCCAGGGAGCTCTGGGCTCAGAGCAGCTGTTCTTAAATCTACTTCCCTACTTCTACTCATTTTCCTTTCTACTCTTCGATCTCATTTCCTTGCTTTCTACTCTTTTACCTCACCCCTCCTTCCATCTCTCCCTTTCCTCTTTTCTCTCTCACAAACTGGATTATGCAATGCAGAATGCTAAGTGGTTAGAGCATCTGCCCAAGGACTGAAGGGTTGCAGGTTTGATTCCAGTCAAGGGCACGTACCTCAGTTGCAGGCTCAATCCCCAGCCCTGGTTGGGGTGTGTGCTGGATGCAACCAATCGACGTGTCTTTCTCACATCAATACTTTTCTCTGTCTCTACTCCTCCCTTTCACTCTCTCCATTTCTCTGTGTAGTTACCTAACCTAGAAGGCTTGGCATAAAGCATTTTTATTTCAAAAACATTGGCTGTGATTTCTGTTCTTGTAGTCAGGCACTACTAAAAAGACACTAAAGTGTCTGTTCCCCACCATACTAGAGTAAAAGAAGCCACTTCGAGATGCTTCCAGGGACAGTTGTTGGTGATAGGCAAGGAATTCTGTCTGATGACAGGAATCCCATAATTTCAAGCTGCAGGATAAATGTAGCTTTCTGTCTGCAGACAGAAAGGAGATGAACTGCGTGAGTGAGATCTGGGCCCACATTCTCCTGAGGGCGGCTTCCTATCTACACAAGCCTCTGTGAAAAGAATGCAGTTGCCTTGATGTAGACTGATGCAGTGGGGAAGCATACTCAGCTGCCACCACATTAGTTAGAACAGTATGGTTTAGTTGAACATGTAAATTTGAGTATGATCAGTTGCATCATTTTGTTGTTGTTGTTAATCCTTACCTGAAGATATTTTTTCCATTGATTTTTAGAGAGTGGAAGAGAGAGTGAAGGGGTGGGAGAGAGGGAGAGAGAAAGAAAAACATCGATGTGAGAGAGACACATTGATTGGTTGCCTCCCGCATACACCGCCCCAACTGGAGCTGGAGATCCAACCTGCATCCTAGGTACGTGCCTTTGACTGAGATTCGAACTTGTGACCCTCTGGTGCATAGGTCAATGCTTTAACGACTGAGCACACTGGCCATGGCAGTTAAGTCATTTTAAGAAGAACTTTATCCTTCAGAGAAAAGGATCACACGATGTAGAAATGATTGTCTGTTTTAAACCCTGACCACTGGCCTTCCTTTCCTAGGATGTGTCCTGGGCACAGAGACTGCAGGAGCTGGAGGTAGATGCCAAAGCTTGATTCAAAAGGCTTCAGACCACCTCGCAAACCCAAATCATGGACACGGGAATTCTATCCAGAGGCCAAAAGTGTCTGAAATATCATGGAATTAAAAGAAATGGGTCTCTTCTTAATGAAATACCTAACTCTCTTTAGTATGAACCAGAAAAGATCTTGCAAACAGGTTTGATGTGTTCCTACATAGGGGGCTGTGTTTATCCTGACTCTCTTCCTGTGTTTGTTTCCTTCCCAGGGCTTCTTACTGTCTGACTGCTGTTCTTCCAGATGACAGGAAAGTGATGTAAGATATTGGTCAGGGAAAAAGTATAAGGAGCGGCTTTGAGGTATGAATTCTGCTATCCTTTAGTTAAATCAATTTCACTAGGTCTATCAGAACATAGCATCTCCTGAGGGTAGAGATCATTCTGTAATTTCATTAAAAATATTTTTAGTCTCTTATAGTATTGCTATGCCAAAATGCAATAGATTCCAAAACTACGTAAATAAAAGAAGATGAGCATATGACTGCATTAAAGTGGAGTTTTTCTGAAGCTCATAAAAGTGTGCCCCTTCCTGCTTTTAGCAAAAACTTGTTATCCAAATCACAGTTTTGGAAGTTTGAAAAGAATGTATTAAGGAAAATGAGCTGAATTGGGTAAAAGATTAACTTCAGGGACCTGGCTAAGTGGCTCAATTGGTTGGAGCATCGTCTGGTTCACCTCAAGGCGGTGGGCTCGATTCTGGGTCAAACACATATCTAGGCTGTGGGTTTGATCCCCAGTTGGGGCACATATGGAAGGGAACTGATCAATGTTACTTTCTCTCTAATCAATGTTTCTCTGTTTCTCTTTTTCTCTCTCTCCCTTCCTCTCTCTCCAAAAAATAAAACAAAAACAATCAAACCACATATCCCTCTGTAAGGATAAAAATAAAGATTAATTTAGCAAAACAAAACAAACAAAAAACCTGAGTGGTTGGATTGATTGGATTTACAGGGAATCAGGGTTTAAATATCATATTTTTGGGCGGTCAGTTTAGTCCTACAGATATTTACATAGCTCATCCTATGTGCAGGAATTGTGCAGGCTGTGGTAGAAAAAAGCTGAGGAGGACACAGTTCTTGCCTTCAGGGTGCTTACAGGTTAGTGGCTTCCAACACTTTCAGTTTGCTATTGACAACTTTCTCACGCAAATAAGCATGCATTACTGCCAAGACATGCATTCATCTTTATACACTACAGGTCATCATTTACGACATAAATGCACATTAAATCAATCGTCCATTCTGAGCTCCAGACTCACATGTCTAATGCCGGCTGGACATCTCCACTGGGTTTCAAGGCCTGGAACTGAACGCCCCATTCTCACCCACATATCCCGTCTCCCACATCCTGCTGTCACATTAAACAGCATCTCCACCTTCCAGGGTTCCAGGCAAACAGCAGTGGGCTCCTCTGCTTGCTCTTTCTTCAAAACTTCTGCTTAATGTGATGGGGCGGCCCTTTCACTGTGACCATACTCACCGCCCCTTGGCTGCTGACAGGTCTCCCCCCAACACTACTCACAGCTCAACCACCAGAGTGATCCTTTTAAGAAGTCTCATCATGACTCACCTGCTCCCATGACTTCCTTCCTAACTTATAACAACCAATGTGCTTTCAGTGTCCTTTCAATGAGCTCTCCGTCCCTGCATGTCTGGTCCCCTCATCCCCTCTTGCAGCACATCTTCTGCCACTCTCCCCCCTTCCTCCCCTGGTCTCCTTGCTGAATCTTGGAAACACTAGCCCACCTAAGAGCCTCCACATTTTCTGTTCCCTCTGTCTAGAATGTTCCTTCCCCACCCTGACATGCACTTTCTTCTTCTCTCTCTGCTTAAATGCTGCCTCACTAGTCAGACCTTCCCTAACCACCTACATAAATAGCTGCTCCCAATCACTCTTATTTGAGTTTCTTTTTCTCCCATAGAGCTTGTAGGGGGACATGCTATGTATTTACTTGTTTATTTGTACATTGTCTCTCCCTCCCCCCAATCCCATCCCACCACTTGACTACAAGGGCAGGTCTTTGTTCGTTTTGTCCCCTGCTCTGTCCCCTGCACCTAAGCAGTACCTAACATGTAAAATACCTGTTCCAAGTCTAAGGAAATACAGAGTATGGGCTGACTGTGTTCACACTTCCAGATCTCACAGGTCCTGTTTTAAGTCCATGAGATGGGTCTGTTTTCTCATCTTTGTTCCTTTCATATCAATGGCATTTTGGATTCTGATTATTTGAGACTTTGCCTGGATGGGACTTTATTTTGACAATTAAAATATTACAAAGTCTAGTTAATAACATAATACTTTGTGCCTTCATTTTCCATACGACTGCCCAAAGTTTATGTAGCTTAAGTGATAAAGCTGAGTAATCACAAATAATAATTAGGTAATAATGATTTTCCATACAGTTAAGACATTGTTAAAATAAGTATTATTAAGGCTGAATATTCTTTCAAGTTCATGATAGTATAGAATAGTAGTTCAGAGCTCAGGCTCTGGAGTCAATGTCCTTCAAAGCCATCACAAGGAGCAGTGTGATCTCAGATAAACTAACCCACCCACACCTCAGTTTATTCATCTCTTCAATGGGAATAATAAGAATGGTATTGTGTTATTATGAGGATTAAATAAGGTAATGGATATAAAGTTCTAGGCATAGCTCTTAGTTTCCACTTAATAAATCTTCCTTATTATTTTCTTTGGTTGCTAAGCCACATTTGCTCATGTTTTTAAAACACGGGCTTACCTATCCTTTTCCAAATAGGACCTGGGGTAGTTGTGGCTTACAATAAAAAATAAGGCAACATGACTAAATAGGAATTGGAGGACAACATCAAGGTAAAAGAGGGTGCAAATACACTCACTGAAGACAATGTGATCGGCTTGATTGCATTTCAGATTAGACCTTAGACTTGCTGGCCTTCTGGACGCCAGTTTCATAACTCTCTTTGTTGGAAAGGAGAAAGCATACCGCAAGCTTCTTAGGAGATGACACATTTTCCTGACACTAAATTCTGAGGAGAGCTTGTAAATTAGAATTCTATATATGGAGACTGGTGGTACAATGAGAATTATATTTAGGTTCTGTCTTATTTTACAATAAATGTAGAAGAGAATTTCTTAAGGCTATTTCTGATGGATAGGGGGTATCCCCCAAATAAATGGTTGAATTCTGGCATCAAGAGTAAAGCATTGAGACCAAAATATTACTTTTGTTACTGGCAAATGTAATATTGGAGAATGTGGCTTTAATTTGCAGACAAGCTGGGTTTCTAGTGCTGAACCCAGAACCTGATTGGTTTATCTAGATGGGCCTCACATGTGGGGACCTGTCCCCATGAGACTACCATGCTTTCTGCAGACAGGGTTGCTTCTGAAAGAAAGGACGGGGCTACACACACCCTTTCCTTGTCCCAGACTCAGCAATAAAACCAGCTCCTCCTCCCTCCCTGGAGAGATAGAACAGCATACATACCAGTAAAGCTCCCTCCACGTTGGAGGGTGGAGACATTCTCCCTAAAAACTTTCTGTGGTAAACTCCAATAAAAGCCAAGAATGTCATACCCCAGAGCAGTCTTGGGTTACTCTGACTTGAATCCAGGAGAGAATATAGAGTCCCTCTGGGAATGGACAAATATCATGTCCAAACAATCTCCCCTTTCCATGTATTTATTGAATGATGTCTCTGTGTCAGACATATACATGGTGGAAACAATGGTGAGCAAATAAACTGACACTGACAAGTATATAATTGCAAATGGGGATCAATGCCACAAAGGAAATGTACAGGCAACACTGAGCACATTCAGTGGGGAAAGAGTTCCCCTGTGAAATTCTAGAGACTCTCCCTGAGGACATACACTTTGAACTAAATTTTAAATATATATAATTGATTTCAGAGAGGAAGGGAAAGGGAGAGAGAGATAGAAACATCAATGATGAAAGAGAATCATTGATTGACTGCCTCCTGCACACCCCACACTGGGGATTGAGCCCACAACCCAAGCAGATGCCCTGACCAGGAATTGAACAATGACCTCCTGGTTCATATGTCAACACTCAACCACTCAGCCAAGCCTGCTGGGCTTGAGCTAAATTTTAAAGGCTGCGGCGTAGAGGAAGGGGAACAGCACCAAGGTAGAGGAAATACCACGTGCAAAGGCTCAGAGGTAAGAGGAGTCTGAAATGTTGGAGAAAGCTACAGAGGGCAAAGGGCAGGGGAAAGAGGGCAACAAAGATGTGGAGAGGTAGGAAGAGGCCTGATGGTGTGAACTTTTGCAGGGGTATGATGGGCTTTGATCTTCATCCTGAGAGCAGTGATTTTAAGCAGAAAGGGTAACATGATCAGAGCCTCATGCCAGACTTTGATGGGTGCTGACTAGCAGACCAACTCCAGCTTTAATACTTAAATGAGGGTCCCATATTGGTGTTTGAGGATAGACAACTCTGCTTTGGGCACCAAATGCCCCAGTGACCTGGCACTCTGCTAGATCAGTTGAGTGGCTTAGCTTAACTTTCTATAATTTTCAGAACTTGTACAAATATGCACTTGAATCCCTATGCATTCCAATTTCAGGTTTTGACAGAGAAGTTTAGAATTGAATCTTTTTCCCACCATGAGATATTATCAGTATTCTATTTTATTTTAGACCACCTTTGAAACATTAAATGGCTTACAAAAATATATGTTATAGAATGGAAACAAAGTATATGTCTGTGACAAAGGATATCAAGGATGGGGAGTGGAGGCAGGCAGCCAGTAGCCAGCCACAGCTGTGGTTGGGGGGTGAGGTGGGCCTCACCCCTTTGGAATGTCTGATTCTGAGCACCCTGGCCTTGTGCTGAGCCTGCCTGAGCACTCTGACTGAAAATGTACCTCTGGCAATTTAAATGCTGAAGTGATGGCTCTTGGAGGATATATGTAAAAAATCATTTTAACTGTGCCGTTATTAACATTATACCATTATTGCAGGCAGTAAGTGCGTCACTTTAAAGATCATTCCAGGTTTATGCTCATAAAATCTTTCATTAGCACATGGAAAGACACTTTCTTTAGTATGTGGTAATGGATGCAATTAATCTAAAAGAGGTTTTTATTATTAAAATATATTTTATTGATTTCAGAGAGAAAGGGAGAGGGAGAGATAAAAACATTAATGATGGGAGAGAATCATTGATCGGCTGCCTCCTGCACACCCCCTACAGGGGATCGAGCCCACAACCTAGGCATGTGCCCTTGACCGGAATCAAACCAGAGAATCAGTCTGCAGGCTAACACTCTATCCACTGAGCCAAACCAGCTAGGAATAATCTAAAAAAGTTTTAAATAATTACAGTAAAAATAATGAGAAATCAGGACTCAAATGTTTTACACTACTTGAAAGTATCTTCTTATCTATCTAGAGTTTCGCCCTGTTAATCGTGATTATTGGGGTGGAATGAAAATAGAGTTTTTGCAAAGCTTTCATATTTAACTCACATAGGTAGGCCACACACAGCGGTAGAATCCCCTCAGAATAAGTGACCAACTAAAGGCGAATGAGAGATGCAAGCCATTTCAAATTTAAAGCAGATCTATTCAAGAAAGCCTCTTGCTCCTTGAGGGAGTCTCATCACAATTTTAGAAATACCAAAGAAATCACTGGATTTTTAAAAAGGGAACAAACAGCCGACAAGTATTTGCACTCTGCATCTAGCATTCAGCATACTGTCCATGTTTCTAAGCTTCAGGTTACGTGCACCTGTATGAGAGTGCTTTCTACATATTCACCGAAGTCCTGATAACAGGGCTGAACAGGATCAGGCTGAGAACTAAGAATAGCCCTCTAAAGAAATGGTTCTGCAAGGTAACATCCATCAGCATCCTTTTTATCCTTTGTTCTCCACCAGCCACTAATGCACCTCATTATTTCAGTTTTTAGTCCACAGGTCTCTGTCTTGTCTACAGAGCAACATGAAATACCTGTCACCTGCCTTGGGGAAGGTCATGTTCGCTTTCTCTCTTCCCCCCTTCCCTGACTGCCTGTCCAATAAGTTTGTCCAAAGTAGAAATTGAAGTGTTTGGACTTGACCCACCCATTGTGCATTCTGATTTCTTTTTATTTTCCAAAATTCACCTTCTCCTTTAATAATTCACCTAGAATTCTACCTTACTGTCTAGGTTAAAGGTCACCTAAAAAATGGGTTCTACTTATTTATATGTGAAACTAGAGGCCTGATGCACAAATTTGTGCAAGCGTAGGCTCTCACAGCCCGGGCTGCCTCGTGGTCCCTTGGCCCTGCCCCCCACCCACTGGTTGTTCCGGAAGGTTGTTCCGGAAGGTCGTTCCACCATCTGGTCTAATTAGCATATTAGATCTTTATTGCATAGGATTACAAATTGCAGTTTGTTAACACATTGGTTTTCGCTAGCTTTTTATTTGATCTTTTGTCAATTTTACCCAGGGTAATTTTCAGACTCTCTGAACTGACCCAAAGAACTATTATACCAAATTTACATATTTAATATAAAATTAATAAAAATTTATCATTCAAAGAAATTTATGGTTTTCTAACTAGGTTATGACAAAGGCATACACTCATATACACACACATTGGTAAGGATGATACAATTTTTCCCGTGTATTTTTATATTATGTCTCCTGCCTCATTTTTCTGCAAGACATTTTCCCCTTTGTTTTCCTTCCCTGTTCAGGAGTGTTTGATTACTCCAGTCTCCGCATCTGTTTCAAACCTTCATTGAAATCATTGTATCGACCTGAGGAGTTTTCTACTTAGGACAGATGTCTCCATCAAGACTTCAGGTCCTTATATGCTACTTTTTATGGGCCACAAGTGTAAGCCAGTTCTTTCTTAATTTCCTTCTCTAAGGATCAAAGAATAGTATCTGCTGATTTTTGTTCCTATTGTAAAAGGACTTTACTATTACTATGTTGCCAGAATCCATTCTGAAAATAAATGTGAGATTTTGTTTCTGTTTTGGTTTGGGTCCTAAGTGATGGCATTTCTGCCAGATCCTTGTAAAAACTGTGTATCATTATGCAAAGTTCCATGGCTGAGATGGACAGTTCTGTTTTTGCTTTGTTGTGTGTGTGTGTGTGTGTGTGTGTGTGTGTGTGTGTTTATTTTACAACATAAATACCAACCATATTAACACTAAAAAAAAAAAACCAAAAACAGTCTACTAAGGGTTAATGTGTCTCTGGCTCTTAATGGTGAAAAAAATAAAAAGCTTAGTGTGAACAAAAAGCAGAAAATACCGAAGACATCCCTATCTGTGTCGATTTGGAAAATGTAATCATATATCCCTGACCTTCTGCTGTTAAGGTAGCTGGCTTACCCTCTAGCTAAAGTAGCTGTCTCGTCCTAAAGCACTTGCTTGTCTTATCTTTGTGGAATTGATGGTGCTGGTCTAGTCCAGCCGCAGGATTGCAATGCCAGTTTGGAGAGCAGGACAGCAGCAAATTCCAAGGGAAGCCCTGGGGTTATCGCAAGTCTGCAGATGTCACATGGCCAATTTCAACAGAGCTTGACCTCGGGCTGAACTCCGCTTTGCCAGGCTACAGAGAACTAAGCCCAGCAGCTATAACAAGCATAGGCCTTCCCAGCCAGGCAGGAGCCACCTAAACAAACTCACAGCCTGTTGCCAAGGGAACTTTCTGGTTGTTTATAAATAGGGTAATGGTTTAGTCCCCAGACTTCCGGAATGAAATTGTGTTGTTATACCCAAGCACCCGGGGTACCCCCAAACTCAAGGCCTGCCCTCACCAAAAGTGACTCATTCTTTTTTTGGACCACCTGCGACAGAGACCCAGGCAGAGAGGGCAGTGACTCCAGGGAACCAGTGGCTAGTGGAAGTCCAGCCCTTTCTTTTCCCCTGTGGAGGAAAAAGTGTCTGGGTGTAGGTTCCAACTCCGATGGCCTAAAATGGTAACTACCCTTACCATGTGTCAGGTGCTGTCCCGAGCATGTTGCATCCAAAAACATGTTAACACGTGTTAACTCATTTATCCCCCGAAAAACCCTCCAGGCCTACCACTCCTCAAGGGTATGCTGTAATAACATCCATTCACATCTGGGAAAATTGCTTTCCCAGGTAACAAGTGGAAGAGGCAGGGAATGATCCCAGGGAATTTGAACACAGGGTTTGCAGCCTAACATTAACTCTGTACAACCACAGGTCTGGGTGCAGAGGGAACTGGGCTCAGGATCCTTGGCCAGGTAGGCTGGAAAGTCTAGGCATTTCCAAATCTTTACATCACAGGAATGGGAGGAAAATAAAAAAGGGGACCACAGCAAGCATTCTCTGCAGAATTCAGACCAGACTAGGAGGGTTCAGAAGGTGGCAGCTCCCCTGTCCTTGCCATCTCATCTCCAACCTCAGCCTGCAGGCAGAATGAAATTGCAAAGGCATTCCCATTTAGAGGCTTGGCCCTAATTATGTTAAATTCCTGGTGGCCATCAATCCAGACTCCTCTAACCAGTGAAACCAGACCTTTCAGTGTAAAGAATGCTCTCATTCTTTGCTACGGTCTACCTGTCTGGCTGTGACAATGGCCCCTACCCTCAGCACCTGCCCACACCCACCAGGCTCTCTCTCCGTCATATGCTAAGCAGCCCCGGCCTGGTAACTCCAGCAGCCGAGATGTTGCATTTGTTGGCACTTCTCACATCTTCTCCACAGAGAAAGCTGATGTTTGTAAGGTGACTTTGGTCCCCTGCAAGGCTCAATCAGTCCTCATTGCCCATCAAAGATTCACATTTTAATGGAATTTTTGTTTGCAAGGGCAATTTTATTATATTTTGGGTCTTTGGAAATTGAGACCATTTATGATAAACCAAATACAGTTGCCAATTGATTTTCTTAACAACTCCCCCCACTAAAGGCTCATCCTTTTAGTAGAAATAGCCCCAGGCTTATCCAAGGCAAGGAGAATGATTCTATCACCTGAATCAAACAGCTTTAAGGACCTCTAATTAAGAGCACCTTACACAGAATTTCTCAACAAGATCCTCAGGTGTGTTCAGTGACCTGAGGATCTCATTGAAATGCAGATTCTGGTTCAGCAGGTATAGAGGGGACCCAAGACCCCACATTTCTAACAAGCTCCTGGATGATGTGGACTACACTTTGAGGAGCAGGACTTGAACACACATTAACTCACTTATCCCCAGAACCACCCTCCAGGCCTACTTTATCTTGAGATGCTGTGCCCCTGACCCATGTTGCACAAACTGATGCAGCCCAGAGCCTTCTGGAGGATGTGCTTCTTATTAGTGACACCCCCACCCCACCCCTAGGAAGAAAAAGAACTCGTCCTGGGTTCTTTGGCTGGGAGGGCTTTTGGAACTTGACAGTTTTAATTTTTTGTTTGAGTGCTTTCCCATTCAGGAAATACTTCCTACTTGATTTTTTTTGTCTTAATAGAAGCATCTCTACCTCAAAGGAATGCCCTGCTTCTGAGTTTACACAGAGGAAGACTCTCTCAGGGCTCTGTGGTTTGGTTGTCTTACATCTCTGCATGCGGGTTACAGAGCCATGCTGAATTGGGTTGAAACAGATGTCCACTCTCTGAAAATTGGAACAACTGGAACGAGAACTTTCAGCTTTTTGAGAGAGTCACCTCATCTAACCCCAAATGGGCTGATAATCTAAGAGGCAATACAGCAGTGAGGTGAGAGCCATGGCTTAGCAGAAACAGAGGTCCCCGTTCAAATTCTAGTCCTGGAAACCACATGAGTTGTCCTGTTGGGCAAACTACCTAATCTTCGCTTCCTTAATCATAAGACAAGTGAGAGTGTCATGAGCAAAAGAGCAAGCACAGTGAGAGAGATGGCAAGACATAGACGGTCGTCAGCCTCCCATGAGGAGAACCTGACTCGATGCCCTGCAGGAAGCTCCTTCAGAGCAAGAACGCAGATGCTCACTCCTGGAATCAGGTGACAGAGTTGCACTTGGGTTTCCTCTGTGGGGCATCTCCACCCCCTTGATAGGTGACGGTGGTACATAAGATCACAGACACTCGGCATTGGCTGTACTCTACAATAGTCACTAGTCGGTGGCAGTCTAGAGGAAAAACATGCTTAGATGATAGCTTCTAAGTTTTGTTTTTTTTGGGAAACCAGGTTTCCCTGTTTAAGTTTCTTAGCTGAGTGCTTCCCCATTCCTTAGAAAATATTTCCTACTTGACTTAAAAAAAAATTCTGATATGTGCCTCCACTTCAATGGAATTGATCAAAACAACAAGCTAAGCTTCTTTCACTCACCCCTCCAGTTTGGAGTCCTGTTCAAATGCACATTCTGTTTCAGAAGATCTGGGGTGGAGCCTGAAATTCTCAGTTTCCACCCAAGTCCTGGAGGATGCTGATGCTACATAGGCCACACACTTTGAGGAGCAGGGCACCAGCCATCATTCTTGCCAGACTGAACCTCAAACATTTTAGGCCATTGCAAAGGACCTCCTCCATGCAGGAGCCTCGTCTGCTGTGTTTCTCCCTAGCTAGAACTCTCAGCTGAGTACCTGACTTTCATTCTCACTTCTTGTCCCTCCCTGGCCCCATGTCCTCCCTGCCTGCCTGTGCAGCATTTGGGCTGAGTCTCTCCTGACTGGTCTGTGGCCTCTAGCCCACTCCTCCAGCCTGGCACCTTTCAGTGTCTCACTGAAGACTCTCCCTGCCAGGGCTGTGTATTCTGAGTGCATGCAGGCAGGCTCATGTCACCATGGTCACCATTGCAAGAACAGGAATGGGCTACCCTCATGGATCCTGGAATCAACTGCATGTTTTGAACTCTAAAGGAAGAAGCCTGAACTACACAAACCTGAGGATTTTAAAATTTAAAAAAATCTTAGAGGTAGTACTATACAAAGTCATTATTATGTAGGAAATCAAGGTCAATAATCTATGTACATAAAATCCAAGTGACCGGAATGACCAGTCGCTATGATGCACACTGCAGCGGCCAACCTGCCCAATCGGGGCCCTGATTGGCCCCCCTGAAAATTCCCGCAGCCCCTCCCCCTGGCAAGCCCTGCCCCGACTTGGTCCCCCCACCCCGATCAGGGTGGGGCTGGCCGGCTAACTGCCTGCAGCTCCTCCCCCTGGCCAGCCCCACCCCGGATTGGCCCCCATCAGGGCGGGCTGGCCGGACCCCACCCATGCAGGAATTCGTGCACCGGGCCTCTAGTAAGAATAATAAACATTGCCCTAGCCAGTTTGTCTCAGTGGATAGAGTGTCAGCCTGTGGATCAAAGGGTTCTGGCTTCAATTCCAGTCAAGGGCATGTAGCTTGGTTGCAGGTTCCTCCCCAGCCCGGGCCCTGGTCAGGGCTTGTGCAGAATGCAACCAATTGATGTGTTTCTCTCTGTCTTTCCCTCTGTCTTCCACTCTCCCTAAAAATCAATGGAAAAACATCCTCGGCTGAGGATTAACAACAACAACAACAAAAAAGAATAATAAACACTGACTGAACACTGACTGTATGTTCTTTAATCTTCACAGTCATCCCATGAGGTAGATGTAATTATTATGTCCATACAGGTGATAAGACTGAGACTTGGAGTGGTTAAGTAAGTTGCCCAAGATCATTCAGCTTATAAGTGATGCAAACCTGGGTTTGCTTGGTACCATACTTGTCCTCCTAACTACACTTCAGAACGGCTTTCAACCAACAGAAGCTGAGCAGTTCTCTCTGCAGATACACAACAATATCTGGGATTAAGATCTATGGCATATGACTTAGAGTTCTTCCCCTGTGACAATATGATAGCCTCATCTTAAAGCAAACTTTAGTGTCACATGTTTCTGGCCCTGAGTCTTGAATTTGAGTACAATTACATAATGAAAAAGATTTATTATCTCACAAAGCATTTATAAGTGAATATATAATAGTATAGAAATAGAATGTAAATCACATGGCAACACAGAAAGAAGGCTTCATTCTATCAGTTCCTTTTTGAAAGGGCACATTAGATTTCCTATTATGCCTGACACTTTTACATGAGGTACCCAATACCAAATACATAATGTGTCAATGACACAGCATGTTTGATAGCTATTCCCACACATATGGTGTATCTACCTAACTTCAAAAGAATTGATTGAAAAACATTTTGAAGCCAATGAATTAGTTGTTTAATGTCATATATGATAAAGACCTTCCTCAACTAACTAATCTTCTAAATAAAATGGACTGGCTTTTTGTAGTGTACAACTACTGCAATGTCAGGTTCATCCTTAGGAACTAAATTTCTAGAGATGAGGACTAGCTATTATTGATTTGTCCAGGTTTGTAAAAGGATAGGAGTTTCATGAACTGAAGGTAGGAGCAGTTAGGAAAAGGAATTAGTAAGAGATTTTCTGAACTGGTCAGAGAATCTAGAACAAGAATTATTGACCAACATGCTATACCAGCACATTCACTGCTGGATATCCCAAAGGTACTGGAATATCTTGACAGTTATATTCGCAGGACTTGGGGGATCCTGGGGTGGAAGGATGGGGAACAGAATTGGCAAAGACTCCTTATCTACTCTTTCAAAAGCCCTTTATGTTTTTCCTTCTCCAACTGAAATTTCTTCAGGCTGAAGGGATCAACTTAAATTTTTCACTCACAGTGTTCTTTCAGCTCTTCTATTATGTGCCCCCAACCTGGCTGGCTTGACATTTCATTTCAAAGGACCCCAGGCTGCCCTGTGTGTCCCTGCAGACTCAGCCAGCACCTAGTCATGGTGACAGAATGGATTTATCGGTGTCCCTCAGTGAGGGTCAAGCTACGGGGTTTACATTCAGGATAGCTATAGAGTCCAAAAATCTTACAATGCTAGAATGGGGAAAGGCCCTTGAGAGTGACTAATCCAGAATTTTTCAAGCTGTTTTATGGTGCTGCTTTATAAGCAGTAAAAATCTTTATTTAAAACAAATCCTACTCAGCCACAATCTACAAGTTAGGCAGGAGAGGCTCGGGGTGAAACAGGGGGTAAGTGCAGTCTCACGGGGTCTTTCTCTTGATTCTTACATCCCCAAGTTTCTCCCCAAACCCCAACAACTCCACAGATGACTGGAACCCTCTAATAATAAAAACTTTAAACTCAGAGGATGCCTACCAAGACACAGGGGCACATACGTGTCCTAGTCTAAATAGCGCCCATGCTTCCTGCCACCTTGTCCAGAATGTCCAGCTGTTTTTCTCGCTCTCTTGAAGAAGAGCCTCATTTATCTGCCATTGAAATGCCCTGAGGCCTGCGTGCAGAGTTTATCTATGGAGCTGACTTGGTCCCTTATGACCAAACTATTAGGTTGCAAACTAACTGTCACACTCTGGTGCCCAAGATGTAATTATTCATTTGGATAATGAAACAAAAACAAAACTAAGTCTGCTAGGCTTGTTAGGTGATAGATACATCTGAACTATATTAGAACATGTGGAAATTCAGGAATATTCTTGTCTGTGGACAGAGCTCTCTGCTTGGATACTAGGGTCATCTGCCATGCTATTTGCAGCAGCAGGCATGGAGTTCAGGCAGATGCAGGTGTGCTGGTCAATATAGGTGGGACTCTATTACCAATATGAGGAAGAATAAATGTGCTCAAAGCTCCAGTGTGTTCCTTTACAAGGGCCCCACATAGAAGGCATTATTTGAATACCCTGAAACATCCACAACCAATTCCAGTTCATGACAATAACGTCATTAAAACTTTAAAGCTTGACAACAAATGTCCAAAGTCTCTATAGCTTAATAAAAGATAATGCTACAAAAGTGTATGTGTGAACACATTGTCTGCTCAAAGCCACTTCTCCTGGGAGCCTCTGTGTCCTTCCCTTCCTCAGCTGACACAAGGTAGCCCAGCTGATTGGATGGATTCTTGCTTTAATGCAGCAGTGTGTCTAAGAGAGCTGATGTCCTCAATCACATGTGGCACCTGAGAATGTGGCCAAGAGAATGAGCTGAGTCAGCTGAGCCCCGGGCAGTGAGTACTCACCTGAAAAAGCCAGAGCTGGGTCTTCGGCTCTGTGGGGAGCAGGACTTGTAGGAGCTCACATAGATTCCCAGCTGGGAGGCCACGCTGTGCTAATAGAAATGGGATGGAGAAGCAGAAGCCACACAGACATTGGCTTGTATAATTCTTAAGTCTGCAGCAAATAAAAACGTCTCTGTCTGCAATGTCAGTCCCCAAAAGGGAACGGCCAGCAAAGGTTCCAAGTCTCCAAAATGTCCCGGTGGCATCTCCTTCCAAACTTCAGAAGTGTTTACACCAAGGGGACCCCGTTCGCCCTCTTTGAAGGCAGCACAACTTCAGTTTCTTCTTAGGAAGAGGCAGGAAATTGCAGATTCTCTAAGGGCATTTTTAGAAAATTGAACATAGAACCTTTTATCAGTGAATGTATAGACTGCTGCTAGCCCACAGCCCTCACATTTATTAGAAGCACTTCAGGGAGAGAAAATTAATGATAATCCTAAGTACATAATGACTTGCTGGAGACTAGAAGGCTCCACTCTGATGGTTGATTGGAGGCTTGCCCCACGGTAATGAAAAATGCTGCCTGTGTGCCTGATCTTGGTTCACACTTCAGAGTAAAGAGCTGCAATGTTGGTATGTAGAGACTTTTTCCTGGTAACTGCAAGTGATTCAGATTGGGATCATTGGTAATAACATTGTACTTGATCATTATAAAAAAAATAAACTCCTTGCTTTCAATATTTGTTTCCAGTTAAAACAGTGATGGCGAACCTATGACACGCGTGTCAGAGGTGACAGGCGAACGCATTTTTTTGGGTTGGTTTTTCTTTGTTAAATGGCATTTAAATATATAAAATAAATATCAAAAATATAAGTCTTTGTTTTACTATGGTTGCAAATATCAAAAAATTTCTATGTGTGACACGGCACCAGAGTTAAGTTAGGGTTTTTCAAAATGCTGACACGCCAAGCTCAAAAGGTTCGTCATCACTGAGTTAAAACATAAAATCTCACAGAACTCTAGGATAATATTATATCAATCGTAAAGTAACAGGATAGTGTGCAAAAAGGACTCAAACATGGGTGCAGCCTTCCTGCCAGAGCATTTAGTTCAAGAGTCTGCCGCAGGCAGGAACCAATTACACCCGGCCTAGGCTGCAAGTGAAATTAATGATGTGCATTTTCCAGAACATGAATTTTGCAGCTATTACCCAGTAAGACATTTTGAAATGGCTTTACCATGTACTTCCTTTCTCTTCAGTGCTGATATTGGAAGTGCTTGTCTTAATTCACTTAGCTAAGTGGTTGCCACATTGGACTCTAATCCAATTTTTAAGAAAAAAAATTCTCACTAAGGTGTGCATGACTGATATCTAAGTTCATTTCTGAAATCAGAGAGGAAAGGAGAAACCTGAGGCTCACTGGGAACCTGACAAGAACTTTGTGAAGTCCTCGGGTACTGTTGTTTAAAGGGAAGACTGGAGATAGGTGGAGGGCTTCACAGTTCTGTTGAAGTGGCCCACGCTGAGGTATTTTGCCACAAAGAAAAGACCTTGGGAACAACAAAGCCACATCCTAGATGGCTTGAAACAAACTTCTGTTTCTGGAGCTGATTGACTCATCCTGGCTGCCCTTTCTGGTCCTGCTGGGGTGCTGGGTTTGGCCATTTAATGTTCATCTCTAATTACTTTTGTCTCTATTCTTGTCATTAGAGTGTATGCAGGCTTATAATGAGCCTGAGTTTTCTGTGCTGAGATCAAAGGCAAGACAGTTGAGAGATCAGAAAGAGAGGGACAGAGGAGAGGAGGGCGGAGCACAGGGTGACGCTGGCCCTTCTGTTGCTCTGTGGCAGATTGGGTTTGCTGGGGCACCATGATGCCCACTAGTTCTTTAGCAGTTAAGGCCTTGACTGGCTCAGGGCCACTCTTGATGGCCCCAGGTACTGCCCACCTATTCCTTCCATGGGCCAGGGACCTCTAAGTTTGGAGACCCAGAATTTCACAAATAGAGAAGGAGACAGGAACAGCGGGGTATTACATTTCTCATGGAAGAATCCAGTGGCCAGATGCTTGGAAAGTCAGACCTTGTCCTTGTCCTTGACCTTGGATGTGAGGCAGATTCAGGAAGAGCACAACAGGGCTGGTCTGTCTTCTGCTGAATTGTGATTGGGACCAGAGCCCCCTTTACAGAGGGCAGCCTACTCCAGGTGCCATATTCATGACTCTGTACTGTGCCTTGTTTTCCTTTTGGAACCTCAGATTCTATGGTACATGGATCTTTCCTCAGCGCTAAGAGGAAAAAAGACATACAAATTTTATTTGATGTTAATATTTTTATGTCTATATACACATAGTACTTCACAGAAAGGAAGTGAGAGTCCAAAGAAGTAGTTAAACTCAGGAGCTTAGCTACCATTTTAACAAAGGGCATTAAATTATGAAGAAGAGACAAGACAAAAGAAAGGGGGTTTGAGCTTCTAGGGATGATAAATTGTGGGAAGGAAAATATATAAGGGAAACTAATGGAAATTAAGGGTCAGTTAGTTAGTTAGTTAGTTAGTTAGTTATTTTTGTCTATGCAGCCTCATCCCAGTGCCGTCTCCATCTCTGCTGATAAAGGTAGTTCCTCCCTTCCCGCTGAAGAGTGAGAGACACCTACTAGTAAACAAGGGACATATATGCCCTACTTTTAGGCAGATAGTGGAAGGGCGGAAAGCTTTTCCTGTTCAATTGCATTTTACTCAAAATAATTCTTATTCCATAGTGGCATATTTCGGAGTGGCATAGCTAATCCCTTCCTCCACCCAGAGCTATTCAAGCCCCCTGACAGGGAACAAGTAAACTGACTAGTTCACGAGCATACATGGAGCCTGTGGGCACATGGATGAGAACTCATCAGACCCTCAAAGATAAAAGCCATACCAAGCACCTGCATTCTTTAAAAAAAAGGCTGCAATTAAAAGTTTTTTATTGATGTATACTTTTATACATAAAATAGGCACATCTCAAGTGTAGAGTTTTATAGTTTTGACAAATGCATATACCCATATAAGCAACATCCCAAATGAGATTTAGAACATTTACACCATTCCCAGAAGCCTCCACTTTTCCTCCTCAAACCCCCTCTCTCATCTCAGAGATGATCACGGTTCTGATTTCCATTCCTTACATCCTTGTTTACTCAGGCTGTGAACTAATGGTAGAACTCTCACATCCCATCACCGAACTGAACCTCCATGTGCCCCCTTCCTACCAGGCTTGCATTGGCTTGAAGGCACTTGGTGTGGGACAGTGTGGTAGGAAAGTAGATGGCTAAGAGGAGAGGAAACTAGGAAGAAAGGATGACTGAATGCCACTGATGTGCCTTGGGCAGGCGCTCAGGTGAATTCTGATTGACCATGATGAGAGAGAGGACTTGCTTGATTAGGAAGGGAAGAGTGCAGAGGGGAAGAAAGGTAGGTGGATGAAAAGAGTTTGTCCCCAGGGTGGAAGGCAGATTGGTCTCAGAGAAAGGACAGGCTCTCGGGTTAGGCAGACCTGGCTTTGGACCCTCACTCACTATCTCTATGATCTTGGGATGTTCTCAGCTTTCTCATCAGTTAAATTGGGGTAATAATTTGGAAGCTAATAATCAAGAATGTGATGAGTTTTAAATGAGATAATGTATGTGAAAGACCTAGTGCAGTGCCTGACACATAACAAGTGCTTAATAGGTGGTAGTAGCTTAATACATGGTAGTAGTTACCATATAATACCAACTTTTAGTAAATCATTTTCTTTTAAATTTTATTGAGGAAAAGCTCAAAATGGTCAACAGGATACATACAAAGATCAGAGAAGAGGTTCACTTGCTTTGCAATGATACATCAAAGATACTAGTGTTTTCTTTCTTTTTTAAAAATTTAAATTCTTTATTGTTTAAAGTATTTAATTACATGTCTCCTTTTTTCCCCCTTTGAGGACTCCCTGGCCAACCCCACCCCCCAGCACATGCCCTCACCCCTATCCCCCGTTTTTGCTCCATTGGTTATGCTCATATACATGCATTCAAATCCTTTGGTTGATCTCTTACTCCCTCACCCCCTGCCTTCCATCATAGGTTGGACAGTCTGTTCAATGCTTCTATGACTCTGGTTCTATTTTTGTTCATCAGTTTATGTTATTCATCATATTCCACAAATGAGTGAGATCATGTGATATTTATCTTTCTCTGATTGGCTTATTTCACTAGCATAATTTTCTCCAGTTCCATCCATGTTGTTGCAAATGGTAAGAATTCCTTCTTTTTTAAAGCAGTGTAGTATTCGATTGTGTAGATGTACCACAGTTTTCTAATCCACTCATCTGCTGATGGCACTTAGGCTGCTTCCAAATCTTAGCTATGGTAAATTGTGCTGTTATGAACATAGGGGTGCATATATCCTTTCTGATTGATGTTTCTGTTTTCTTGGGGTATATTCGTAGAAGTGGGATTACTAGGTCAAATGGGAGCTCCATTTTTAATTTTTTGAGGAAATGCCTTACTGTTTTCCACAGTGGCTGCACCAGTCTGCATTCCCACCAGCAGTGCAAGCGGGTTCCTTTTTCTCTGCATTTTCTCCAGCATTTGTTGTTTATTGATGATAGCCATTCTGACAGGTGTGAGATGGTACCTCATTGTTGTTTTGATTTGCATTTCTCCAATGACCAGTGACTTTGAGCATGTTTTCATATGTCTCGTGGCCTTCTGTATGTCTTCTTTCCAAAAGTGTCTATTTAAGTCCTTTGCCCATTTTTTTTTTCTTGGATTGTTTATCTTCTTTTTGTTAAGTTGTATGAGTTCCCTAAAAATTCTGGAGGTTAAACCCTTATCAGCGATAACATTGGCAAATATGTTCTCCCTTGCAGTATGTTTTCTTGTTTTTTTTTGTGTGGATGGTTTCTTTCACTGTGCAGAGGCTTTTTATTTTGATGTAGTCCCATTTGTTTATTCTCCTTAGTTTCCATTGCCCTAGGAGCTGTATCAGAAAAGATATTGCTATGACAAATGTCTGCTATTTTGCTGCCTATGGCTTCTTCTAGGATTTTTATGGTTTCCCATCTTACATTAAAGTCCTTTATCCATTTTGAGTTTATTTTTGTGTATAGTGTAAGTTGGTGGTCTAGTTTCATTTTTTTGCATGTACCAGTATCTATCCAATTTTCCCAACACCATTTATTGAAGAGCCTGTCTTGACTCCATTGTATGCTCTTGCTGCCTTTGTCAAATATTAATTGAGCATAATGGCTTGGGTTGATCTCTGGGTTATCTGTTCGGTTCCATTGGTCTATATGTCTGTTCTTGTGTCAGTACCAGGCAGTTTTGAGAACAATGGCTTTGTAGTATATCTTGATATCTGGTATTGTGATCCCTCCAACTTTGTTTTTCTTTCTCAAGATTGCTGCAGCTATTCAGAGTCTTTTTTTTTTTAATTCCAGATGAATTTTTGGAGTATTTGCTCTAGTTCTTTGAAGTATGCCATTGATATTTTAATAGGAATTGCATTGAATCTATAGATTGCTTTGGGTAGTATGGACATTTTAATGATGTTGATTTGTCCAATCTATGAACATGGTTTATTCATCCATTTGATTATGTCTTCCTCTATCTCTTTTTTCAGCATCCTATAATTTTCTAGGTACAGGTCCTTTACCTCTTTGGTCAAATTTATTCCTAGGTATCTTACTTTTATTGTTGAAATGGTAAATGGGATTGGTTTTTGTTTTTTTAGTTTCTCTTTTGGTGAGTTCATTATTGGTGTATAAAAAAGCCATAGATTTAAGGGTGTTAATTTTGTATCCTGCTACCTTGCCGAATTCATTTATTAGTTATAGTAGTTTTTGATAGAGTCTTTAGGATTTTCTATGTCAATATCATGTCATCTGTGAATAATGACAAGTTTACTTCTTCTTTTCCAATGTAGATGCCTTTTATTTATTCTTCTTGTCTGATTGCTATGGCTAGCACTTCCAGTATTATGTCAAACAGGAGTGCTGAAATTGGGCATCCCTGTTTTGTTCTTGTTCTTAGGGGAAATGGTTTTAGTTTTTTCCCATTGAGTATGTAGTTGGCTGTAGGTTTGTCATATAAGGCTTTTATTATGGTAACACATTGCAGATGGATCACGAGAATTCTTGCTTCATATTGCACAGTGTTTTACAAAGTATCATACTTTAAAAAGATATTAGCTTGTAAGCACATGTAATAAATAACTTCAAAATGCAATGGCTATTTAATTTTAAAGCGTGCATTTAACATTTATGTAAACATTTTTTATACTCATTCAATAGAAATTTATCTGGCCACTGAGTTAAGCTAGCAATAAAACTACTGGTCCACAATGTGTTAAGGTATTATCCCTCTATTGCCACTTTGCTGAGAGCATTTATCAGGAAAGGGTGTTGGATTTTGTCAAATGCCTTTTCTGCATCAATTGAAATGATTATGTGATTTTTGTCTCTCAATTTATTGATGTGATATATCACATTTATTGATTTTCAGATATTGTACCAGCCTTGCATCCCTCTAACAGTGGTTCTCAACCTTCTGGCCCTTAAAATAGAGTTCCTCATGTTGTGACCCAACCATAAAATTATTTTCATTGCTACTTCATAACTGTTATGAATCATAATGTAAATATCTGATATGCAGGATGGTCTTAGGCGACACCTGTGAAAGGGTCGTTCGACCGCCAAAGAGGTAGCGACCTAACAGGTTGAGAACCACTGCTCTAATAAATCCCACTTGGTCATGGTGCATGATCTTTCTAATGTAATGCTGGATCAATTTGCTTGAATTTTGTTGATGATTTTAGCATCTATGTTCATGAGGCTTATTGATCTGTAATTCTCTTTCTTTGTGGTGTCTTTATCTGGTTCTGGGATTAGGGTAATGCTGTCTTCATAGAAAGAGATTGGAAGTGTGCCTTCCTCTTGAATGTATTGGAATAGTCTGAAAAGAATAGATTTTAGTTCTTCTTTGAATGTTTGGTAAAACTCTTCTGTGAAGCTGTCTGGCCCTGGGCTTTTGTTTGCTGGAAGGTTTTTGATGACTGCTTTGATTTACTCTTTTATGGAAAGCCATATTTTTCTAGGAATATGTCCATTTCCTCTAGGTTATTTAGTTTTTTGGAGTAGAGTTTTTCATAGTATTTTTTTACAATCTTTTTTATTTTCTGGTGTTTGTTGTTATTTCACCTCTTTTATTTCTGATTTTGTTTATTTGTGTCCTCTCTCTTTGCTTCTTGGTGAGCCTGGCTAGACGTTTATCAATCTCGTTTATCCTTTCAAAGAACCAGCTCTTGGTTTTATTGATCTATTGTATTGGTGTTGCTTTTTTTTGGTCTCTATGTCATTTTTTTCTGCTCTGATCTTTATTATTACCTTCCTTCTGCTCATGCTTGGTTTTTCTTGTTGCTCTTTTTCTAATTCTTTAAGTTGTAGAATTAGATAATTTATTACCAGTTATTTTTATTATTTTTATTTATTTATTTTAATATATGAGTCTGGTGCTATTAAATGTTTTGCCTCCTGACGGTGTGTGTGTGTGTGTGTGTGTGTGTGTGTGTGTGTGTGTGTGTTCTTGTTTTTTGTTTTATGGGTTTTTTTTTTGTTTGTTTGTTTTTAGTTAGGCCTGTAATGCTATGAAGTTCCCTCTCAGGACTGCTTTCACTGTGTCCATAGGTTTTGGATTGTTGTGCTTTCATTGTCATTCATTTCCAGAATGTTTTTAGTTTCTTCTTTGACCTCTTTTGTAACCCAATCATTATTTAATAGCATGCTATTCAGCCTCCAAGTGTTTGAATTTTTTTGTTTGTTTTTATTTTAATTGATTTCTAATATTATGCCACTGTGGTCTGAGAAGACGCTTGATATGATTTCAATCTTCTTGAATTTGGAGAGACTTCGCTTGTGACCCAATATGGCATCTATCTTTGAACATGTCCCATGTGAACTTGAGAAGAATGTATATTCTATAGCTTTCGGGTGAAATGTTCTGAAGATGTCAATTAAGTCCATCTCATCTAGTGAATCATTTAGGATTGCTGTTTCTTTGCTGATTTTTTTGTCTAGAGGATTTATCCAGTCATGTCAGTAGGGTATTAAAATCCCCTACAATGATCCTATTGCTGTTGATCTCTCCCTTGATACCTTCCAGACTTTTTTTATGTATCTGGATGCTCCTGCACTGGGTGCATATATGTTTACCAGAGTTATATCCTCTTGTTATATTGATCGCCTTAGTATTATGAAGTGGCCTTCCTTATCTCTTGTTATGGCCTTCACTCTGAGGTCTATTTTGTCTAATATAAGTATTGCTACCCCAGCTTTTTTTTCCTTTCCATTTGCCTGAAAGATATTTTTCCATCCCTTCACTTTCAGTCTGTGTGAGTCTCTTGTTCTGAGGTGGGTCTCTTGTAAACAGCATAT
The DNA here is from genome assembly GCF_000412655.1 of Myotis brandtii. NCBI lineage: Eukaryota > Metazoa > Chordata > Mammalia > Chiroptera > Vespertilionidae > Myotis > Myotis brandtii. Next base: position 2,857,465 of record NW_005368707.1, on the reverse strand, counting down.
ATATGGATGATGTTTTCTTATCCATTCAGCCACTCAATGACTTTTGATTGGAGCATTAAGTCATTTACATTTAAAGTTATTATTGATAGCTACTTGTTTGTAGTTATTTTTTTGTGTGTGTGCCTGTATTCCTTCTTCCTTCCCCTCCCCCTTCTTTTTAAAGCAGTTTCTTTAGCATTTCTTGAATTGATGGTTTGGTAGTGATAAAAAAAAGTCCCTTAGCTTTCTTTTTGTATGTGAAGCTCATGATTTTCCATTCAATTTTGAGAGATAGCCTTGTGGATAGAGTATTCTTGGATTTAGTCCCTTGCTTTGCATCACTTCGTATACTTCTTTCCATTCCTTTCTGGCCTGATGTGTTTCTGTTGAGAAATAATTTGATAATCTAATGGGAGTTCCTTTGTAGGTAACTTTCTGCCTCTCTCGCAGCCTTTAAGATTCTCTATTTGTCATTAACATTTGCCATTGTAATTATGACATGTCTTGGAGTTGGTCTTTTGGGGTTCATCTTGTTTGGGACTCTCTGTGCTTGTGTGACTTTTTTCTTCCCCAAATCAGGGAAGTTTTCTGACATTATTGCTTCAAGTAGGTTTTCTAACCCTTGCACCTCTTCTTGTCATTCTGGCACCCCTATTATACATATGTATGTTTAATGTTGTCCCAAAGCTCCCTCAGGCTCTACTCCTGTCTTTTGATTTTTTTCTCCAATTGCAGTTCAGTTTGGGTGTGTTTTGCTTCTGTCTTCTAATTCGCTAATTTGGTCCTCCATTTCTCCTAGTCTACTGTTGAAAGCTTCCATATTATTTTTTATTGTAGCTATATCACTCTTTATTTCCTCCTGATTCTTACATAGGTTGTTGATTTTTCTCATCCTTCCAGTTTATGAACTGTATGACCCTTATTCTGAATTCTTTTTCTGACATATTGCATGCCTCTATTTCATTTAGTTCCTTTTCTGGTGATTCCACCTTTTCTTTCCTTTGGGGATTGTTCTTCTGTCTCCCCATTTTTTCTCTCACCAAAAGATCTAGGTGTTGAGTTGCACAGGACTTGTGGCTGAAGCAGTGGGCTTGGTGGTGGGTTGTATGGTCATAGGCAGCAGCTGCTCCTCGTGTGGTCATGGGGCAGTAGCTGTTCGTATGGTGGCTGCTCCTCGCACAGTCACGGGATGGCTGCTCCTCGAGCGGTCCCCTGGGCGGCTGCTTCTTGTGTGGTCATGGGTAGTGGCTGTTCCTCTGGTCGTCATAGGCAGCAGCTGCTTGCATGGCTGCTGGAGTGGTCACAGTGCCTGCGGCTGCTATGTAAGGCTTGGCTGTTCATATGTGACCACTGAGCCTGGGGCTGCTGCATAAGACTGTTTGCACATGCAGTCACCAAACCTGGGGCTTTGTAAGGGTCAGCTTTTCACATGCATGGTTACGGTGCCCAGGGCTAAGTAGTCTGGCTAGGGGGAGAGAGTTCCCTCTGGAACTCACAGGAGTCCTCAGCTGTAGGAGCCCTCATTGGAGTGGCTATTGGATTCCAGGTGGTGTCTGAAAGCACACTGAATGGAGGTGAGGCTGGGTTACCAGTCACAGCAGCTCTCTCCTTCAAGATGGCACAGCCTCTGTGGAATAGATTACAGCAGTAGTAGAGGCTGCCCTGATATGCAAACCCGTTCCACCAGCCCCTGAATATTCTGCAAGATCTAGATGTCCATCACACACACACACACACACACACACACACACACACACACACACACATCACGTCCACACACCCCCCTTTTACTCCTTCATTCATTCACATGCTCTTCCTCACTGCCATCCTACCAGCCACCCTAGTGATTTCTTATCACAGAACAAATTCTATAGTAGTCATCAGATGTGCTAATCTGTGCATTATAAACGAGTAAAATCACATGTCTCCTGTTGGTATTTACTGCCACTGTGAATAAATAACTAACATAATTTTGTATAACTACATTAACCACAGTACATTTCTCTTGGACAATAAAATGAGTAAATTCTTTAGGATTCATAGGTCCTATTTTTAAAAATGTAAAAAAAATCACTATTAGAGAGTGTTTGTCTGCTACCATGAGCTCGGCTTCTTCTCAACTTTCATTGCCACAACAGATCACAGAGCAAAAACAAAATAAAACAAAAACTAATGAATATGTGTTCAAAAAATAAACAAACAAAATAAAATAACCCAAACCTCAATTAAGCAACTTAATAATCAAGTAAGACCAGGGATCCTGATTTCATATGAATTGATCCATTCTGAAAAAAGATGGCACAGTCCAAGTTCCAACCCAGAGTGTGGGCCAGACCAGACAAAGCTCATTGGGCACATGGAAAGTTTCTAAATGTTGGTTTGGTTTAATGTTCAAAATTCAGAGAGAGATAAATGAGTAATTATACAGTGGGGACTGCTTGTTCAACTACAGTCAGAGATAATCATACTTAGCCACATGGACTCTAAAAACACATCCAAACAAAACCACTTTGGTGGGTGTGTTCCCAAGTAAGAAGTATCAATTAGAGAACTGAACAGAATAATTCCTGTTTCCTTTGAAATCTAGAAATTCCCAAATTCTCTGTCTTAGCCCTCCTAATCCTCAGGGAAGTCAGGCAAACTCAATGAGAGATGGAATTTCACCTATGACAAAAATGCTTAACTTCTGTGAAAAGGAGGCACTTTTCATTTTTTTTATAAAATAGGGTATTAACAGAAAAGTTTAGGGTGCCTCTGTTTTTGGTTATGATATAGAAAGCAAAAAGAGACTGTCACTCTTGCCCTAACGACCAAAACAAGAAGAATCAATGGAAATAGAAGAAATCAACTATAGGTAATAAGAAGAAACCCACCAAACTTGTAAGAAATTTGTAATGACTGTGTATGATATAATATAAAAAATTAGAATGATGGGGACCCCCAAGGTACAGAACATATATGTATCCACCTACCAACTAAATACAAGTCTTTACCAATTTCGTGGGCAATATTTTGAATTCTGGGACCAGAGAGATGAAAGAGATCCCCCATTAGGCATAAGAGATCTTGTAAGAGTACAAGGCAGCTTCTTTCTAGAGGTGGAGGGCAGAACAGGAGAGCTGAGAGAACACCATTGAGGCATTGTGGACTTTCAGTTACCGAATGGAGAAGGGAAAGCATTGCAATTTTCAGATGTCACAGGGACAGAAATTTGAAGGTAGACACAGAGAACTTATCAGTGACCCTAGAGGCCAGGCTATAAGGCAAAGCGACCTCACCTATGTTTTTGAAAACTTGCACCTTTGAGTAAAGCATTAATAAATCTCTGGCCTAGCTAGTGTGGTTCAGTGGTTGAATCTAAGACCCAGGAGGTCATGGTTCCATTCCCAGTCAGGGCACATGTCCAGGTTGAGGGTTCAATCTCCAGTGCAGGAGACAACCGATTGATGATTCTCTCATCATTGAATCTTGTTTGGGACTCTCTGTGCTTGTGTGACTTTTTTCTTCCCCAAATCAGGGAAGTTTTCTGACATTATTGCTTCAAGTAGGTTTTCTAACCCTTGCACCTCTTCTTGTCATTCTGGCACCCCTATTATACATATGTATGTTTAATGTTGTCCCAAAGCTCCCTCAGGCTCTACTCCTGTCTTTTGATTTTTTTCTCCAATTGCAGTTCAGTTTGGGTGTGTTTTGCTTCTGTCTTCTAATTCGCTAATTTGGTCCTCCATTTCTCCTAGTCTACTGTTGAAAGCTTCCATATTATTTTTTATTGTAGCTATATCACTCTTTATTTCCTCCTGATTCTTACATAGGTTGTTGATTTTTCTCATCCTTCCAGTTTATGAACTGTATGACCCTTATTCTGAATTCTTTTTCTGACATATTGCATGCCTCTATTTCATTTAGTTCCTTTTCTGGTGATTCCACCTTTTCTTTCCTTTGGGGATTGTTCTTCTGTCTCCCCATTTTTTCTCTCACCAAAAGATCTAGGTGTTGAGTTGCACAGGACTTGTGGCTGAAGCAGTGGGCTTGGTGGTGGGTTGCATGGTCATAGGCAGCAGCTGCTCCTCGTGTGGTCATAGGGCAGTAGCTGTTCGTATGGTGGCTGCTCCTCGCACAGTCACGGGATGGCTGCTCCTCGAGCGGTCCCCTGGGCGGCTGCTTCTTGTGTGGTCATGGGTAGTGGCTGTTCCTCTGGTCGTCATAGGCAGCAGCTGCTTGCATGGCTGCTGGAGTGGTCACAGTGCCTGCGGCTGCTATGTAAGGCTTGGCTGTTCATATGTGACCACTGAGCCTGGGGCTGCTGCATAAGACTGTTTGCACATGCAGTCACCAAACCTGGGGCTTTGTAAGGGTCAGCTTTTCACATGCATGGTTACGGTGCCCAGGGCTAAGTAGTCTGGCTAGGGGGAGAGAGTTCCCTCTGGAACTCACAGGAGTCCTCAGCTGTAGGAGCCCTCATTGGAGTGGCTATTGGATTCCAGGTGGTGTCTGAAAGCACACTGAATGGAGGTGAGGCTGGGTTACCAGTCACAGCAGCTCTCTCCTTCAAGATGGCACAGCCTCTGTGGAATAGATTACAGCAGTAGTAGAGGCTGCCCTGATATGCAAACCCGTTCCACCAGCCCCTGAATATTCTGCAAGATCTAGATGTCCATCACACACACACACACACACACACACACACACACACACACACACACATCACGTCCACACACCCCCCTTTTACTCCTTCATTCATTCACATGCTCTTCCTCACTGCCATCCTACCAGCCACCCTAGTGATTTCTTATCACAGAACAAATTCTATAGTAGTCATCAGATGTGCTAATCTGTGCATTATAAACGAGTAAAATCACATGTCTCCTGTTGGTATTTACTGCCACTGTGAATAAATAACTAACATAATTTTGTATAACTACATTAACCACAGTACATTTCTCTTGGACAATAAAATGAGTAAATTCTTTAGGATTCATAGGTCCTATTTTTAAAAATGTAAAAAAAATCACTATTAGAGAGTGTTTGTCTGCTACCATGAGCTCGGCTTCTTCTCAACTTTCATTGCCACAACAGATCACAGAGCAAAAACAAAATAAAACAAAAACTAATGAATATGTGTTCAAAAAATAAACAAACAAAATAAAATAACCCAAACCTCAATTAAGCAACTTAATAATCAAGTAAGACCAGGGATCCTGATTTCATATGAATTGATCCATTCTGAAAAAAGATGGCACAGTCCAAGTTCCAACCCAGAGTGTGGGCCAGACCAGACAAAGCTCATTGGGCACATGGAAAGTTTCTAGATGTTGGTTTGGTTTAATGTTCAAAATTCAGAGAGAGATAAATGAGTAATTATACAGTGGGGACTGCTTGTTCAACTACAGTCAGAGATAATCATACTTAGCCACATGGACTCTAAAAACACATCCAAACAAAACCACTTTGGTGGGTGTGTTCCCAAGTAAGAAGTATCAATTAGAGAACTGAACAGAATAATTCCTGTTTCCTTTGAAATCTAGAAATTCCCAAATTCTCTGTCTTAGCCCTCCTAATTCTCAGGGAAGTCAGGCAAACTCAATGAGAGATGGAATTTCACCTATGACAAAAATGCTTAACTTCTGTGAAAAGGAGGCACTTTTCATTTTTTTTATAAAATAGGGTATTAACAGAAAAGTTTAGGGTGCCTCTGTTTTTGGTTATGATATAGAAAGCAAAAAGAGACTGTCACTCTTGCCCTAACGACCAAAACAAGAAGAATCAATGGAAATAGAAGAAATCAACTATAGGTAATAAGAAGAAACCCACCAAACTTGTAAGAAATTTGTAATGACTGTGTATGATATAATATAAAAAATTAGAATGATGGGGACCCCCAAGGTACAGAACATATATGTATCCACCTACCAACTAAATACAAGTCTTTACCAATTTCGTGGGCAATATTTTGAATTCTGGGACCAGAGAGATGAAAGAGATCCCCCATTAGGCATAAGAGATCTTGTAAGAGTACAAGGCAGCTTCTTTCTAGAGGTGGAGGGCAGAACAGGAGAGCTGAGAGAACACCATTGAGGCATTGTGGACTTTCAGTTACCGAATGGAGAAGGGAAAGCATTGCAATTTTCAGATGTCACAGGGACAGAAATTTGAAGGTAGACACAGAGAACTCATCAGTGACCCTAGAGGCCAGGCTATAAGGCAAAGCGACCTCACCTATGTTTTTGAAAACTTGCACCTTTGAATAAAGCATTAATAAATCTCTGGCCTAGCTAGTGTGGTTCAGTGGTTGAATCTAAGACCCAGGAGGTCATGGTTCCATTCCCAGTCAGGGCACATGTCCAGGTTGAGGGTTCAATCTCCAGTGCAGGAGACAACCGATTGATGATTCTCTCTCATCATTGATGTGTCTAATTCTCTCTTCCTCTCCCTTCCTCTCTCTGAAATCAATTTTTTAAAAAGTTAAAAAAAAAAGAAATCTCTGGACTCTATCAGGTTCTAGATTCTAAGACCTTTTGAAGGGAAAAATTGACCTCTCAAAATATCTAAATTCCATGGAAAATTGAATCAAACTAAAACTGAAGCAAATCTGAGACTCAGGCTGACTACATATTAGATGGACTTAACCCTCCAATTTTGAAGTATTGCAGAATGAACATGACATCTTCTAGAAATATTATTTGCTTTTTTATAGTATCCATTATACAACAAAAATCATAAGACATTTGAAGATGAAAAACAAAACATCTGACTCTTGGTTAAGAGAATAAATAGCCAGTAAAAACTCATCATATATAATGAAACCCTAATATACAAATTGACAGAACAGCCGAACGACTGGTGGAACGACTGGTCACTATGATGCACACTAACCACCAGGGAGCAGATGCTCAATGCAGGAGCTGCCCCCTGGTGGTCAGTGCGCTCCCACAGGGGGTGTGCTGCTTAGCCAGAAGCTGGGCTCACAGCTGGCGAGTGCAATGGCAGTGGCGGAGCCTCTCCTTCCTCCACAGCTGCACTAAGGAGCAGCGAGCAGGTGGGCGGTAAGGAGCAAGGGGTCCCGGACTGCGAGAGGAATGTCCACCTGCCAGCTTAGGCCCAATCCTCAGGGGCCTAAGCTGACAGGTGGACATCCCCTGAGGGGTCCCAGACTGTGAGAGGGTGCTGGCCGGCCTGAGGGACCCCCCCCCCCCCCCAGTGCACAAATTTCATGCACTGGGCCTCTAGTTTAAAAATAATAGTGATAAGTATGCTAGAGGATGTAGTAGAAAACGTAAACAATATAGAGAAAGTGATGAGAATTTCAAAAGAGGGATAAAAAATAAAAAGAAGCAAAAGAAATGCTATTGAGATTCTAGTTATAACAGTAACTAGATTTAACCTTTTGTGTGAAACATCAAAAAAAACTGGACATGAAATGATGTTTTTTTAATATATTTTATTGATTTTTTACAGAGAGGAAGAGAGAGGGATAGAGAGTTAGAAACATCAATGAGAGACAAACATTGATCAGCTGGCTCCTGCACACCCCCTACTGGGGATATGCCCGCAACCAAGGTACATGCCCTTGACCGGAATCGAAACTGGGACCTTTCAGTTTGCAGGCCGATGCTCTATCCACTGAGCCAAACTGGTTAAGGTGAAATGATGGTTTTTAAGACACTGGACATTAAGCAAGAAAGAAAAGTGACCTAGTATTGTGTATGACACCATACACAAAAATAAACTCAAAATGGATAAAGGACTTAAATGTAAGATGGGAAACCATAAAAATACTAGAGGAATCCAA
>NW_005368707.1:2810470-2849134 GCF_000412655.1 Myotis brandtii | reverse complement strand
AGATTTGGAAACAACCTAAGTGCCCATCAGCAGATGAGTGGATTAAAAAACAGTGGTACATCTACAGGATGGAATACTATGCTGCTGTAAAAAAGAAGGAATTCTTACCATTTGCAACAGCATGGATGGAACTGGAGAGCATTATGCTAAGTGAAATAAGCCAGTCAATGAAAGAAAAATACCACATGATCTCACTCATTTATGGATAATAAAGAACAGTATAAACTGATGAACAAAAATAGATACAGAGGCAGAGCAGCATGGAACAGACTGTCAAACTACAGCGGGAAGGCTGGGGAGGGTTGGTGGGGGAGGTAAGGGATCAACCGAAGGACTTGTATGCATGCATATAAGCATAACCAATGGACTCAACATACTGGGGGGTAGGGGAGGGCAGGGGAAGGTCAATGGGGAAAAAGGAAACATATGTACTACTCTTTGTAATACTTTAAGCAATAAAACAAAATAAAAAAAGAAAGAAAAGTGATTTTTCAGACACAGAAAATAAGAGCCAAGTCCTATGAATGCCCCAGTTTTTGCCTTATACACGTTTTAGGCTGTGACACATGGAAGGGCAACCCAGGTGGAACCCAGAGACTCCTGAATTTAGGAGATGGAGCTGAAAGTTCAGGGAGAGAATGTTGGCGAGAGTTGGTAGGACCGAGTACCAGAGAGGAAAAGCTGCATAAAGGAAGAACTCTGAATAGCTTCAAAGGGTCCTCTGGGAGTATTAATCAGAATACTGATTAGCTCATTACCTCTAGAATTTCTCTGAGGCTGGAAGAAGAAAGTATCCTGACAATAGTAGAGGGAACAGTAGCTGGTGCCCACACAGAGATGAAAATGATGCTTGTAACCACAACCCAGAGAAGAAAATCTTATAAATTGCATTGTGAAGTGTACTTGGAAGAGTATTGTCTCAGTAGTAGAAAACAATTAGCCCTGGATTAAACACTGTTCTGTCCTGTCTAAAAAAAATCTTAGCTGTAAGACATAAAAGTTTAAATTCTTTCAAGCAATATAATTGCTTATCAGAATAAAATAAAAAAATATTTAGAGGAATACAATAATGTCCAAAATCCAGCAAAGTAAAATTCATAATTAATGCAATAAAAAATTACCAGGCATTTAAAAAGGCAAGAAAGTATGACATATAATAAAAGATAAATCAATCCATGAAAAAAATATGGGTGTTAAAATTAGCAGAAAAGCACATTAAATCAGTTATTATGCCTGTGTTCCATAGCTCAATAAATAAAGCAGAGGCATAGAATATATGAAGAAAGACCTGAATTAAACTTTTAGAAACAAAAACTACAATGTCTGATATGAAACTACAGTGGGTGGTATTAATGACAGATAAAACATTTCAGAAGAAACAATTAGTAGTCTTGAGGACATGCCAACAGAAACCCTTTAAAATAAAACAAAAGCAATAAAAGAATACAAAAATGAAGAATGCATTAATGAATGGTAGAAAAACTGTGAGTCAACTAATATGCATGTAATTGTAGTCCCTGATGAAGAAGAGAGAGTGAAGAACAGAAAAAAATACTTGAAAAAAATAGCCAAAATACCCCACTAAATTCAATGAAGACTATACACTCACAGATATAAGAAGCTCAACAAACTCCAAGCACAAAAAACTTAAAGAAAATTACAAATCACATTAATATCAAATTGCATAAAACCAACAATAAAGAGAAAATCTGAAAAGTAGTCAGAAAAAAAGACAAGTTATACATGCAAAACACAATTTAAAATGATAGCAGATTTCTTACTGGAAATAATGCAAGTGACAAGAAAGTGGGATGACATCTTTAATTTATAGACTGGAAAATAAAATAAAACTGCCAACCTAGAATTTTATACCCAATGAAAAGAAATTATTTGAAAGTGATGCAAATAAATATTTTTTTGCAAACTTACAAGAACTAAAAGAATTCATCACCAACAGAATTATACTATAAGAAATATTGTTTTCTAGGATCTTAGTCCTACCTTCTGAGTTATTCTTCCTTTTTTAAAAGAAAGGCAGTACATTGTGATATTGTGATTTATAGTAAGAAATATATATTTGGTTTTTGTCCCAGTTTTAGAGTTCCTATAACCGTTGGAATTTCCAAAGTGATAACAGTGATAAAAGTGACTTTTGTTATATTAAGAAGATGACTTTTGGAAAGTCCCTAGGTAACCAAATGATGGACACTGCTTGCCAGGAGAACCAACTATGTTATTAGTGTTAGAACTTTCAGTCCCACTCCCTGACCTCCAGGGACAGAAGAGGGGCTGAAGATTGAGTTCTAAAACCAATAGCCAATGATTTAATAAATCATGGCTAGGTAGTGAAGCCTCCATAAAAAAAAAAGGAGCGAGTTCAGAGAACATCTGGGTTGGTGAACAACTGGATATATAGGGAGAATGACACTCTGGAGAGAGCATGGGAACTCCATGCCCTTTCCCCATATCTTTTTCTGATCATATCTTCCATCTGACTATTGCTGAGTTATGTTATGTGATTTTAAAATAAACTGGTAATTTGGTAAGTGAAATGTTTTTCTGATTTCTGCAAGCTATTCTAGCAAATTAATCAAAACCAAGGAGGAGCTGTTGGGACCTCCAATCTACAGCCAGTCAGTCAGAAGCATGAGTGACAACCCAGACTTGTGACTGGCATCTGAAATTGGGGAGTGGGCAGTCTTGTGGGGCTGAGTCTTTAACCTGTGGGATCTATGTTATCTATAGGTAGATAGTGTCAGAATTAAGTTGAAATGTCGGGTGCCCAACTGGTACCAAAAAATTGCGTGTTGGTGTGGAGAAACCCTGCCCTGCGACATTGGAATTGGGTGCAGAATCATTTTACACATGTTTGCAGCTGAGTAGTTTCATCAACCTGCTTCTTACCAGTAGAATTTGGAGTTACAACAGACTCCTCTCATTTTGTCCTCTCTGTATTTTTACTCCAAGCTGATAGTAATCTTCCTGAAACAATTTTCTCAAGAACTTTGTAGACTTTCCATGGATTTTCCTGGGATTCACTCTATTAGATATAAGCTGCACCCACAGATTTTTTAAAAACCCCTTTTGTACCTTGGGCTTCTGCTGAGATGGCTGAGAGATAATGCCATTAAATTTCCTAGAGGATCTGTGATTTGATTGGGAAGATCTCTGAGTCATATCCTTAATATCTTTAAAGAGCTCTTTGTGTGACTGAATGCTGACCTTTTGATCTTTTTGAAATTTTAGTAAAAGATTGTAGAGTCACACCCTTCGTTTTTTCTCTGACGTGAACTTTTCTGAGAATGCTTGGAAGCTGTCTCTCAATATTAGCATGTTTCCCCATTTGGAGAGGCTGAGAATTTTCAAAATTATCAAGTTTTAGTTCTTTTCAGTTTAACATTTTTTCCTCAATTTATCTCGCTTGTCACACATTTTATTTTAAATAGGAAAAAATCAAGAGGCACCTTTTACACTTTGCTTGGAAATATCCTTTGATAATTAAGTTAATCACTTACAAGTTCTGCTTTTGACATAATTCCAGAGGACAATTGTGCTAACTTTCTGTCACTATCTAACAAGAATACTTCTTTCTCTATATCCAATAACATACATGTTTTTCACTTTCTTTTGACTTCCCATTGACAGAATTCTTAATGTCCAGATTTCTATTAACAATCTGCCCAAGACAATTTGGACTTTCTCTATCATGGTCTTCAAAATTCTTCTGGACTCTCCTCACTGCCACTACACTTCCATTACCAAAATCAGGTATTTGTTATATCAACATTCCACTTTCATTACCAAAATCAGTGTAATTATGTTATGCAATATAACCACATTGCCACAAACTTAGCAGCTTAAAAAACAACACACGTTTATTATCTTTCAATTCCTATGGGTCAGGATCTGGACATGGTTTATTTGAACTCTCTGCAATCAACGTGTTGGCCAGGGCTAGGTACTCATCTGGGAAGGGATATGCTTCCAAACTCATGCATTTGTTGGCAGAATTCAGTTCTTTGTGACTTTAAGACTAAAAAATTATGTTTCTTAATGGCTGTAGGCCAGGTTGTCCTCAGCTCCTACAGGCAAGCTGCAGTTCCTTGCCATGTGGGGAAGCTAGATGGCAAGTTGTTTCCTCAAAGCCAGCAAGAGAGTGAGAGACTCCTGTAAGATGAGCATGACAATTTTATATAGAGTGTAACACATAATCATGTACATATAATCATGTACATCACATCACCTTTGCTGTATTTTACTGGTTAGAAGCAAGTCACAGTTCATCAAGGGGAGATGATACAAGATTATGAATACCAGGAGGCAAGAATCTATAGTCTACTTAAGATCTGTCTGCCACAATGACCAAGCAATCTTTATACCCAGAATTCAAGGTTGCTTTAATATTAAACAATTAATCAATTTGATTCCCCATACTAACAAACTGTAAAAGAAAAAGAAAAACATTGGATCCTCTTCATAAATATAGAAAAACTATTTTACAAAATCTAAAATCTATTCCCAATAAAAAATTTCTTAGCAATCTGGGAATTTTCTCAATCTGATGAAGGACATCTACAATAAAGCCTTCAGCTGACATTATGCTTACTGGTGAAAGACAAAAATATTTTTTCATAAGATAAAGAGAGGGAGTAAGAGTGAGAGAAAAAGATAGATTGATAAAAAGAGAAACAATGTCTCTGAAATCTGTGGAACCACATCAAACAATCTTATATACAATAAGTCCTCACTTAGCATTGCCAATATATTCTTTGACTTTAAGCAAAATGATATATAATAAAACCAATTTTAAGAAAGGTTAATTTATATAAACAAGAGTTAAGTTCCTACAGCATATCATCAGTGTTATAATGAAACAACTGTGAGGATCTGTGAAGGAAAGGAAAGAGATAATAGAACAGAAGAAATATTTGAAGGGATATAGCAGAAAAGTTTGAAAGATTGATGAAAGACATAACCCACAGATTCAAAAAGCTCATTGAGCTCAAGGAAAGATAAAAAAAAGTAGACAGGCATATGCTAGTTCAACTCCTAAAATCCAAAGATAAAAAGCAAATCTGTAAAAGTAGTCAGAAAGAGTGCATAGAGTGGGGCAATGATACAAATAACAAGTAACTTCTCACCAGAAATGATGGAAATGTGAAAAAGAAATGGAATTACATTTTTAAAGTGTCCAAAACAAAGTAATTGACCTAGAACTCTATATCTAGAGAAAGTATCTCACATTCAAAGAAAGGGAGGACAAATAAAGACAATTATATACCAAAAGAGCTAAGCGAATTAATCTTTAGCAGACCACAGTATAAAAAATGTTAATGAAGTTTTCAGGCTAAAGGGAAATGACATCAAATGAAATCCTTTATCTCCTGGAAAGAATCAAAACTACCAGAAAGGACAAATACTTGGGTAAATATAAAAGGCTGTGTATGTATATTTAATTATATTAATCGCATATATAAAAGTACAATATAAGATAAAAAGAGTTTAGGGTATAATGAGGTTAAATTGAATTATATTTTGAAGGTTTTGATATTATTTATAAAGTACTATGATATTGTGTAAAAATGTGAACTTAAATATGCTTATCTTAATTTCTGGAGCAACCACAGATATGTAGTTTAAAAGACAATAGAGGAGCTAAAATAGAATTCTAAAAACTATTCATCCAAGGAAAACCAAAAAGTACAACTAGAAGAATAACAACAACAACAACAATAAAAACAAACAGAGAATAAATATAAAACAAATACCAGATGGTAGGTCTAAACTCAACTGCATCAGTAATTAACTAAAATAGTTTTCTTTCTTCCTTCTTTTCCATCTTTCTTTTATCCTCCCTTCTTTGTATCCCCTCTCTCTCTCTCTCTCTCTCTCTCTCTCGCGAGCGCACGCTCTCTCTTCCTTTTCCCCCTTCCTTCCCTTTCTCTTTTTTCTTTATTTCTCATTTTCTTTTCTTTCTTTCACTCTTCCCTCAAAACCCCCTTATTTTCCTAAAGTACAGCCTAGCAGCCTGTGCTTTAAGTCTTGAAATATAGTGTATTTCCTCTTGTTATTGCAGTTTGAGTCAATTTGAATGACTTGTCTGCCTTAGAAAAGACCAAGCCTCAACTAGCCACCATATTGCCACTTCATTTTAAGCATTTGGTTCTGTATGATATATGTAATGAAGACATAATCAAAGTTAGAATGTATGCAGTCAATAATAGAATAAGTGTTCATATTGATCTTTTTAATGACATTGTCAAGTCTTCTTCCTTTTCCCCTCTGAGAATAGACATTCTCTTTACAAACATCCAGGTCATAATTATGTCAAAAATAAATGACAGTTGTCTCAGCAAACGTGATGGATGTAAGATGAATGTGACGTGGGAAGAGCCTCCTCCCCATTCTCCCTGTCTCCTGGCCCCAGTTCTAGATTGCCCACTCTGCCCCATATCCTACTAAAAGATTCATTTTAACACTCTTGCTTCCACGGTAACATTTCTTGCAGATATTTTTCAGATCCTGGATTGGAATAATTTTAGAAAGTCATATTGATGAACTTCTTGATTATTCTGTTGTCTGACATCAATTTAAAGTTATAAGATATATCTAAAAGGTGGAATTTTTTTTCTAGGAGTGATGACTGCAGTTTCAGTAGGTGACATTGGTATTTTAGTTAGAAGACTAGGCCAATCAATAAACTTGTTGCAGTTTTAGCTAACTGGCATCTTAAAGGAATAGATATCATTTAATCAGTTGTCCCACATTTCTGCATGTACACCCAGGGCCACACACGAACATCTGTAAGTATTAGACAATATGATTAAAGATTAGTTACTTACATTTCCATTTTAGAGGACAAGTTATATACAAGTTTGGGAAATAATATCTTCTAGATATATTTTGGATTTTTTCAGTTCTGGTTTAACTTAGTAAAACCAAGAATTATTTTATGTGATTGCTGCCCTGCTTGATATTGAAAGCTTTTCTCAGCTGTCAGACAACGTATTAAAAGTGTAATGCCTCCCCCATTGTCTGAGAGAAAAAATGTCAGTTGTCAAAATTAAAAGGAGTGAAGGGCATCATGGAGTTAAGTTCTGATTCCACTGGACACTTACTTTATGATCTTGGATGAATCTTTAAAATTTTCTTCCACATAACTTCTGCTCACATCCAATTCCTGTCACATGGGAGCACTCTAACCTAGTCCTAATATTACTAATTCCCATTCTTATTAGAAAAAGGAACTCCTTTTGCGGAAAGGAAGTTTAATTAGTATAATTCCAAACCTCTCCCTAGTCCTTTACTCTCTGAAAAGATGAAATACCACATATGACAAATTTGAGGAAAATGCCTGGGCCTGTATAGCTCAGTTTCCTTCCTCTTGGGAGCAAGCCTCTCCCTTGAAAAGCATGAATTCCCATTTGTTCCTCCAGCCCTTGGTCTTACTGAGGCCAGACTTCCACGTGGAGGGGAGGCTACACAAGTTCAGCATTGTCTTGCTGGGGGAGAATTCTGACTAATTCTAGAGTTAAATGAATAGGCCTGTTGGTTCTCACATGAAACTATCTTAAATGAGTCTAAAATATCAATTTTATTATTGATATTGCTAACCTGGAGAAGATAGTTTCATGTTTAGCAATGTCAATAATAAAATTGATATTTTAGACTCATTTAATCATGTACTTTCAAGAGTATACACACTCTGGTGGAATGGAGAGATCCAAAACCTGTATCAGGGAGATTTGTGAAGGATCCACAAAATAGGGAGGCAATGTAACTTAATGGTTAAAATTTCTGGTAGGCTCTGATACAAGTCTATCTCAGTTTTAATCCAAATGTCAGCACTTTCAAGCTGTGTCCTTAGGCAAGTTATTAAATCTCTGTGCCTCAGTGTTTGCATATGTAAAATAATACCTGCCTTTTAGGGTGATTATGCAGATTATATGAGTTAGTATATCTAGTATATCTAACACTTGGAATAGTGCCTAGTACATTGTCAGTACCCAGTAAATGTCAATTACCATTACTAACTGTTGTAATGGAGTTACTTACATCTGCATGCACAGAATAAGCATTCAAAATGTATAGCTATATTATCATCACTGTAGTGGCCAATATAGAAGAAAAATTTGTGCTATTTAGAGTAAGTAGGAAGAGTAGATAGATAATGGTATGACAAATATACCAAAATATTCAGTGGCTTAGAGAAGAGATAGGAAGACTTATGTGAGAACAAAATCCTGTCCATGAATGTTGACAGAAGTTTTATTCAGGATGGCCCCAAAGTGGAAACAACCCATATATCTTTCACTAGTAAATGGTTAAACAAACTATGATGCATTCATGGAATATTACTCAGTAAAAAAAGTATGAATTATTCCCAAATTATATAAATTACAAAATTATAGAAATGGGGAACAGATTGGTGGTTGCCAGGGGTTAAGGAGTGTTGGGAATAGAAGTGAAGGGAGTGTGGCCATAAAAGGGCTGACATGAGGGATCCATGTGGTGATGGAAGTGTTCTGTACCTTTTCTGTATCAATGTCAATTTCTAAGTTATGATATTGTATTATAATTTTTCAAGATATTACTAATAAGGAAACAGGGAACAGGGTATCTGGGTCTCTTTATATTATTTCTTACAACTGCATGTGAATCTACAATTATCTTCAAATAAAAAGTTTAATTTAACAAATCCCCTGATTTATTTCCTAAAAACAAACAAAAGATAGAAAACATAACTTGCATTTTTAACTCCTACCTCATTTTAAAAGACAGCTCAAAACTGTTTCTTAAAAGAAACTTTTCACTGGAAAGCTTAGTCTCACTGGAAAAATATATGCACAATTGTAACAATTCGCAATGGTTTTGCTCATACTATTCATTACTCAACCGACTATCTGAGGTCAGACTAGACAATGTTTGCTGTGGAAAATGACATTTATTCAGAGTTGAGAGCTCTCCAGACCAGCAATCAAGTTCCAAAAGGCCAGCAAGTGACCCTCTGCCAGTCTCTGGGGAGAAGCACATGGCGGGGCTTCCACTGCTCTTGACTTTCATGTCACGATGTGGTTCCTAGATCTAGGGTGTTGTCTGAGGGACAGTCCGCTAAAGAGAAGAAATTCTGGTATTCTCCTAAGGACTAAGCCTCCAAGCTTACAAATTGACATGTGAGGATGAACTGGGTTAGGAGGGTCTGGGGCTGACTGGCTGACCCACTTTCTCTTCCATGTGCCACCCTCCACACAAGTCCCACTGTGGTGTTTGTTCCCCTCCATGGCTCCCCTGGACATTCATTTAACCAGATTCTTCAACCACTTTAAAGAGTAGCTGTTTGTTCAAAAAAATTGTAGTTGAGCACCTACTGTATTGTGCCAACCATTGGCATGCAGTGGTGATCAAGGCAGTTCTTCCATTTCACCATTAAGGAAGTTAACCTCCCTTAAGTTCACAATGAGTGCTTTCTAAGAGCAAGGCATTGTGCATAACTTTCACTGACCCTTATGAGTTAGTACTATCGGATCCTCATTATACACATGAAGAAACATAGGCCTGGGAAGGTGAAGGTGCTCAGTGTCACACAGGAATTGTGAGTGTGATCCACGCTGTAATATCTCTATTTCTGGCTCTGGCTACTGACAGGAATTGTGAGTGTGATCCACGCTGTAATATCTCTGTTTCTTATGGCTCTGGCTACTAGTGCTCTGAACCTGAGTTAGGAAATCTAACTGAACTTTCCCTGCACCGATTTGGTTAGATATAATTTTAATCTGTGTTCTTGACCTCATGCCCTCTTTGCTACATCTGCCTCTGTGTTGACCTGAATCCTACACTGGTGATTCCAGTCTGACCACCTGCCTTCAAGTTTAGATTCATTACTTGAAGGTTCAATGTATCATTCTTTATCCAACTGACCAGCAATCTAAGGCAAAGCTTGCAAAGATGGCATGAGGATTTTTGTCACTACTGTTTGCAAAGTCATTGCATGGAAAAACCTATGAATGTCATTGCTCACCAATTTTTTATTTCCAAGAGTGAATACCAGGTGTTCACTACCCACTGACCAGCATCACCATTCTTTCTTAACCCCTTTCCAAGAAAACAATGATAACAGCTAATATTTAGGAAATATTGTGTTCATCCTTCACTTTATCCCTTAAGTCCTCTGAGATAGTTACTATTTTATCTTTATTTAACACATAAAAAAACTGAGGTTTAGAGAGACTAAGTAACATCCCCAGGATCAGGCAGCTAGAAGAGATAGAATTTGAACCTTAATGTGCCAACTTCACTGCATTAAGCTACCTGCAGAAAAATAGCATTCACCAACCAAGTGTGCACTGCCAAGATCTGTGCCTTGACTCTGCTCAACTATGTGTACTAGCGGATCGGCAGGAACACATTCTAAGTTCTTTTGATGCATCTGTTCCTGGAAAAACCCTTATGGAAGCTACTAGCTAGTTTTCAAGAGCAATGATCTTATTATAGAGATAAAACATAATAATTTAAAGCTTGGGCTCTGGAGGCTGACCATGTACACTTGGCTCTCTATTGCTTAGAACTCTGTGACTCTAACACATCAGGTTATTTAACTTTTTTGCATCTTAGTCTCCTCCTCTGCAAACAGGACCAATTATGGTAGCTCTCTCTAAAAGTTGCATAAGGAATTTATAATTGGACTGTGTACTGGTCCTTTAACTAATGGAGTGTTTTCTTTTTGAGTTTTATGAAAGCTCAAAAATGGATCATTAATTTTCAAAAGCATTCTCAAAACTCTAAGTACCTTTTAATCACACCCCTTTAAACCAGTCTCCTTTCCACACTAAACTGTCCTAATCTTGGAAATCTTGCTTCCTTTGGAGGTAGAATCACAAGTACCAAAGTAGAAACAAAAACACTCTCTTCATCATTTATGAGGAGAAGTGCTGCAAAGTGCCCATTCCAGCAGAACCCTTCCTGTGGAAAGACTGAAAATTTAAGGCCGAGCAGTTCAAAGACTCAGAGCCGCTGAATAAAAACAAAATCGCTTAAAATTACACCGATGCTTCTTCCAGATAATTTGTAGAGAATTCAACAGTGTTTATTACAGGTTCACTTAAGAAAGCCAAACATTCAGCCCTAAATGCAATTTCAAAGCAAAACTCTAAACAGTATTTTTAAATAAGGAGGAAATTGTGTGCACAATCTTACCTCCCAGGGGCTTTGAAAGATTAAAGAGGGGAAAATAGAAGCTATGGGGAGAAAATCACCAGAAGAATGAAAGGAAATAGAAGAAATTTACCATAATGAGACAGGCTGACAGGGTATAATGTTTATAATGTGATTTTTAATAGACATTAAATAAATCCCTGTAGGTAGATGGACTTTCTGTCCAATGGTAACACAGCACTTGGGAAGAATGTTCAAGTGGAGCTGGAATTACTGCACAAAATAGTTGAAGCACACATTACCCCTCCCTTTTGACTTTAAGAGCATTAGTATTTTTCCTAAAAGAATATCCTATTAATTTCTTGGGGAGCAAGTCAGACTATTTTATTTCCTGGGAAAATGACACACAAACCAAAACATCACATTTTATACTGTTTATGATATTTAAACCTAATGGGGGGAAAAGACACATCCTTTTCCAATTAGGATAGAAAATATTAAAATGTTCAATATTCTTAATAATGATGAATAGAAAATGGGTGAATCTAAGGCCTTTATTAAATATAAAGTATGTATATATTATGTTATTCTAGATCTTCATGTGAGCTCTTTATTTTTTCTTTGTTTATTAAGGTATTACATATGTATCCTTATCCCCCACTGCCCCCACACACCCCCACTCATGCCCTCACCCCCCTGGTGTCTGTGTCCATTGGTTAGGCTTATATGCATGCATACAAGTCCTTTGGTTGATCTCTCCCCCTTACCCCCGCCCTCCCCTACGTGCCCTCTGAGGTTTGATGGTCTGGGGGAAGCTTGAAAAGTGGGCTAGACTTCTCCTTCAGGAATGTTTTGGGGAAAACATCACCATGAGTAACTCTTTGATCTTCCTTAAAGTCTTCATTGCTTCAATGCTTCCCCTCTACATCCTACTTTTGTAATGATTCTCCCCCAGAAAGCCGTTCTCCTCTACACATGGGACAACACTGCAGTTGAGTGTATATTTTTTTACCAAGGGCAGTTGTGTATCATCATATGAGTCAAAGCTCAGGACTTAAAGGCCTGAAGCTCCACCCATTCTGAAGTCAGAGGTTTGGGAATCAATATAACATAGTCAGGAGAATCCAAACTTTGAAATCAAAGTGATCTGGGTTTGAATCCTGCCTCAACCCTTCTCCAGGTAAATGGTCTTAGACAAATTACTCACCGTCTCATCTCCTGTTCCTACATGCACAATGGGAAAAGAAAATTTACCTAGCAGGGTTGTTGTGATGAAAAAAAATGAGTTTATTTATCTAAAGCGCCTTGCTTATGTTATGTGTCATTGTTGTTGTGGTGTTTGTCATAGTTCCAGTCCAGAACACGGAGCCTATTGAGGTACTGCAAACACCACATTGGTGTTGAGCAATAGATTAGTGACAATGTTGTCCTAGAGTTGGCATTGTTTTCCAAAATACAAAGTTCTTTTTCTTCCAATGCCAGATTTACTGGACATTCAACACATGAAACCTTGTTATAATTGTCCTTGTTGTAGAACCACTGTATTTCAGAGCTTATCCAAGGCCAACTTGCCAATGATAGTTACCAAATATGTGGACCCCACTATATCAAGAATCTAGTGCTTTTCTTTTATTCTACACATACAAAAATCTCAGAAAGAAACACTTAGCCCATATAGACTAGAATTTTACAATGTAAGATTTTTTTTCTCTCTCTCTTGTTCTTTTTAGTGCACATTAGGTTTCTTCAATTATTTTTTTTAATTGACCTGGTTGATATAAAGCATTCTTATATCCAACTGTTTTTCTTAATACAGGAGTGAAAACTCAGAACTTTATTATTTCTCTAAAGAAAGATTGTTGAGCATCCTGGCTAACCACTTTGCTAGAAGGGAAAATACTTGAATTTATAATAGGTTTTTCTTCTACCTGACTAAATAATCTTTTTTAAAAAGTGTGATTAAAAGTTTCTTCTTGAAGTATTATCAATTTGGGAACAAGATTCTCAAGAATAAAAATTTGTTACAGTCCTCAACATGATAGGTAAAGAGAAGATTGCTTGACAGTTATTTGCTTATTTGAAAGTTACTTCTCTACCATGCTTCAATATCTCCATTTGCTGGAATTCACACTGAATACCTAGAATCTCTTTCTTTTAGGAAATACAGTTACTGTGTTATAGGAATAATATTCCCTGAGATAAGGCCTAGTACTGAATGACTACTCCATAAAGAGATTAGAAAAGGAAGTCGGGGGAAGGTAAAGGAGGAGACACATGGCTATTAACCTCATGGATTCTTCTAGCTTTATTTTAAATAAAATATTGTCATTGTCATTTCTTTAGGAGAAAGTAAGTCTGGGAATCAACTGTCATCTAAACTCCATTTCTTACTTTGCCATTCCTTCCCTGGGTGGTTGTGGAAAATACATTTAGTTTTTTGATACCTTGGTTTCAACCAATAACTTATTAACTTTCATTTTTATAATGGACTTTGTAATAGTTATCTATTACTGCATAACAAATTGCCCCAAAACTTAAAGCCTTAAAACAACAAACACTTGTTGTCTCATAGTTTCTGTGGAACAGCAATCAAGCAGACTTATTTGGGTAATTCTGCCTCAAAGTCTCTCAAAAGGCTGCAGTGTTGACTGCAGATGCCATTTTATCTGAAGGCTCAACTGAGAGAGAATCCACTTCTAAGCTCACTCACTCATGTGGTTGTGGGCATGATTCAGTTTCTCCCAGGCGATTGGACTGAGGGCCTTAAATCTTGGACCAGTGGACCAGTTTCTTGCCATGTTGGCCTCTCCACAGAGCAACTCATCACATAACAGCTGGCTTCTTTCTATCAGAGTGAGAACATGAGAGTGAGAGCAGGCTTGTAAGACAGAAACTACAGTCCCTTTATAACCTAATCTCGGAAGTGGCATCCTCTCACTTTTGCCATTTGCTATTCATTAGAAGCAAATTTCTGGGTCCAGCCACACTCTGGGAGAAGACAGATTACATAAAGTATGAACATAGGAAACAAGGAGTATTAGGGCCACCTTGGAGGCTGCCTCCCATAAACTTAGTCAGATCTGAGAGGTCATAGGAAGCCATTCATCTAGGTCATAAAAAATCTCTAAAATGTTACTCTTTCCCTTAAATAGGACAGCATTTATTTATTCATTTATTCAAGACTACATTTAAAAAATTTTATTCACTCATTTGAAAATGTTTATTGTGTATTTGCTATTTACAAGGCACTATGGTGTATGGGGGGAAGGAGGGGCTTCAAAAGGCCAAAGATAAAGGAGCTAATTCAATTCAGGTAGCATAAACCACCCTTCCGTAGTAAAGTGCTCTACTCCACCAAAGTTCAAACATCATGCAGTGACAACCAGATCTACATAAAGGCAGAGGTGGAGCAGAAGTGTAGTCTACCTCCACACCCCAGCCACCCTCCCATCAGTTGAAACCTTGGAAAAGACTCTAGGATGGGAAGCTTTATATGAAGTTCTCAACATGCTTCCTAAGTAAATACAAGGCATCAATCTTGCTTATTAATTCTCTTCAGGGCCAAAGACTGGGCTATTCCCTGAGATATAGTTCCTGTGCACTGTAAGAGGAGACAATGATTGCTCCTGGCACAATCTTCCATGTCCTAGTAATGAGTCCTGTGTTATTTTATTGTTGCCTAAGTCTATACTTCTTACTTGACTTTTATATGTGTCCTTCTAGTCTTCCATCCAGATAATAAGTTCTCTAAGAGCAGAAATTACATCTTACCCTTCCTTGCATCTAAACAACTTTCATTAACAGAATATGTGCTATAAATGATTTCTACATGAATGCCTCTTTCAGAGGGGCCTACTTTACACATAGAACACATTTAAGAAAAGCCAACTTGGGCTCAGTAGTTGAAGGGCTTCTATGGGGCACAATTTTATTTACATTTCCCGACGCTTTCCTTGAGTTTTAGGTTAATTTTTCCTGCCCCTTAACATTCCCGCTCCCCCCGCCCCCGGCCCCCGACAAAAAACATGTATTTATTTATGTCATTTTTTTAGCCATCATCTGAGGATATGCTTTTTTATTTATTTTTAGAGTAAAAAAGGAGAGAGAGAGAGAGAGAGAGAGAGAGAGGAACATCAATGTGAGAGAGAAACATCAATTGGAACAACAATCAGTTGCTTCCCATATGTGTCCTGAAGGGAGATCGAACCTTTGGTACAGAGGATGATGCTCCAACCAACTGAGCCACTGGCCAGGGCCCTTTCTGTCATTCTTTGCTTGAACTCAGCACTTGCTCCTACAACAGCCCCTGTATGCAGGGCAATGGCATCAGGGACTCCCCTAAGAAGGGCAGCAAAGAGGGACTCTGCCAACCTGAGAGCATCCACAGCCAGTCCAGAAGCACACATGTAGGCTGACTCCTTGCTCTTCCTTTTTGTACTTTACAGAGTTTTTCTATTTAAACCCGGGGACACAGGTTTACTGTGGTAGTAGTAGGTATTTTAATGCATAAATATCTTTATCTACTTTGAGAATGTGTTTCCTGTTTTGACTTGTTCTCTAAATATATATAATTTTTAAATTACGGGTTTACGTAAGGAGGACAATTTAGTCAAGTATAACTTTCTTCACAAAACATGTCCTGGTTGCAGAGAATAAACTGTGGAATGTGAGCAGGCTCAGAGAAGGCATGAAACAGGTCATCCTCTCCCCCACTCCTCTGACCCAACATTTTTTAAACCTATCTGTTTTCTGTAGCAACTTAGTCTACGAAAGTAGCTGCTATCTAAGCAATGAGAGTAGGGACAAAACCTTAGCAGATGTCACCCAAATAGAAAAAAAAATCAAAATCCTGTCACAGAGGTAGAAAGTTCCTTTAGTAGGGGACCTTTTAGGCCCAGGTGGCTCAAGGGGCACAGTGACTTCATTTGCAGCCCCTTAGGCCATCTGCTATTGAGGCCCAGAGCTTTTAAACAATGGCAGAGGAAAGGTGACATCTGGAGAGTTGAACTGTGTCACTCATTGTGTAGTTGAACATCAGTGCAACTTCTTTTTCTGCATCTCGCTCTATTTTGTGGAGTGTTCATTTGTGAGGTCAAAGGACAAGTTTTTGACTTGGAATCCAAAGACATAGATTTCAAAAATGAGAGTGCTTTCCTCAAACTGGAAAACAACCAAATAATTTAAATGGATTTTTTATTAAAAGTTAAATCAAAGCAAAAACATATAAATATGTTGACATATATACCAAACACAGATGAAAGATAGACTTCCATTGTGTCATAGGGTAGGTTTCCTGGAAACAGATTCTGAGATGGAAATTGCTGTGCTAAAAGTTTCTTTGGGGAGTGTTCCAGGGAACAATACCTGTAAGAGCTGGAGAAAAGCAGAGCTGGGAAGAGGGAGAAGTTGGGCTAAGCAGACCCCTCAGGTAATGCTAGAGCTGGGTGGCCCTTCAGCTCTGGGCATAAGGTCAGGTTTTATAATCCCCACCCCACCTTCCTCACTCTCTTTGCCACTGGGCTGACCTAATGACCTAATAACAGGGGAGAAGGGGAAACATCTTGGAAAACACAGCTACTTTTAGGCTGAGGGTAATTTCCTGAGAGGAACTTGGCTGTGAACTGATGGCAACCTACACTCACAGCAGCTGAGAGGATTACCTCAGTCCTGGAAGGCGGATAAAGGCAACACATCACAGAATTCACTGCACACTCTATTTTAAAATGAGAAAAATAGAATCAGACAAAAATCTGGAAATTAAAACAGAGATGAAGTAAATATTTACATAACTTAATTATTTAACATTAAGTAATATATAAAACAAAATAAAAATAACTTAAGTGTAAGTCATAAGTCAATAGAAAGGAACAAGACAAACCTCCAGTGATATAAACGTAGGCAGATATCATCCACTGAAATAAAAGAACTTTCATAGTGGGACATTGTCTGCAATGGTGGATAGTCAATGATTTCTGAAAAATATGTGTGTGCATCCTTCCAGTCAATGACCTACAGGAAGATACTCTTTTCAGGATAAAATTTGGGGAGTTCAGTGAGATATAGGTGACATTTCAAAGTCCTTAGGATGTTTTATAAAAGGTGCTCCCTGGTATCCTGTGCCTGCTCATCAAAGGGGATGCCAATGCTGCCTGGGTGTGTGTAGGGATAAAATAAAAACAAAAACTTGAAAAGAACTTTATAAACTACATATCTCAATGCAACAATTTTAGATGTCATTGTACATCTTTATCTTTGTTTCCAGGGATGTTTGCTGAATGAGTTGAGATAGATATTAAAATTTCATACTGAAGAGAAGAAACATGAAGAGATAAGAAGGTCCCTTCAGAGCCTTACAATTGGCCCTGTTGCCCCATATCTCCTACCTGACTCAGCATTTGTGGCCATCAGAATGGAGAGGCATGGAATGTTTGTGCCTGGGGCTGGTCTTCCAACACTTTGGCCAGTTGTAGTTTTCCCTAGAGAGCATATTTCTAACCTTCTCTTTTACAAACAGGGTCCTGAAGTGCCTTCAGCCTCTGGCTCTTTCCCCTCCTTGGTAGAACAGGCAGCTGGGAGACGGCCCACAGGCACAGAGAAAGTATAGGAAGAGAGCAGAGACCCTAAGATAGAATTCACACTATAGTCTGGGTCCTAAAAGTGTTCAAGTAGGAGATCTAGTCCTATTATTCTGAGGGCAGGATGGGACTTCAGGAAGCAGAGAAGGCAAAAAAATTCTCTACAAGTTTTCAGTTCTGATCCAGAACAAAGGGTGAGAACCCTCACTTTAAACATCTGCACCTCTTAACTCCTGTCATTTCACATTCATTTAAAATTAGCCACTCACAAACTTCCCTTCCCAGAATCCCTTAAATACAAAAGCTGTTATTATTAGCTTTATACCACTCATGTTTCAGGCTGGCAGCTTCAGAGGTATTAGATCCAGAAACATATATTTCTTGTATAATCAAAGAAAGAGGCAAGACCTGTTCCTTGGGAGCCCCCTTCCTCCAGAGGCACCTGCATTGCCTAAGTTACCTTCATTCATCATGACTGGATGAACTACAGAAAGAGTCCAAGTCTGGAGGTTGAGTCTTGGGTTCTAATCCTGGCTCTACTGTTGCTCTATGCCCTCGGACAACTTCTTTTTGCTGTGGTGTTTCTTTGTGCAGAAAGTATTGGGTTATATTCTAGGAGTGGTTCTCAAACTTGGTTGCCCATAAGGGGAAAAAAAGCTCTTTAGGCGGAGCTTTTAAAATTCCTGATGCTTGGCACTTCCCTGACCAATTCAATCAGAAGACCTAGGAGTAAGACTCGGGCAGTAAAAGTTCTTAAAGCTCGTCCAATTATTGCAATGTTCAGCCAAGGTTAAGAACTCCTAGTTTAGAAGATCAGATGTTTCCCCACTCTGACTACACAGGAAGATCAATCAAGGGGATTTAAAAACAAGAGCCCAGAGTCCCACCTTAGAAGAATAGAAATCTCTGGGCTTGGTCTCAGACATGAATGCTGTCAAAGCTTCCCAGGTGATCCTAACGTGTAGTAGGTTCATGAACCTCCACATTAGATGCTCTTCAAAGATGCTCCTTGATCCAAGGTTCTAAGCTTCCAAGAACCTGCATTTATGGGGCTTTTGACTGTGAACCACCTTCTTAAGAAATTAAGTGCTTCAACTGTTTCTATCTGCTGCCAAGTTAAGCAACTCTGACTTTGAGGAGCAAGAGGTTCCATATCTATCTCCTCCAGGCCTTGGCTCTTAATAGTCAGAAAGAACACACTGCTCCCTCCATTTACAATTATAAAAATGTCACCTAGACTTGATCTTAGTCCCAACACAAGAGTGCATGTCAGGGTTCTTAACTTTTGTGGTCACATCATCCCCTTTGAGAATCTCATGACTTCATTATATAGATCCTCTCACAAGAAAACTTCACTTTTGCGTATGCACATCAAACTGAGCATACAGTTTAATGGGTCTGAACCCCTGATGCAAAGAAAATTCTATTCTATTTCATCATAAAAGTAAAAATTTTACAAAGCCCAGGAAAGCAGAAATTGCAACATGGTATAAAGAGCTGGGACTGAGAGTT
Organism: Myotis brandtii; assembly: GCF_000412655.1. Classification (NCBI taxonomy): domain Eukaryota; kingdom Metazoa; phylum Chordata; class Mammalia; order Chiroptera; family Vespertilionidae; genus Myotis; species Myotis brandtii. Next base: position 2,829,896 of record NW_005368707.1, on the reverse strand, counting down.
AAGTGTCTTGAGTTCTATTCTTGTTCCACTCCTAACCAATTGACATTTAAGAGTCACTGAAACACCCAAGGCTTCAATTTACCCCCATGTTTAATTAAGAATCATAAAAGCTATTTTACCATGTTTATACCTTACCTTCCACTCTCATAAAAATGTGGCACATTCCTTACATACATACTCTGTCCAAACTGTGTCTTTGGGACCATGCACCAAAGTGTGTTTATTTATTTGTTAACTTATTTTGAGTGCCTGTGTTGACCAAGAGGCCATGGGGATAATGGTATGTAAAGGTCTTGGAGCCTGGAAAAGAGTGGATGAAGGGATTGCACACAATGCCCTTCTCTTTGGAGAATGACTCAGAATCTGGCCTTGGGAATGACAAGTGGAGAGCCCATGGACCCACCATGCACCAGCCACAGTCCTTGGTGGGAAAAGGCTGGAACTGAAATCAAATGTCTAAAAAACAATCTCCCAGACTGCGTGATAACTGCCAAATTGGCCGTGAGCTTGGCAGAAACTATCTAACTGGTGAGCGCCAAGTGGTTTGGAGAGAGTAGAAGCACTGCCTGGTGCCTGAGCACAGGCGTTTGGGAGAGTCTGTGTTCCTAGGCTCAAGGGCACTCAGGTCATTAGAGCTCGAACCTGGCTAGTGTGCCAATGAATTGCCAGGACGGTGGGTTTGATGGCTCTGAGGGGCTCCAGATATGCTACCGCACCAGGGGACCACAGGTTTGTTCTACCATTAGCCTTGGGCAGAGGTGGGCCTCCATAGGAGAGGAAGTATGGAGACTGTGTCCTGCTCAATCCCCCTATTTCTCATTCTGTCTTAATGGAGGCCAGTCTTTTTTAAAAAAAATATATTTTATTGATTTTTTACAGAGAGGAAGGGAGAGGGATAGAGAGTTAGAAATATCAATGAGAGAGATACATAAATCAGCTGCCTCCTGCACACTCCCCACTGGAGATGCGCTTGCAACCAAGGTACATGCCCTTGACCGGAATCGAACCTGGGACCCTTGAGTCTACAGGCCGACGCTCTATTCACTGAGCCAAACCGGTTAGGGCTTCTGGAAGCCGGTCTTTATGGAAGTATAAGATGGGTGAGAATATGAAGGTAGCAGTGTGTGTTTGGGGCACAAAGTGAGTAAGTTCACTTAGTAAGTTCACTTAGAAATGAGAGAGAAGCAGCAATGCCCCAGGAGAGCTTTTCCTTTTGAACAGCATTGAGGAAAGAGCACAAGAAGCCTTTAGCCAGAGGTGGCTTTTTGTGTGCATATGGGGAGACTAAAGATCTTCAGAGAGCCTAAGAACTAGTGCTTCTGGGGGAGGGAGCAGAGGAAGAGTGAGGAGAACAAATAAGCCTAGAGTTTTGCCAGGGCCCTGTCTGTCTGTAACATAAAATGTGCATGCATACACGCATACACATACACAAACACATTCTCTCTCTCTCTCTCTCTCTCTCTCTCTCTCTCTCTCTCTCCATATTTCTATGCCTATGGAAAAACTGAGTTGTCTGAGAGCTATCAGGTCACTCTGCACAAGGTCCCCACCCTTACCCCTTGGGAATCAGAGAAATCCCTATGGAATGGGGAGGTACTTGTTCAGGGAAAGATCGTGCCAGTCTCCAAGTTCTGCACCTCAAGCTGGTCTCTGGTTCTTCAGTGGAGCTGTTGCTGATGACTGTTGGTGTATCACAATCACAGGAGAAGTGGCGGGTAGGATGATAGCCTTTGGAGATACAGCTTCTCATCACCAGCTACTCCGGGCTTCAAGGGATGACACATCTGCACTTCATGTCCCTCAAGTACATGGTTTCTTCTTGTCTTGTCCTGAAAATGACTAACCCTGGTGATGTACTGTGCACCAGCAGAACAATGTGGCTTTCTTTTTATTTCTTTGAAATTCTTTGGTTGCTGCCTGTGACCTGTTTGCAACTACTGTTTCCAGCTGGGACAGAGGAATATACACAAGCAGTATATATTTTTTAAATATTTACTTCATTGAAAATAAAGATAGGTATCTCATAGTTCCTTCCCATAAACTGAGCGATTTGTGTTTCCAGCTGGGGTATTTCTTGTCTTTACAGATCTGACAAATAATGCTTTTGTACCACAGATTCTTTCCTTAAAAAAAAAACCAAAACACTTTTTGAAGAGAAGCCTTCATGTTCTGCACAAAATTGCTTTCCAGTATATTTGAATCACAGGGAAAAGGCACAAACAACTGCTGGTAATCAAAATGGAAGATAGATCTGACCACTGAACGGTCGTTTTGAAGTTCCCTGTCTTGATGATTTGGCAAAGTCCTAATGGGACCACTGATCAGAGGAAACAAGAAGAACCACTTTCAGATTCAAGAACTCATAAGCTTTCTTGTTGGCAGCACCTCAACTTCACACTTCTGTTCTCATGAGCCAAAATATATTGTCACCGATGGTGACACCTCACCAAGATGTTCTTTACAAACCTTGGAAGAAATTGAATAAAGCTCTCACACCTTCACCCTTAACGAGTCTGCCATGCAAGGTCACACTTCTCACTGCTACTGGAGTGAGATAGGCACAGTTTTTCGGGGTGCCCTCACTGTGTTGAGAAGATTGCACTTCATTTCCGTATCAGCTGCGGTCCAGCCAGGAACCAGGAACCACACCGGTTAGTCTAAGAGAGGACTTACTATAAAGAATTGTTAACTATATATTTTGAAGAACTGAGAAGACAAACATAGAACCCTTGGGTATTAAGGACATAGAAACTGAAAGGAGCAATTATCCTAGGGCTGAGGGCACAAAGGACAAGGTTGGAATTATTAAGATTTAGAGCTTTGAGGAGGCTCCAGGGAGCTGAAACTCTGACCTCCCAGAACAGCATCTAGCTGGTGAAGCTGTTTCCCAGGGGATGCAAAGAGGCTACTGGTACTGGGAAAACTGCAAACTGGACCCTACTACTGCTGCTAGGTCAGACACTGACAGGAACAGGAGGCAGGGGAATGGGCTCCTTTTCCCTCCTCAAGCCTCTCTCCAGCACCCCCTATTGGAAGCACCTGGCAAGCTGCAAGTGGCAAAGAAGAAATATAATTTGCAGCCCCCCAGCAGCAGCATAAAGGCTAAGAATTGAGGCTGAGAGACAATGGCTTCATAACTAGTACACTGGGCTAGGTCTCATTGCTTTGGCATCATTGGCCTACTTTCCCCCTTTCCCTGAACCACCATTTAAACTGTGGACCAGCCCCTTTTGTTCCCTTAAAATGGCTAAGCTTAGGTGGAGAGTGGATTTCCGGGAACCTTCTATTTGAGAATACCTGCATGCCTCTGACCCAGAGTTTCTAGACCTCAACACTATTGCTGTTTGGGGCTGGATAATTCTTTGTTGCAGAGGGCTGCCCAGGGCCTTGTAGGATGTTGAGCAGCATCCCCGGCCACTACCCAGTAGATGCTTGTAGCACCCCACCCCCTGCCACCACCTGCAGTCAATAAAAAATGACAACCAATAGTTTCCACACATTGCCAGTGTCCCCTGGGAACAAACGCTCTGCCAGTTGAGAATCACTGTTCTAACCTCTCTCAACACTGTTAGCCTGACTTTTCTCCTGAAGATGAGCATAGTAAGAATGCCCATGCAGTCACATACTACTTTATAGTTTTTAAAACTCTTTCTCTGCTTTATATAAACTTTATATTTGAACAGTCCCAGAAGGCAAAAAGAGACAGATACCATTGTCTCCACTTTACAGGCTAGCAAACTGACTCAGGAGCGCCCCCACCGCACCCCACCCTGGGAAACCCTGTGGATAGAAACTATACTACCCTGGCAGCGCTCACCGTCAAATTTTTAGAGGGAAGGGGGATGTTGGACAGCTGACTGGCAGAGAAAGAAACCTTTCCCTTGCCCCCTAGCTACCAATAATGTTCCTTTTATTCTTCTTTTAAAGTGTCCAGCTGTTGCCAGGAATACCATATAAAACATCTTTATGAAGTGAACACAGGCCCCAACAGCTTATACAAGCTGGCTCTGTCAAGAGCACCAGTGTTTCTAATTAATGCTTGGGTCCAGCATTCCATGCAAGCCCTACCTGCACTCTCCCTTAGGTCTGAACTTCTGGTTAACCTGCACGGGGGCCCTTGTGCTTATGACTCATAAATGCTCCTGATGTTTCTCAATGGGTCTGGACGGCAGAAATAAAAGTCACTTCCAACTAGCTGTGTCCCAGCCTGAGCATGGACCACTCATCACAGGCACCCAGGAGAAAGCTGCCTTGCTCTGTGCTGTCCAGCCAAGAAGCACTTGCAGACAAGGGCCTCTCCGAATGTGCTCAGCATCAGGTGTGGGGGGCAGCACAGGGAGACTCCTCATCACCCCACAGAGAAATCATTTTGAAAACGTCGGGCAGGTATATTCACCCCCTCCCCTCACTACATATTTTTAGCTATTCCTGAAGGCTGAGGGTAAGAAGGTTGTCACTGGATACGACAAAAGAGGAACAGATATGAAAATAAATTCTGGACACTCGTGCTCACATGCAAGCATGTTTGTGCACATTGTGTGTGTGTGTGTGTGTGTGTGTGTGTGTGCATATGCAAACCCTGTGGTCTGATTAGCTAACTTCTTGACTAATTGATTACTTAGAATAATGAGGCATTAGAGCTCAGAGGAAACTCAAAGAACATTTTGCCCAACTTTCTCCTTTTACTAGTGAAATTAAGCTCCAGAGAGAATAGGTGGCAAATCAAGTCCATAATCCACAGCCAATCAGTGGCTACATTCAGAACCAGAACTCCTCAGGCAAACAGGCTGCTTTCTCAGTCCCTCCCCACCGCTCCCTGTCCCCCTCTACACCAGCTGGTGACGCCTCCCCCAGAGGGAAGGGACTGTTTGGTTAGTGCCTGCATATGACCAAGTGACCAAGGCTGATCACCACAGAAGGTCATATATATCTTGGCCACTGGGAGAGGCTGACCCTTGAGTGATAAATTATTAATTGTTACCCAGTCCTTGTTTTCCCAGTAGAGAATAAAGCCATGGGAAATTCCTAGATGGGTTATACAAATGTTTGGAAATATTTATATTTTCCCCTACTTATTGATGTTGAGCATTTAAAAATAAAACCTAAGTCTAAATCTTTGCAGCTCAGAATTCGTAAGTAAAAAGGAATCCCTACTTTGGCAAGGATTGTGTTATAATTGTCTTGAATTTTTTATGGCACTTATCATTATGCTGGAATGGCAATAGATCTGGCATTCCAGTGATACCTGTTAATTAAATGACTGGAAGAATGATATAAAAATAAAGATATCAGTGTTTTAAAGGACAAATTGACATCTAGGGTCAGGCCTTTTAAATATAGTAAAGGGATTTTCTTATATCTTTGTTAATTATCACAGCACACCTGGAGGGTGGCTCTCCTCAAGCAGTGGGCATATCCCTGGCTGATGAAGAACAGTGTGTCCTCAGGCTTTTTACACCCTAGAGCCGTGGTCGGCAAATTGCTGCTCGTGAGCCACATGCGGCTCTTTGGCCGCATAACAATGTACCTACCTATATAGTTTAAGTTTAAAAAATTTGGCTCTCAAAAGAAATTTCAATCGTTGCACTGTTGATATTGGGCTCTGTTGACTAATGAGTTTGCCGACCACTGCCCTAGAGGATGCTGGTCAGTATAAAGCCTCAATAATCCTGAGAGACGATGACCATTTGATTTGGAGTGCACTTCCAAGTTGTGTGACCCAAACTGTGTGACAATCCAGGGGTGGTTGTGAGGAGGAAACCAGGCAAGATACTAGTAATGTAGTGGTGCAAACGATAGAGTGCTGTCCAAAAGGTGGTTGTTCTTGGTGTGGGACTGGAGCAAACCCATCTAAATGCAGGGTTTGGAGGTGGTTTCCCAGAGCCACAGGAGCATGCAGGCACAGTGCAGCCACAGGCTTGACAGCTGCAACTGCTTGAATTTAGGAGGTGTCTCAGAGCAAAGAAAACTTCCTAATTCAAATATACATTTTAGTTGAGAAATCATAAAGAGTAAGGACTAGCTAGCTACCGGTGTGTTTGGAATTGTAAAATAAATATTCTTAAAGTTCGCTTATGAGGAAACCAAATTATAACAAAAAAAGCAATTAGTTCAGAAAAGGAAATGACAGTGTTAAATATAGAAGAAAATGACTGCCCAAATTCCTAATTACCTAGAATTATTCACCTTTATTTTGCCATACTTGTTTCGAGACTTTCTTCATGATTTTAAGAATATTAAAAAGTAATGGCACAAATGATGCACATCTGAGGCAAAGATCATGGATGTCTGACACAAGTGACTAGAGTGAGGGAAATATTGGGCTAGCTACAACTCCTCGTTTTATGGATGAGGAGAAGGGGGTCAAGAGTTCCTTGCCCAAAGGTCAGCCTACAGTCACAGGAACACCTCTGGTTAATGCCTTCACCTGCTCCCAGCACTGGAGACTGTGCAGCCCGCGGAGGGGAGGAGTGTGTGTCTCCACAGAACAGCGTCTCCACAGCACATCCCGCTTGTGTTACCACTCACTTGCCTTAGCACTAGCAGCGCTCCGAGTGCCATGAATGTTCTGAGTGCTACGAGTAATCTTTTTTCATTCTAGCCCTACTGACTTGACTCTTCCTGTTTCACTTCATCACAAGTTTTGCCAACATGACAATCTCCATTTATTCTAGGCATGTTGAGAAGGCCCTTTGTTACCAGGAGCCCTTACCAAGCCCCTGATCCCTGGAAGGCTGGAGAAATGAAGCCCTGCCTAGGCTGGGGCTGAGAAGCAGCTGAACGGCTCCTTTGCCCAGCAGGAAGGAAGCAGCAAGGGCGGGCAAAAGGGGTTCCCTTGGCAGAGCAGGACAGCTCCTGGGCTCCTGTCTGTTCTGCTGGAGTGCCTTCTGTATTTCATTTGAAAGAGAGCCTCAGAACCAGCCACACTCCCAAGCCTCGGGTAATTGCTGATTTTTACACCTACTGGCTGCTTGGGATCTTCAGTGACTCTGCTTTGTTCTAATTAGTTCAGACAAGCAACTGCTGAAGTGTGACAAATTTCTTTTACTGTTTCAAATGCACCCGTGTTAAGATTCTGTCTTGCTTTCTTGGAAAGAAAGCACAACAAACAAACCTAGAAAAATAACCAAGAGAGTACAGTATGGCTAAAAGTAAGATAAGATATAAAGTATTAGAAATATTTCTACTGCTTTGAAATCTAAGAATATATTTTTGAAAGACAAAATACAGAATAAACATACAGGTGCACATATACCATAATGTACAATATCTGATTTGCAGCGACATACTGTGGGAAAAGGCTCAGCAAACGGGCCGTTTCTCCTGCAGTCTGGCAAAAAGCCACTGCTGCACTCTGACTTGGGAAAGAAGCCTGTAAACACTGTGGTTGTGTCTGGTTTCACGTTACAGATTATTTGCAGATTTCTAGCTTTGATTATAGTTTAGCTTTTTAGATTTTATCACAGAAACATATTTCAAAGAGCCCTAGCATGCAAATGATGGTGGAGAAGCTTGTAAAAACAAACTCTCGGGCTTCTTTAAGCCTAAGAAAACCAAAATAAAAACACTGGACACGCTGAGGACCACCCTCCCATCCCCCACCTCACTACCACTGACAGGCTCCTTTCTCCTGGTTTGGTTCCGTCTGCTGAGCTCTTGGTTCTGCAAACAGAATGTTTGCTCACTAGGGTGGGTTGTGGAGGGAAAAGGCCAGTCAGCACCAGCTCCCAAATGCTCTTGAACGGGTGGGTTAAGCAGCTCAGTGGCAGCAGAGAAAGGAACAGAGACAAAGGCCCATTTTCCTTTTGTACAACGAGGCATAGGTCATTCATAGCTATGCACAAAGCCAAGGGCACCGCATGCCCCCAACACTGTGTTCTGCAGAGGGGACATGGACATCAAAGCAAGCTCGAGAAAGAAGAGCAGTCACAGAGATTCACTGCTGCCTGAATAGGGGTTTAGGAAGAAGCTAGCTCTGCAGACCCACTACGCTTGCCAAGTTTGCAGAGCAAGTTTGGTCTGCAGCATTCATACAGGGGGGCACCCGGGTGTTGGCATTCTAGTGCCAATGGGTTCAGACTGTGTCCTGGGTCTTCCCTGGGGGCAGCCTCTGACCTTGCTAGTGAATGCGCATGTTCTGAGGACCTATCATGCTGACTTCATGGTACTAAGCATTATGAAAAAGAGAAAGGTAAGAGTGAGTTTAGGGGGCAGGTTGCAAGTCCAGCTCTTACTAGACTGTGGGGCTGTTTGGGGGTCTTTCCAGATACCCTGTTCCTAACCTTTCCCTGACTTTGCCCTGCTCTCCCACATGAGCCAACGCTTTGATGTTCTCCCGCCCTGCCATAAAAGTATCTCTCTGCTTCTCCCTTCTCAGGAGAGCTGCAAGCTTTCCAAAGACAACCAAGGGCATAGGGAGAGCAGAACTGTGGGCTCCAGTGAGAAGATGCTTTCTGCTGGAGGGTCCCACCTGGTGTCTGAGAAATTTCATGTACAGGGGAGGCCACCCTTGCTGGGAGGAACCCTGGATAAGGGTGAGCAGAGGGCACAGTGAGGAAATCTCTGCAAAAACAGCCATTCTGGACTTCCACTGGCTGTTCTTGTCATTTCTAGCCAGGTGACACTATCGTCACGTTACTTTTCCGAGTCTTAGCTTCCTCACCTGTAAAATGGAGTCACTGATCCCTGTCCTCTCTCTGTGTATGAGGCCATGTATATGAAAGTGCAGAAGTAGAAGGTTTATGGAAATATTAGATGTTGTTTGAACACTAAAGGGCTGAATGGACACCAAGGTACCCAAGGAGGTCCCATACGTGCACTGTCTCAGAACATAGAGAATTAGGCTCAGTTGTTGCTGAAAGAGTGCGATGCTTCACCTTGTGGCCCATCCCCAAAAGGCAAAGAAATAGACCTTCTGTGAGGTGAGACAGAGCCCCAAGCAAGCCTTCCACCCCCACTTCCTCTCAGGATTGTGAGGGAAAGTGCCTGTTTTCTGTGCTGAACTGAAACACATATCACTTTGTGCCAAGTTCTTGGTGCTTGGGTTTCCATTCCTGAGGGGAACAGGATCAGCCGGAGCTGGTTTGACATGAGAGGAACCAACAGAAAATAATTTAAGAAGATAATAAGGGAGATTTTTCCAGCCTGGAAATGAGGCCCATGGGTCTTTGAAGATGACATTATTCTCTCATATTCAGAAATAAGTACAGAAAAAGAGCCTTGGCTGTAACCTGTTAGTACACTTGGCCATACGCAGACCCTCTTAGAGCTTTGATGCCTTCAACTTTTCCCAGAGCCCAGGCTCTGCAGACCAATGTGCTGGCCTCCAGGACTCTCCTTCCTGGCACCAGGAATCATGTGCAGCCTGGGTCCTGCCTGAGTCTGCACTGCTCTGGTCTCCCACTCTCCTCCCCAACCTGTTAGATTTACCCACAAGTGTTTGAATTATCATTGGAACTATAATTATAAATTAATTCCCACTGAGGTAGAAGGCAATTCTCTGTGTGTCACCTCCTCCCCATAAATAATTTTCATTTTAACAAATGGTTTGATGCAAAAAGGTGAAAATAGTTTCAAAATTCAGCATTGAGAGCTATCTGCTCAGGAGTTTGTATTTAGTACTCATTCAATACCTAGGGAAGAGTAACCAGAATGATGGAACACAGAATAAAATCTAGTTCAGTCTCTACAGTTAATAGGCCCCAAGCCCAGTGACTATTGGCTAAAGAAATGAATTCATGAATGAATGAAGGAATGGAGCTGCAGAGCTGGAGCTGTCACTCCAGACCATGAAGGGTTCCAAGCCAATGCCCTGATATTCTCGATGAAGGAGCAGAGGCTTAGAGAGACAACAACCTACCAAAGTTCAACCATGATCGGTGACAAAGAAAAGATGAGGGCCCATGTCTCCTGATCCTGTGTCCTCCATAGATGAGTCCCCCTACTCCCAGCACCACAGGCTGCTGGAGTCACAGGGAAAGAGCTCTGACTGGGAGGACACCCACCTCTTCCCTCCTTGTTGTTCCCCGCGCCATCTGCCAAGTCTTCCTTTGAAGCAGGAGGCAGCTTTCATCACTCCCACGACTAATATGAGGGAAGCATCATAACATGAGTCTGGGAGAGAAGCCCCCTCGCTTGGTTCTCACGAGTCCGGTTTTCTATTCCTTGGCGGTCATCCTATCTCTGATCAGTGTCCGGTAAACAGAAAAGAGCCTGCTTTATGCCATCACAGATAAAGTGACACCAGTTAAGGGCTCCATGTTTCACTCTTTCTTTGAAATGAATCCTCCCTCCCATCACTGCTTTTTGTCTCATGAGAGGAATGTGTGTGTGTGTGTGTGTGTGTGTGTGTGTGTGTGTGTGTCCCCGCACGCAGGGTTGGGGGGGAGTTGTGGGGGGTGAGGGTGTCTTTTTAACATCCAAACACAGGAAAGTGCCATGCTTTTGCTGCTGGGAGGGAAGAAGGGAAGTGGCCTGGGGAAAGTGTATTGGGATGTCTGGAAGGATTAAAGTTACCCTTAATTTGAGAGCATTTCCATCGTTAGTGCTTTTTAGGCATGAAATGATCACTCCAGAGGGAAAGCAGCAGCCTCTGCGTGGTTCCAGTGAGTCCAGATGCAGCATGTGGGCAGAACTCTCTCCAGCACAAGGCGAGGGGGAGGTGCTGTCTGCTGCATTTCATGTTCTGGTGTCATTTCCTCAAGTTAGAGCTGACCTTCCATGCCCCTGATCACTAAGATACAGAATCGGGTGGTTTCAAAGAATAGCACCCTCCTTTCCCAGGTATGGAGATAGAGAAGCACCTTGACTGCTTTCTAGTTCCCATGGGACAGGGAGGTCTGAGCCATACATGCTCCTCGTGGCTCTGAGCTGCCCTCACTGGGACACATGATAGCAATTCTTGTTTCTGTTTGCAGTTAGAGCCTAAAGCACCTTGGTAAATTGTGCGTTGAACCCATTTATATGCAGAAATAGCTTCCAATTATTTCACTACTTAACCTCACATAAAAATTCAGTTTGTGCATGGTTTTCCAGTTATTGACATGTAGCATAGAAAGTATTATGCACAGGGAAGGAGGGGCTGTGCTTAAAGATGAGGTGGGTCAGGAGGAAACAGGGGAGGCGTGGTAAGCTCTGCCCGGGCATCTAAAAGCTGCTGCCCTTTCCTCAATGACACAGTGGGCATCCTTTGAAGAAATTAAGCTTCATGGCAGAAAAGGTTTAGAAGCGGGAATATGATGAAGTCTGTGTTTCTTGAGGTCAGATCACAGCTTAAGGACAAAATTTCATTTCTACTAGTCAGTTCATTATGGAGTATTTTTGCGTCCTGTGACTTGCAAATATGCTTTCAGCTAACACTGTGTCCTGCTTGGGAAGTAGCTCCACACCTAGCAGGCAGTCAGGGCACACGGCACCTGCGCAGAGGGCATTGTTTCTTTTCTTTTCCATTGGTGATTGTCAACTCTGCTGCAATTTACTTTTCTGACCTTGAAACTTGTTTATTTTTATCTGAACTTATAGCTACTCAGGGTTTGCTAAATGTTTAGTGTGTTTTTTACCACTCCATTTTTATAAACCGGTTTATTACTTTTAAGTTACAAAAACAAAAAGCTTACAAAGATATCTTTGTTGTTGAAATTCCTGCTGAAAATAAATACATTTAGCTGGCAGCCTAAAAGTCTAGCTCTTAACCACTCCTCCCACCAACAACAACTTTTTCTCATTGAAATGATCCGTATAAAATGTGATTTAAAAATAACAATATGAAGTTTTAGAAACACAGCTATTTTTATTAGAGTAGTAATTGGCTTAATTTTTTTATCTTCATCCAAGAATATCTTTTTTTAAAATATATTTATTGACTTTTTACAGAGAGGAAGGGAGAGGGATAGAGAGTTAGAAACATCGATGAGAGAGAAACATCGACCAGCTGCCTCCTGCACACTCACTACTGGGTATGTGCCTGCAACCAAGGTACATGCCCTTGACCGGAATCGAACCTGGGACCATTGAGTCCGCAGGCCGACGCTCTGTCCACTGAGCCAAATAGGTTAGGGCCCAAGAATATCTTTTTACTGATTTGAGAGAGAGAGGAAAAGAGAGAGTGAAACATCCATGTGAGAGAGAAACATCGATCGGTTGCCTCCCATAGGCATCCCGATCTGAGATCAAACTCGTAACTTAGGTATGTTCCCTGACCTGGAATTGAATCTGCAACCTTTTGGTACATGGGATGATGCTCCAACCAACTGAGCTACTCAGCGAGGGCATATATTTCTAATAATTAAAATTGTTCAAAAAAGGAATAAACTGCCTTGGAAGGGAGTGACCTTCTCATCAATGAGGTGATTTCAAGAAAAAACTAGGTGACCTCCCGCCAGGAAGGTTAGAAAAGGGGACTCTCTTGTAATGTTAAGATGTGGCGCTCTCCATTTGGATCTCAAGAGTATCCCTGATCTCAGGGAGCACATAGCCCAGTGGGAGTGGATCAGAAGCAGGAAGTGAGGAAGTCATGATGAATGTGGTGGGCCAGATACAGGAGACCTTGACATTGTCTTAGGGAGCCTGTTGCAGTCACACTTCTCCTGCAAAATCAGCTCCTTCTAGTTGATTTCTACACTCTTCTAGTTACATATATAAATTCACTTTAGCTTATTGAACCTCTCCCCTGGCAGAGCCTGAAAAATCTTCTCCATCTGGTTCTCAATGAATGCTCTGTATTCTGATCCCATGGGGAATAGAGCCTTCTGGGGAGCCACTGGTGAAACCTTGAGTTAAATGAAATTCCTCAGAAAACCTGATCCTATCACCTGTATTTGGTGTAAAGCTTGAGAGCAGCAATCACTGAAAACCTCACCTAGTGGTGTGAAAGAAAGGCCTGGTGTGTCTGCATGTAAGATGCCAGTCACTTTGAGAAAACTCCCACTACTTGGCCTACGACTACGAATCCACGTGTTTTCTACTAATTTACCCTTCATTCACCAAAATACTATTTTGTAAGAGCTTTTTGATGTTTAAGAAGCCTGATGGTGTCTTGAGCCTTTTCCCGTTTTGTGCCATGAACTTGTGTGTTCCTAGCACTTAATGGTACCAGTAGCCAGAGAGGGTCAAAATCTGTGCTTGCCTCCGGGAGCTATGAGAACAGCCTCGCAAGCAGTCCCTTGCCCCAACCTTCAGGACAACTGTGATAATGCCAGGTGGCAAGAGGGCAAGCCACTTTTCTTTACTCTTTTTGTCCTGCCTCTAGGAATGACCCAACTCCACCGGAAATTCAAGAAATCATACCATTCATTCACTTCCTCATTCAACAACCATTTAATAAGCACTTACTATATAATGGACATTGTCCTGGTGTTGGGCATCCAAATATAAACAATGCTTAGCTCTTGCCCTTGAATAAGTCGAATTCTAGTGGAGAAGAGAAATGCATAAAGAGAACATTCCAGAATGGGTGGTAAGTACAGCGCCAATAGAATGCAGGATATTATAGAATTAAGAAGGGGCACCCAACCTAGACTGGGGTGAAAGACAAGTACCGTCATGTGTTACTTAACAACAGGGATACATGCTGAGAAATATGTCATTGGGTTATATCATTGTTTTTGGAACATGATAGAGTGCACTTAAACAAACTTAGATGTTATAGCCTACTACACACCTAGGTTATATGGTATAGACTATTACCAATCTAGTTTTCTCTTTAAAAAATGCAAGCTTTTCTCTTTAGCCTCAGAATTGTTCCAGCAGCTGCAGGCTGGCCCCAGGCTGTGTTGGGAGCCAGGGCACTAGTTATACAATCTGGAGCTTGGCTGCAGGTGAAGAGCTGCCGACTGGCTGAGAAGACATGAGGGGTTCATAAGCTGGTATATTTTATATGTAATTCAAGGACAATTTTAGGAAAAAATATGTTATTCTTAGCATATGAATTAGAGATGATAATATTTAGTGGAGGCTTCAAATTCCATCTTTCTTTTTCTGACTCAATTACTAACAGAATTTTTAAATATTTTTTTCTGATGATAAAGGTAACACCTTTATAGTAGAAATTTTAGTTCAATTAACAATAATATGATGAAGAATATAGAAATCACCTATAACATTACTCAAAATAACCAATTAAACGTTTTGGGTATTTGCTTCTCTGATTCCCTCCAATTAAGTCAAATACAGTATTGAATTGTATAGATGTTTTAAGTCTCATAGTAAATAATCTGCAGAGGACTTTCTATTAATGACTGGACCTCTTCATTCTGTACTTCCAGGCTTCAGGGTCAAAAAGTGCCATCATTCAAATAATGGCCAGCTGATTGGCTATATCCAACCTGCAGATAGACAGAGCATGTAAGCAAGATGCTTATAGCTTAAGTCCCCGTGCATCAACTCTGTTCTTTGCCTGCAGTACAGGGTCTTTTGACCTCTCTCCCATGGAGTTACCAACTTTTAAGATCTAGAAGAGGAGAACCCTGTTTTCTACCTCACATGAGTCATGAGATTTTCTTATAAGATATGAGGAAAGGCAGAAAGCAGAATTTTCTTATTTTTTCTAAAACCTAAAAGGAAAATCAACTTTACTCTTTTCTTTCCAAGTGTGATAAATTACTGGGTTATTTTTTTTGAGTACTATTTTTCTCTGTACTAGTGTGCTAGTATATTCTTCATGGTTGGGGTTAAAATTTGAATTAGCATTTGCGAATACATTTTAAAAGATCTTGTTTAAACTCTTTGCCACTCATTCAATATCATCACTCAGCTATATATCCTGAATAACAGAATAGAATATAATTCAATTCCTCTCTTTCTTTAAAAGTGGCAGGGAACTAACCATGATCAAAGAGAGAAATAAAAATCAGGATGCTGTGTGACCCTCAGCAGGTTTTAGAACCTCTTCAAGCTCAAGTTTCCTCATGGTAAAATAGAAATGACAAGAGTACTTACAAAAATATCCACAATGCCTCACTCCTGGTATCTAGACCCTTTGTAATATGACTTTGTGTCCCCTTCCATCAAGTAGTGAAGTCTATTTCCTACTGATCTGAACCTTGTGACTTGCTTTGGACAATAAAATGTGACAGGAGTGACAAGGTGCCAGTTCCAAGCTTGAGAATCCTTAGCTGCTTCCACTCTCCCTTAGAACCTGCTCAGCCACCACGTGCACAAACCAGGCTAGTTTTTGGAACATCATAGGCTTGAGAATCCTTAGCTGCTTCCACTCTCCCTTAGAATCTGCTCAGCCACCACGTGCACAAACCAGGCTAGTGCACATCATAGTTTGCTCAGGAATGAGAAATCACTTGGAGCAGAGACAAGTCATTTCATTTGAGGCTATCCTAGACCAGTCATTCCCAGTCAGAGTATCTGGCCACATATGCAAGGAGGAACCCAATCAAGACCAGAAGAAGCACCCAGCTGAGCCCAGCTCAAATTTTTGAGAAGCAGAATTGCGAGTTTAATAAAAAAAGATTATTATTGTTTTATATCATTAAGTTTTGAAGTAGTTTGTTATATAGTAATGCTAATTGATAGCTCATATAGGCTTATTGAGAAGTTAAATAAAATATTGTAAAATATTTTAACTGTTTCTAGTCCTATGTAAACTCTGTTTTCATAACCATCATCATTAATAAAATTTTAAGATGTTCTCACAATTCCATAATTTAACTGGAAAGAACAAAAAGAAAAGTCTCAAATATTGTCTTTAGTAGAATATTTTTACTTTTTGACTTGTATTTCAGCTCAAATCTGAATCCTCATCCAAGGATATTTTTGCATTGATTTTTAGAGAGATAAAGAGAGAGAGAGAAAGACATTAATGTAAGAGAGACACATTGATTGGTTGCCTCCTTCACACACCCTGACAGGGGCTGGGAATTGAACTTGCGACTCAGGTATGTGCTCTTAATCTGGAATCGAACCTGGGACCCTTCAATGCATGGGCCTATGCTCTAACCACTGAACGCACTGACTAGGGCTGCACTGATATTTTTGTTGTAATGCTAATAGCACCCAGCATGACCAGAATCTTTTGGCATATGAACAAGTATTTTTGCTGAATGACAGGGCTTTAACCTTACAAGTACTGTACTTGTTCTTTTGCCAGAGAAATTATAATTGTTCAAACTTTTTAAAAACAAGTATCATTTGATTTGCTTAGACCCCCCTTCCTCCCCCCAGTAAAAAGTGTATTATGTCAAGACCAGATATGTCATAAGCAAAATCTACACATTTCACTATGTATGCTGAAAATCAGCTAAGTCATCCAGGGTGAAGTCAAATATAATTTCAGAATTGAAAAATAGCTCTTGTTCTTTCCTGTGGTAACAAGTATCTAATATATATTTATATTTTAGTATAATTATTCGTAATGTTAGATTATAAATTTACTATTTTATGAATGCAACTTTTCTAAGACTTATTGGAAGTGATTTCATTTTATTACCTGTGTAACAAAAGATCTAGAGAATAGCAAACCAGCTAAAGAAATTGCACACCTGGGATTGCTTTTTCACAAATTTTGGAGACTAAAGACATCCTCTCTGCTTGTCTTAGGAAGTATATAAGATTGCCAAGGGCTGCTGGAATACATCTCATTTGCCAAATCTTTTATATATTTTTTCCTATGACTATGCGTCAGTAAAGCAAACTTCACTTTATAAATAATAGGACCTTACAATTGTTTCATGGATTTTGGTTTACAAAATATGTGATACATCATGTCATTGTCACTTTTTAAACCTCCAACTATCCAAAGAGGCACATCAGTCATATGTGATTACCTCCTTTTACAAAGCAAGCAAATGAGAGAGGAAATCAGTACACTAAAGATCATGTACCTGGTAAACGGCACCACTAGGTTCAAATCCAGATTTTCTGATTCCAAGTTTTGAGCTCCTTCCATAGCATATCACCTGAATTTCTATATGCCACTGAGTGGTGAAAGGGCATGGACAAATGAATCTGGCTTTACCATTATTAGTTATGTGACCTTGGACTTATTTAACCTTTCTGAAATTTTAGTTAAGATTAAATAATCCTCATGGAATTTTAGTTAAGATTAAATAATCCATGTAAACTGCTTAGCACTAGAAGTGTTTAATAAATGTTAATTGTCATTACTATTTTGGTATTAATGCTGATATTGTTAGCCTGACAATAGTCTGAGGTAGCTAGAGTCCCACTTGAGATTTCAGGGTCTGAGATTCTTCTTAGAATTCTTGTGGGAATGCCAATTTCCCCCATTCTCTTGATTGGATGTTTGGATACTGTACAATTCCACCTCAAAGTGGAATGAACAAAAATGAGGTAATATAGATTGTGTTTACTGTCTTCTGCAGTTCGGTCTAGGGGGAGTATGGGAGCAGCAAAGGAGTGTTAAGTAGATATTTTTCTCCCAGCTGGTCCTGCTTAATTGCATGAAATATCTCCTCGTTGGTGGAAATATATTTGTGATAGAGAGGAATTCAGGGTAAATTTAATCTATTCTTAGACTGCCTCCAAAGGATATTGAATTGATAACAATCCCTCATAATGCAACCAAAAGAGCAAGGGTTTCCGAGGTAGACATTTTCCATTGAAAATTGTTCTAAACAGTGAAAGAAGATAGTACTTGTATTGGTTTGATCTCCACCTGACTTTTCCCTTTTATCCTACAGTTACATAGAAATTAACTGTTGCTGTTGAGTCTCATCTTAAAAATTCCTCAACTTAGAAAAATTACAACTAGAACTTCTTGTGAGTTTCTATAAACTCAAGGGAGTGTGTGTTGTATGTGTGTTCTTTTCTCTTTGCCCCGAATGCTCACCCCATTCCACAACCTGATTCTTTAAGACTTATTTCAGGCATCAGCTCTCTAGAAGTCTTTTGAAAGTACATCATCTCTGTCCTTTGTCCTCTTCCCAAGTTGGCCGGGGTTAGAGTCTCCCTCTCGGTATTATCATAATTCTTCACACATTTTTCTACCTTGTCCCTCACCACATGGTGTTTCCTCAACTCAACTGTGAGAACTTTGAGTGCAGTTACTATGTCTTATTCACCTTTGAAAACTACTACTAGCAGAACGCTGAGCACAGAGTGTTTAATAAATAATCTTTAAGTGAATACGCTTATTTGTCAGACTATTTCTTTGCCTGCACTAATTACTGAGGGTTACTTTTGAGTAGGACGTTTGAACTAATTACTTTAAAGTCTATCCCACTTCTTTACTCTCTTTCCAAAGGGTATATTGAGAATTTATAGCTTATAGCTCATGTTAATGGCAAATTTTTCTAACTTGCTTGTGCACCATTTTGACCATTGTTCCTAGGGAATAAAAAAAGTACAAATAAAACAAAGGAATACACAGTGAAAACTGTATGTATTCATAAACTTTATGCACATTTGTTCATGTCATTAAATATAGATGTGTATTTGGGTACAATATATATCATGCATAATATGTACATGTATATCTATATATGAATCTATGTTATACATTTATCAATTTCTCATCATTCTGAAAATGATGGCTATAGCTTTTGGTGCTTGAGACTCTTCTTGTGTACATCCAGTCTCGAGTCTTACTGAGTATTTCTGTGAGAGCAGTTCAGACCCACAGTGAGTGAGCTAGGGCAAGGGTGGGAGCTCACCTTTCTTACCCAAGGGGGCCCATCAAACCTCGTGAAGGTATTTTACTAATTCCAGGAACCATCTTCCCCAGATTTTAATTACATTATTTACAGAAGGCAGAACCTATTGCCATCAGTTTTTGCTTGAATAAACTTTTTTGTTCCCTTTTTACTATATGTGTATGGACAACACCAGAGCTAGTGATTGGCACATTTAAAATGTTGAATTAAATCAAATGAAAAGAATTGTTCAGTTTTAGAACTAAGGGAAGCATAAAATGACACCCAACTGAAAATTTTCTTCTGAAACCTTTCTAAATCTAGCCTGAATTTTTAGAATTACAGAGAAGACAGTCAGTTGGTTAAGAGAAAAACTCTGAAAGGAACTCGACTGATGATTGGATACCAAGTCTTCAACCTCATCAGGAAATTGCTAACTGGTCCCCAGAGATTAATCTAATTTTGTGGAATTACAACTCTGAGTTAATTTGAAGATTTGCATTTTCTATTTTTTTCTTTCAACCAAAATCTTAAGTGCCACTCTTACAATGGAAATAATTGGAGAAGTGCACCCATCATTTTCAAGTACATGATATTTCCGGGGATGGGACAAGGGCAAAAAAACTAATGAGAAAATGGAACAAATAAATTCAACCTGTTTTTCTTATAGATAGATTTTATAAAGCTTATTCACAAGATACAGAATTTCTACCAGATTGCCGGGAGCCAGTCCATCCTTGCTGCTTGACACAGTCGCTGCAGGGAAGAAACATCTGCACAGCATATGTTTCAAGGGACCTGGCGTATATAGCATACTGTTCTTAATA
>NW_005368707.1:2771971-2810116 GCF_000412655.1 Myotis brandtii | reverse complement strand
AGAACCTAGAGACAGAACCTAGAGACAGAACCTAGCGAGAGAACATGGCAAAAGATCCTGGACAGAACCTGGCTACAGATCTTGGCTGTAGAACCTAGACAGAACATGGCAGGAGAACCTACCTGGACAACCTGGAGTACCTGGCTGGATATCCTGGCTGGAGAACCTAACGACAGAACCTGGCTACAGAACTTGGCTAAAGAACCTGGCGACCGAACCTGGCTGGAGAACCTAGCGAGAGAACATGGACACAGAACCTGGCTGGAGATCCTAACCAGAACTTCGCTGGAGATCCTGACCAGAACTTGGCTGGAGTTCCTGGCTAGAGATCCTGGCTAGGCTGCTGATCAACTGAACGCTGTCTCCGTGTCATTCCTTCTTCGCCGACTCCGTCCACACCTTTGGGGAACCCCTGGACCCGCTGGGGTTGGACCCCAGCACCAGATCTCCCCATGCTGGCCAATTACAGATTGGAGAAGGGAAAATGCTTGGCATCTAAAGGAATACAGTGCTCTGCACCATTGTTTTCTCTCCTCCATGCTCAGGTCTCCCCTCCCCTTCCTATGAGATCTGTCCCAGCTATCCTACAGTGAGTGGGTCTTTGCTAACCTGCCTAGTTAGACAGGTCTTTCATGGTCCAGCATAAGCCACAGGGGAGATTCTGTAGACATGTCAGCCTACTATCATCATTCCCTTACTTGTAATTGCAGACCTGAAGGTGTTTCTTTGTTTATCATTCGTAATGTGTTGATGAACGCTGTACATCTCCAGAAATTTTCCAAGACTATCTCAACTCATTTTTACCGCCAACACATAGGACCTCGAGACACTTTTTCCAAATACATTTCCTTTCATTTTATATGCCCCTGAGTATTTCCAGGAAAATATTATCCATATGTTTCTGTTTTGTATCCACTTACCTCATCCCACTGTTTAGCAAGAAAAATTGATTTTATGAAGAAGTCTCATAATCTTACCTACTTTTTCTTTGGGGGGAAAATGGTCATAGTCTTAACCAAGTTCAAGTCTGGCTAGAGACTCAAAGCCACAGGCATTTAACTTTGCAAATACTATTTTCTTCTTCCTAATCACAGAGTCCAGGCTGGAGACTGAGGGAAGGCAAAATCATTCTAATAGCAGGATGGACAGAGCAGAAGTAGCCAAGTCAATTAACCATCATGCAATTTATATTCTGTTCACAGCGTTTACTTGAGTATTTAAAATGTTTTTATCCTTTAACCCCAAAACTCTACTCCTAGGAAATTGTCCTAAGGGCATGTTCAGATTAATGAACATTGTAATATCATTTATCATAGTGGAAAATTTTAATTTCTCTGACACAAATATCCAACAATATGTTGAGTAAAACAAATTATAGCATTCCAAAACATGAAATACTATGTAACCATTAATGAATATTTAATAAAAGAAATTAAGTGACATAGGAAAATGTTAATAACATATTAAATAATGAGGTAAGTTACACAAAAGTGGCATGGCAGTTTTTAAAATATTAATGGGAGAGAACAAACTGATGAACTGTGTTTTCCATTGCCCTCTGTACGCTATTTGCTCCAGAAGGAACGGGAATTTCACTCCATGTCCCAAGAGTGTAGGCAGAGCTTGGAAGAGGATGGAGGCTGTGGCTTTGAGGAGAAAAGAATGTTGACTCTCCTGGAGGAATTGGAGGCCCTGGGACTGGAAGGGAATAAGGGGTTGCAAGTTTCAACAGGAACTGAAGCCCAGGATGTTGCTAATGTGCAGTTCCCAGAAGGAGATGCCAGGTGACGGAGGTGACCATGAGAGCCCTCAAGCATTAGAACTAAGTGCTATAGTTTATCATTATCTTTATCCCTTCCTCTACTGGATAATCCCCACTAAGATATAAACACACACATCTCTCAGCTTAGAACAAACCCCCTTCACCCCATATTTCTCTCTTCACTTATAAAAGTTTGCCCACAGTAGATGATCTCCCTGCCTGGATTGTGTGTGCTCTACAATCCACTGGCATCTGTGCTTGCCCCACCACAGTGGCATAGGGAGTAGGAGACTGCTCTGAGCACCATCACCCAGGATGTTTTTGCTCCCTCTCCTATGGCTTACCACCTCTCTGCCTCATTCCAGGCCTTCGAACCAAAGCCACCTGCTCTGAGCTTCCGGGATGTCTTGGTCTGTCTCACTGAGCGCTCCTTTCCATCCTCCTAAACCAGCTTCTCTTCATCAAATTCTAAACATGGATCTACTAAGGACTCAATCTGCCTCTCTTTCCTCTCCCTGCCTTCTCTCCCTAGGAGATACCATCCATTTCCAGATATTTAAATATCATTTTTATTCAAGGTCATTTTCTTACCAGTGTAGGTTGTTATCCTAATTTTTAGACTTTACTCCATTCCATATAAAATGTATTAAAATGCACCTATAGTTCAAAGTAAATTCCTTTTTTTTAATGAACTGGAGTGCATTTTTTGTATTATATAAAATATATACAAAATAACAATTGTCATTTTAACCATTTTTAAGTGTATAATTCAGTGGTATTTGTTACATTCAAATGTTGTGTAACCATCACCACTATTTCTAAAACTTTTCATCACCCCAAACAGAAACTCTGTATTCATTAAGAAATAACTCCCCATTTTCCCTGCTCCCAGCCTTTTGACCACTAATCGCTTTTTTGGCTCCATGAATTTGATTATTGTAGATTAAATATGCTGTTATTTGTTGTTCAAAAAGACAGAATGTTATATTTTGCTTTTGAAGCCATTTGGATACAGTATTTAATTTACAGTTGGCTCTTATTTTCCAGCCACTGACAAGCATATCCAGGAATTCTTATAATGTCAGAAAATCTAATTCTTAAACTATTTTAAAATAACAAACCTTTAATCTGTATTAAAACTTAACAATTATTAAAGATTATATAAAACTGCACTTTGTAGACATTGGATGCATTATTTATTAATTTTAAGTTTTATATTCTAAAATTTTTTTCTGAAATAATTTTAGACTCACCTAAATTTGCAAAATTAGGTCAGAATCCTCATGTACCTTTCTACTTAGCTTCTCCCAGTGATACATCTTATATAACCATAGTTCATTATCAATGATCAAATCTTTGTTTTAATTTCACCTTTTTTATATGCACTGATTGTGTGCATACATCAGATTTTATCACATATATATCTACAGATTTATATAACCACTACTATCAGGATATAGAACCTTTATATCAGGTCAAAGAAACTCCCTGCCCATTTATAGTCATGCCCTTTCATCTGGTTGCCTCACCCTTGGCAACTACTGGTCTGTTCCCTATTTCTATAATTATGTCATTTTAAGAAAATTATATTAATAAAATCACACCATTTGAGATTGGCTTTTTTCACTCAGAGCTAATTCTCCTGCCCCTGTCTTTCAAGCATTTTGCTTTCCAAGGTGATCTACATGACCACATAGAATTGGTGGGTGGCAAATTATATCTCAAAAGTATTAAAATAAAAATTTTTGTGTGTCAGTGATTTAGTCTACTAACCTTGAAAAACAGTTGACAGATTCAATATTGTGTTGGAGATGAAGATCCATCATGAAAATGTTTTCTAATCAATTGACATCTCTAGATTCCATATGAAGGTGTCCTCAGGGAATTTTTTAAAAATAATCTTTTTCCCTTTGTCTCTGTTTCCATCTTCAACCAAGCCACCATCCCCCTCACCTGACCATTCCAAAGAGCCTCACCCTACTGCTTTAGTATTTATCCTTCTAAAATCCATTTCTGGCAGCAGCTTATGAAGAATTTAATAGTATTTACCTTGTTGATTTATAGTCACTTATTGTTTATTTGTTTATGTCTTCTCCCCTTCTATAAAATCACCCTGATGACAGCGAGTTCCTCTTGTCCCTAGCACCTGGGACACTTGGCACAGTCTATGATCTCAGTAAATATTTACTGATTAAATAAATGACTAAGTGAACATTTACATGGCTGAAAACTGCCCCTAGAATGGAATAAGCCAGACAGCTGTCCTTACTGCACTATACAATTGCTCAGAAAATGTAGGAGGAGATTAAAAACTGATACAGCAGTTGGGGTTATGCAGACTGGAAAGATATTGTTGATGGTTTTAGAATCCATCAACATACTGAGTTCAAAACCTCAACCCTTTGGAAAATGCTGCATGGCCACAGTGGCTAGGATGTTGGTTTTCACCTGAAGTGCAGAGAGATCTCTCTCCCTCCTCCCTCCCATTAGCCCTTTTTTATTTCTTTATATGTATAGTAAGCAGCCACTCATAAACTCCTTAGCGATATGCCAGTGGGAAGCACATGGCAAAGAGAGGCAAATCTCCTGCCAGTACAGTGGGAGAACGACTCCAAGTCAACTCAAGTTTGTAGGTTCACCCAAGGCGCAGTATTCTATTTGGCTCTAATACCCTGATGGTGAGACCAAGCCAGTTCAATTGAATTAAATATTTTCTGCTTCAGCAAGAAATTTATTGATGGGGGTGGGCAAGGATATTTGGCATTTGGGACCAGAAATCAAAACCAATTTACTTTTTGTAGGAAAAAGATTTTTCACAATAAAAAAATTAAAAATTTCTTCATAGAAAAGAAGTAAAATTAGAGTTTTTGCTCCAAATTGAGAAAAAAAAAATGTCCTCCAAATAAAATATTTCTATCATTCTGATAAGATCAAGGCTGGCATTTGGTGTTAATGAAATATTTGGAAACTCAGATAATATTTTATTTCTAAAGATTAAAGCTAATTAAGCAAAAATATGCTTTCCACTACTGAGCAGGAGTTCCTTGCGGTGCTGGATGAGGGCTGTCTCATTAAGGATACATGTCTCTGTTCCCAGGGAATCATAACACATGTGCAACCCAAGGAAGCCAATTTATCTAATTGGGCATCATAGTGATCTGGAGAACAGGGCAAGGAGGAGATGGCCACCGAGACAGGGAGAGTGAGATCAGAGTGAGAATGACTCTTCCTTCATTGTGTACATTTATTATTTCTCCCATCAAATACTGGCTATACTTGCTATGAGAGTGAGGGGAAATTGGCAAGGTACTGTATGGGGTTCCATGGTGACTGAGACATAGTTTCTGTCTTCAAGAAAATTACCATCTAAGAACAGGAAAGAAAACCATGTACAGATAACTCTAAGACCACATGGAGAAAAGCCTCAAGGAAGTTAGAGGTAAGATGTTATGGAAGTCTGGAAATGATAGAACTTAGTGTACCTGGTTGAGGTATTAAATGGTTAAAAGGGAAAGAGTTGTAAATCAGACTATTCTTTGTGGAAGAGGTAACATCTGCAAGGGACCTTGCAAGATGGGTGGGGTTTGGCCATGAGGGTATTAGGCCAAGGGGCATTCCTTTCAGGTGGAGTCACCCACAAATTCATCAGTAGAGGAACATCTCCCTGCGAAGGCAACAGGGGAAATGGTGAAAACTGGTTTGATTTTCTCTGAAAAGAGCAGAGAAGAAGATGTAGGCAAAGGCATACTTCTCTGATTTATAATCACTTGCGATATCAGCTTTGCTTCACAATAGTCAGACCAAGACTGTATACAAGACCCTAAAGTTCAGTCCAGCAAAATATAGTTCAAGGAGACAAACCAATAAATGTAGTAACTCTCCTTTTCCTCCAGGGGTATATGTTCCAGACCCCCAGTGGGTACCTGACACTGAGGATAATACTGGAATCCTATATATACTGTTTTTCCCCATGTATACATACCCATGATAAAGTTTATGTTAGACCATTTCTCAGATAGAAGATTTGTTCTTACCATAGATCTTAGCAACCTCAGCATATAATTTTTTTTCTCACTTATAAAGTTGAGAACTTTTACCTTTTCACTTAAAGGAAGCACTTTTCAGCTTCTCTTTGGAATATTCAAATTGCCAACATCACTACTCTTGTGCTTTGGGGCCATTAAGTAAAATAAGGGTAACTTGAACACTAGCACTGTGGTGCCTGGACAGCTACTATGGGAGCATAGACAGCGTGGAGATGCTGGACAAAGAGCTGACTCACATCCCTGGTGAGACCGAGTGGTATGGTGTAAGGTTTCATCATGACACTCAGATGATGCACAATTTAAAACTTATGAATTGTTTATTCCTGAAATTTTCCATTTTGAGGAAAGTGAGACCATGAATAAGGGGGAAAAGGTTTGCATTTCAGAATTGCCTCATGGCAGCTTCACCGCCTCATCCTTCTGTGACTTTTTCTGAGCTACCTCACTGGGCTCTCCTGAATGATAAATGACAGCAATTAAAATTAAACATTCTGGATACCTCAGAAGCAGAAATTCATGTGGCTAAGGACATGGGATTTTAGAATTAGTTTGCCCATATTTTAATCATAACTCCTCCTACTACTTGCTTTGTAAACTTTGACAAAGGATTTAACCTTTCTAAGCCCATTTCCTCATCTCGAAACATGAGGATAATAAAGTATATATTTCATGGGGTTAATGTTTAAAGATTAAATGCTATTTGTGTAAAGACTTTAATCCAATTTTGGCACCTAATGAAGTTAACGGTATTATAAATAAGTAAATATTGGCCCCTAACAGGAAGCTGATTTTGAGTTACTGTTACAGACTGAAGCCTTGTGATGAAGGGTACTTAACTGATCCAAGAGAGCTAAGACATCAAGGTGTCATTGAATGATTTAGAAAACAGAATAAACCAGCATGCAATCAATCAAAATCTCTTAGCCCGAGTTTTTCAGTTTAGTGAAGAGTCAGGAGAGATGACATTTAGAGATGGACTAGAAAATACCACTCAACTAGAAAATTTTAAATAGAATCAATTCTCCCCACCATCCATCTCTCTCTCTCTCTCTCTCTCTCTCTCTCTCTCTCTCTCTCTTTCTCTCTCTCTCTCTCTCTCCATCCAAATTCTGGAAAGTGGTCCCTTTTTATGTTGAAGTTTGGGCCATAAAATGGCTCTCCAGAAGTAATCACTTCACTCATCATTGGAAGCAGCCCTTCCAGCATTGCCAAAGGAGGTCCATTACTTATGTCTTTCAAATAAAATAAAAAGCTCTCAGGGCTCATTTGCTTTAAGGTTTCTTCTGTGATTTTGTTTTTCATTCATGGTGTTCACTGAATAATCAGGTGAATTATTCATGCACTGGGCTCTTGGAAAATGAACTTCCAAGCATTTTGTACCTCCCACACCTGAGTCACTATAGTAATATTCTATTTCACTGAAATTTTAACACCTTCATTTAAAACAAGAAGTTAAGCAACTTTACACAAGATATTTTAAAAACTATAAATGTCTCACCTAACAGTCTCCTCAGAGTTCATGTTCTCTTGCCTATGGAATTGGGATAAAATACAAAGATTATCCAAGAAGGGTCATGCAAAATGGAAGCATAGCACTTTGTTTAAAAAGCAGATATCTTATTACTTACAAACCTCACCTTCTGGCCCAGCCTAATGTCATAATTATGCTCTTAAATTTCTCTTTATTTAACATCATCCATCCTGTCTTCTTTTGTTACCATTATTTAACTAACTAAACAGAAAAAAATACAATACCAAAGGCTAAAGGAGGCATGAATCCAGCTTGTGGAAACCTGCTTTTAATTTAGGATTACGGGGCTAGTTTCCTAGAAATTGCCACATTTTAAAGAAAATGAATTTTCCTTCTTTATGTCGAGATGACTGATGTAATTAAATTTGGCTTAATCTAATAATGAGTCATGGTAGTGCTGTCCTCAAAATTAACATTTTGGTCCCAAATTCAAACTTTAATAATCAGATGTATAGTCTTGCTAGTCTACATTTAAAAAAATTAAAATCTCAAAATCCCATAAGAACTTTCTCTGCTCTCATAGAGACCTGTGGAAGGTATGAAGACAAACAGATAAAACAAAATTACATTGGCCACCAAGCAGACCACTACAAATTATTTTCCCTTCTGGAGAGATACTGAAAAATTTAAAAACTACTGAGAAATCAGGAAGCTCGTTATAAATGTAAGCTCCTGGAGGGTAAGTGGCATGATTCATTTTTGAGTATCTAGTGTTTCACACTCAGAGTTGGTGCTCAGTGGTTCTCAACCTTCTGGCCCTTTAAATACAGTTCCTCATGTTGTGACCCAACCATAAAATTATTTTCGTTGCTACTTCATAACTGTAATGTTGCTACTGTTATGAATCGTAATGTAAATATCTGATATGCAGGATGGTCTTAGGCGACCCCTGTGAAAGGGTCGTTCGACTGCCAAAGGGGTCGCGACCCACAGGTTGAGAACCGCTGGGCCTTAAAGCCTCTACTTTAAATCTCAGTATTACTTCCCTAAGTCTGAAAGATACCCTCTTGGTTGGAATGATATTATGGAGAGGAGCTGGAAGTGCTGTGAAGATAAATGAAATTCAGAGTCTTCTTAGACTTAAGTAGGGAATAACCACTACAGAAAGCACAAAATTCAACAATTACTACAGCAATGTGTTCACTAGAATTGACTCATATATTTTGACTCAATAGCAACACTGACTTTGTTTATGAAAACTGGATTTTAACATTAGTCCTTCAAGTTTTCAAAGAATTTCATAAAAACAAAGTTGACTAGCATGTGGATATGTACATATTCCACCACATATTTACAAGAGTTTGTGTGCAAAGACATGCGTACAGGAAAAGAAGCCTAACCATACTGGCCTCTAAAATGGAGCTGGATCTGGGGAAAAACACAGCAGACATAGAACTGAACACATCAAAACTGCTTAATGGTTTTCTGACGTGCCTTCGGGCAGTGGAGAATAGCATGTCCAATTGGAAGTGCAGGGAGAACTCTGAGGCAGTCAAAAAAAGAAATGAATCCTTCTCTTTCTCTTTTTCTTTTTGAACTCTATAATATAATTTTTCAACATTGTTCTTTTGAAGTCTGACATTCAGAAGAAAATTCCTTGCGGATTGGGAGACACTGTAATGCATGACAAAGGAGGGCTTGGAATGTCCTTTCCTGTGGGTCTTTAAGAAGAGGGTAGACAACATAAAGTTTAGATCCTGCTCCACCCTCTAATTCCAACATCTTAGGAAAATGAATTTAGCTCTGCCTGACTAGCACAAATAGAACAAAACATAACAGAAACCAACACTTTCTTCCTAATTATCTGTACTCTCACCCTAAAATATTATAAGCAAGCTCCTTAGTAGCAGAGCCACTCTTCATCCTGTTTTTGTCCCCCTGTTCTTCTTTACACACAGACATTTGTAAGAGCTCTGAATTTTCGTGCTCCTCTCTCCTCAAATGCCACCACATGGGAGCTGGGACAGCACCCATGTTCCCTCTGGGCAGTCGGCTGACCACAGATGCCGGTCTGTGTCTTCCTGCACTCACTGATGGTTCACTCCGTCACTTCATCCTTGTTTAGCTCTGTTTCCTCGTTCTCTTCTAGACTACGCCGCATCTTCTCCATTCTCCTCAGGTTTCCTGGAGTTAAAATTCATTTCCATGGGGTAGTGGAACTAAGCCCTTGGTTTCCTCCACTCTCACCCAGGCCGTGGCCTCCTGTTTGTGGGGGGGGGGGGGGGGGCAAACAGGCCTCTGGGTGTGAGCTCCCTCGGCTTCTGGTCCTCTGTCTACAAACTCACCCACCTCCACACCAGGCCTGTCCTACTTCCAGTACCAGAAAATGAGGCATGCCTCCTCCTGTTCAAGGTCATGCAACCTCCTGGACCCTGATCACCAAACCTCCAATTTGACCTTCTCTTCCATATTTTCTATTTTGCCCTTTTTTCCTCTTTCCAACTTCCCACAATTTCCCCATGGCATATAAAATATTCAAATAGATCTCACCTGATTCTCAAAAAAATAATAATAAGTTATACAGACTTCACTAACCTCTCTTTACAGTATCCCCCTTATCAGTCAAACTTTATAAAAAGAGAGTTCTGCCCTTCCTGTCTCCCTCTTGATAATTCTTGATCACTCCGTGAGCCACTCCTTCCCACTCACTGTCTCAGGTCCCCAGAAGGCCACCCCTTTCCCTAAGGCCATCAGGGAACTTCATAATAATGATTCGCATTACTGAATATCTACATTGTTTGACACTGTTGACCCCTCCCTGCTTCTTGAAATCTTTTCCTGAGTCCCCCCAGGCTCCTCACACTTCCTGAACTCCAGTTCTTCTTAGTTGCCTCTGTGGGTTCTTCTTTCTCCCCACCCCTTCAAATGCCGATGTTCCCCAAAGAAGTTTGGTCCTTGGCCCTATATTCATTCTATTCCTTCCCAGGCTGAGCTCACCTAATATTATAGATTTGGGAGTCACACATAAAAGATGGGTAATTCCATATTTCTTTGCCACATCTCACACCCTGAACTGTACAAACTGCCTGTGATATTTTCCTTCCAGTATCAATTAGCATGTCACACTCAGCATGTCAAAACTTCCCCTGATTTATACTTCCCCGGTATGTTCTGTCTCCAGTGGAGGCATTGTCTTCCCTTGTTGTGCCACCAGCTACAGGTAAACTTCACCTTTCACTCTTCATTCCACCCATGTCCTGCTGCCACACTGCCAACCAGCCTTTGTGTTCTTTGATTCACTTCCTAAATCAATTTCAATTCTGCTCCTGCTCTTGGCAGTCCTGGCTTAAGACCATATCACCTCCCATGAGAATTGGCGCAACAGGCTTCAAGTACACCCAGTGTTGAATTGTTGCAACATCTCCTGCACCCAGTGTTGTCCTCTTCAAATACATCCATTACACCGCACCAGAGAGATTCATGACTAAATCTGACCTGTCATTTACCTCCCTGTTACCTACAAGAAGAAGTTTAAACTCTTCAGCTGGCTATACAGAGACATAGAGCATAGTATTTCCAATCAGGAGAAACTGAAACAATCATTGGGGATGCTGGCACCCGTATGATAAAAACCTGATATGTCAACCCAATTCTACTGGAAATTATAATAAAATGATTTGCATATGTGCTTATCTCCCAAACTAGATTTTCTTGAGAAAAGAGCTGTCCTGAGTGCCTGAAAAATAGTGAGAATTTAATAAATGTTTGTGGAAGTGGCATGGGGAGGTCTTTCTGAACTTGTTAAGGTTCTCTGGAATTTGCTTTTAAAAATCAGAAGACATGGATGGGGAAGTGGCTGTTTGCTATTTGAAGTGAAGTGATAACAGGGAATCTGTGAGGGCAGGAAGTAACAAGGGTTAATGGTGCCTGGCTCCATGTGACTGATTTTAAGAATAGAAGTGATTCTGATTAGTATGATGGGCTGAGCTACACCAAAGAAAGAAGAGGTAGAAATATAAAAAGAAAGGGTTGTTTCAGGCCTGCACTTACCCTCTTCTGATAAGGACATAATGTACTTTGGAATCTCTCTATATATACATGTCTGTCATTGAGAGAACAGACTGTCACCTTTGTAGACTTGACCTGATATGTCAGGTGTTTACCATATAGGTGTTAGTATTCAGAGAACATGATTAAGCTCAAGAAGTGTCTGCTGTCAAGGAATGATGAGCTGCCTTGCAATGGGGTATTGCCACCCAATTTGAAGAACCTTTCCTCAGCAGAACATACCTCTGCAATCTCTTCATGACACTTCTAGAAGACCAGAAGATACTGCCTCTATCTCTGCCTCTACTTAGGTTCCAAAAGTTCCCAGAAAGATCTGCAGCTTTGTCCCTAAAAGGAAGTCCTGAGTCCTTTATCACATAAACAGCATTCTCCTGCACATCCAAATTTAAAAAGCCCCCAGGGATAATGGCCTTTTGTGTTCTTCTTCAATCCATGTGAATATAATTTGTGAAAATAAAATTATAGACAATTCTCAGGCATCATTTTTATTACTATTATCAAAAACTTCCTGTGCACATAGCAAACAATAAAAATAGACCTCTTTTGAACCTAATGACTTTTTTAAAAAAAATATATTTCTTTATTGATTTCAGAGAGGAAGGGAGAAGGAGAGAGAGAGATAGAAACATCAATGATGAGAGAGAATCATTGATTGGCTTGGCTGCCTCCTGCACGCCCCACACTGGGGATCGAGCCCACAACTCAGGCATGTGCCCTTGGCCGGAACCGAACCTGGGACTCTTCAGTCCGCAGGCTGACGCCTTATCCACTGAGCCAAGCCGGCTAGGGCGAACCTAACTACTTTTAAGGAAAGACATTTCTTTTGCTTATTATTCTCCTTGTGTATTGATTGTCTGGATTCTTCATTTTCTGATCATTATTAAAATTCGCAAAGGAATTTCTGGTATTGACCCCAAGGCCAAATTTTTGTGGTCCATTAGAAATTCATATTGTATAAAGCTGACTGAATTATTGCATTATCCAGGACCTCCAAGATATGACATTTAGAATAATGAGTAAACATATGAGTGCTAGTACTATGATGAAGTTCCTGCCTTCACAGTATCTAACTTCAAAAGAAAATAAGGAAATCATTTTTATATGAAATCCTCTTCATCCCTTCTTGTTCACTTGCTTATTTTGTTGTTTTTTACATGCTGATTTTCCCTCAACTGTTGAAAATTGATAAAAATCAACTAAATAGCATGCAGTACCATAGACTCTGCATTAGATATTTCAATTTATTTGGGAGAATTTAATAATTATGAGCCTGATTTCTAGAGTTTACATTCTTGTGTCTAAAATTTTTTAAATCAGTGTGTTTATTTCCATCTATGGTGAGGAGTTTTGTATTCATTGCTCTTTCTTTTTTTTTTTTTGTCTTCATTCCACTAAGTCAGGCCAGATTTCTAATTTGGAGGTGAGGTTTCAGGAAGACTCAAATAAAAAATTAAGGAACTGGAGAAGAATCTTCATTTCACTATTTGTAGATATCACCTGCTCTTTTTTTTTCCTATTATAATGTATTAAAAAAGAATCCTGTGATCGTGACCCCAGAAATTTCTATAACCACTGCATAGGGTAATTTGGTGATGTATAAACAGTTTAACTGTGTTGCCCTTTGAACCACAAAAAATTACAGGAATGTGTCTGAAAGGATATACATCAATCATAAAATTATTTATTAAAACAAAAAAAATCTAGGAACAACCTAAAAAGGATATCAATTTTTTAAAAAAGGAATTCTAGGTAGCCATTAAAAGTAGTGAAAATGTTATATAAAGATTCTCATAGTATAAGAGAAAAAAGATAACAAAAAATATATAGTAAAATTTCCCTCTTGTTAAACTGTGTGTGCATTTTCAAAAGTCCATACGAATATTACAAATGTTAACAGTAGTTATCACTAGGAAGTAGAATGTGAAATATTTTTTAAAACTATTTTTCATGCTGTTTAATATTTTCTCATAAGCCTATATTATTTCTCATTTGGCAAAATAAATCACTAACTTTGATACCAGAATTTTGCAAAGTCCATGACAGGTCACCTTTTGGAGCCCCAGAGAGAGTGCAGAAGACAAAAGATCTAAACCTGCATGTAAGAAACATTCTGTCATTTGTCTTCATTTTGCCAAGCAGCTGAGATCCACACAGGCCACTATGGTGTACCCATTCTTCAAGAGAGAAGTGTCAACATCATTGATTCAATGCCAGAAAGGATGTGAGGAACCCAAGCTCTGGGAATGGTGGTGCCTGCCTTGTAGGTCACACAACACCCATGTGAGACCAAGGTCATGGGCCAGCTGAGAGCATTACCTAAAATATTTCTCTCAAGGCTAGAGAGGCCCTAAGAACCACTGGTGAGCAGGTTGACCTGTTTCCCATTTGTTCTGGCCTTGCCCATCAGTGTTGATGCTGGCTTCCAAACATGCTCTAGCACAAACCCTCTCTATCAGAGACAGAAAACACAGTTTACTGGTGTAAATATTCTGGGTATGCTAGACAATACTTTTCAAACAAAACAAAACTTGATTTAAAATAATAAACCTTCCATTGATGTTGATCATGAAGGAGATGTATAACTAGGTCTTGCCAAATTTTGGAATCATAAAAGTAAGTCTTTGTATGTGGGACCAGTTATTTTATAATAAATAAATGATTTGAGCTATTTCTCCTTAGACTCCCTAACAAGTTTTTTTGTTTGTTTTAGGATTTGTTTTAATAACAGTAGCATGACTCAATTCCCTCATATTTCCCAGCCAGAAAGAAGGAGTTGCTAACTAAATCTGGGTATAACTTGTGGCAGCAACTGGTCACACCAGTTCCAGACACACCTCTCATTCCCAGGGCTTTGGTTTACTCAACCGTATAGATCATTACAGATGTTCATTCCTTCCAGGTGTGTAATTCTAAGATCCTTTGCCTCCAATCACCTTGGCGGAATAGAGAGAATAGCATTTCAAGGTTCTAGACCAAAAATATTTTCAACAAAAATACAAAGTTGCTGCCTAAAAGACCTTTGTAAGGGAAGTTGACCTTCTGGGGCAGTGGTCGGCAAACTCATTAGTCAACAGAGCCAAATATCAACAGTACAACGATTGAAATTTCTTTTGAGAGCCAAATTTTTTAAACTTAAACTATATAGGTAGGTACATTGTTATTAACTTAATTAGGGTATTCCTTAGGCTTAGGAAGAGCCACACTCAAGGGGCCAAAGAGCCGCGTGTGGCTCGCGAGCCGCAGTTTACCGACCACTGTTCTGGGCAGTAGCATTGGGCCAGATTTTAGTTGATGGGTGAGATAGAAGGAAAAGCATCCAGTTATTAAATTAGGAGTGGGACAGGTGATCCTCTGTTTGACCTGGAACCACCAGATGTTGGTCACACTGGGGTAGAAAGTGAACAGGAGAGTGAAATTTTGTGAGCACTTCTTATGTATAAGATGTATTATTGGTGTTAATAAGAGCTAACACCTACCTGCCATGTGCCTGGGCTGTGTCTAGTGCTTTATATATGAAATCCATTGAGTCAAACCACAGTCCCATGCAGTAGGACAATTATACCCATTTCACAGAAGAGAAAACTGAAGCTTGAGAGGTCACACAGCTATGTAAGGGAACGAGAACTGTAACATGAGTCTAACCCCAGACCCAAGCTCTTGACCATTAACTAAACTACAATGTCTCTCAGTCATTCTACTGAGTAGGAAAATGAGTCTGAAAGGCATGGGGGGTTTGTCCAGAGTCACTTGGGTAATAAGCAGCAGAGTGAGGATTTGAAAAGAGATTTGTCTGACACCAAAAACACATGATTCTTCAACTACCCATGATGCTTCTCTAGATTCTGGACGTGAAGGAAGATTCTGGGTCCACTTAGCAGTGTGGTCAATTGGTCTCCACTTGGAGACAGTAACTGGATCCAAAATATGGCTGAGAAGGAAAAAAAAGATGTATGAGTGATGTGGTCAATAAGATAGTTTCAGACTAAATTTTAAAGATCTTAGGATACATGTAACTTCTGTGGTATTTCCTTTTGAATTTTGTTTTGCTTTATTTTAAATGCATCTTTATGTTGCTGACTTCACCAGCAACAGTGCCAACAAGGAGGAAACAAATTACTGCACTAGGAGTCAGCAAAGGGTCTAGGCCTGAAGACAAATCTGAAGTCAGTATTTTTTTTTAGCTTATTTGCTTTTGCTGCAAGGACCTCCCCCCTACCCTCCTCTACTTTGTGAAAACAACTCTCAGGTACCTTGGCCAGCTTGAGAATATATTGATATCACATTACATGGGCACCCCAAATTGTAATGGTGACATATGTTCATGTGTAGATTTCTCAGATCTCATCTCCAAGTCTCCCCATGTTTCTCTGTAGCCTCTGTTATGTGCTATGTGTCAGATATTTTCAGCTAGTCACCATTGCTTCTGACCTCACTTTTCCTCTCCTAGTTTGGCTCCTGAGAATTGATGTTTACTGTTCTCATCTTCACTGAGGAAGCATCAACTCTACTACTGAGAAGACACCTTTCTTGAGAGCAGAAAAGTCTTCTCTCATGCTACTCCCTTCCAAGACTTCCTGGTTCCTGGTCCTTGGTAGGCTTGCTGGAGAGGTCCAAAGAGTGGCTCACTTTCCAATTTCTTGCTACACCTTATCACTAGGGCTCCTAGGAGTTTGTGCTCAGCATCTACAGAGGCTTTCAAGAAACCAGTTCCTTCAGCCTACGTGGGTGAAGGACAGAACTCCTGCCATCCTCCATCTCTTCTGCATTCTACATGCAACAACTCGCAATGTCTTCCTTCTGCCGGCATGAAACAAACACCCCATCCTGCTTAACAAGAGAAAATGTTGAGGGTCCCAGTGGGCAGCAGCTTCTTAGAGGGCTCCCGGTGGTCCCTCCTCTGTACTCATGCCCTCATGTCATCTCCTCCCCCTGAGTGAGGACCAGGCCCATTAATTGCTTCTGATGAATAGAATATGAAAAACCTAATGGATGTCACTTCTGTGACACTATGGATTGAATGTTTGTGCCCCCTCAAGTTCATAGGTTGGATTCTAATGCCCAATGTGATGTTCAGAAGTGGGGCCTTTGGGAGGTTATTAGGTTATTGGGATGAGTGCCCTAATAAAGAGGGCTGAGAGCTATCTCTTGTCCCTTCCACCATGTGAGGACACAGTGAGAAGATAGTTATCAGTGAGAAAGTGGGCCCTCACCAGACACCGGGTCTGCCGGCACCTTGATCTCCAGAACTGTGAGGAAATAAATGTTTGTTGTTCACAAGCACCAAGTCTATGATATTTGTTAAAGCAGCCTGGATGGATTAAGATGGCCTACAAAAGACGATGAGTTCCATCTTCTATGCCCTCTCTCTTTCTGTCTCTGGCTCACTCTGATAAGGTTAGCTGTCATGTTAGGAGCTGCCCTGTGGAGAGGCCCAACTGGCAAAAGACCTGAGAGAGGCCTCTACCCCTCAACCCAGGAGGAACTAAGTCCTGCCAACAACTATGAGGAAGTGGATCCTTCCCAGCTGAGCCTTGAGATGACTGAAGCCTTGGGAGAGGACCCAGCTAAACCACACTTGAATCCCTGAGCCACAGATCTCTGAGAGAATAACTGGATTTTTTGTTGTTTTAAGACACTAAGTTTTGGGGTAATTTTTTACTCAGCAATAAATAACTAATACCTAAGAGGAAGTAAATCTTCTCTCAGTCTAATTAAACTTAGTTTTTTAGTCAAGTTCCTTAGGAAAAATTTCAACCGTGTATGACAGCTGTCTGGGGAGGGCAAATGTAACTGAGTTTATGGGGGATGCTCTTAGGATTTCCATCCCATGAACTGCAATGGGAGCCTGAAGTTAGGACTGAGAAGGAGTTGACAGACTGTGTAATAGGCAAACCTATCCATCCCTTCCTCCAAGGTTTTACTTTCCGGAGACTGCTTTGCAGGGGTCTTGTTTAAAGTCCACATAAAAGGTTCAAGTTGAAGGTGAAGATGGAACTCTCTTGATCCACTTAGTTATATGCAGGTCATAGCACAGTCATATTGATAAAACATGTTTTGAAAATTTGCTCTATTTCAGAATCTTTTGCAGTATCTGACACAGAGCAGGCACAAAATAATATGTGTTGACTGATGTAATAGAAGTAGTGGTAATAGTGGTGGTAGTAATAGGTATTTATTAAATGCCCCCTCTTTTGCCAGGTACTATACCAAGTGATCTAGATTCTTTTTCTTATTAATCCTCACAATCTCCCTATGAAGGGTATATTGCTATCCCAATTTTGCATGTGGAAAACTAAATACAGAGTGTTACAGTGGCTTTTCCAAGATCACACTGAGCCCATAAGAGTAAAAATCAGACACAGGGTTCTGGTTCCACTACTGTTTCCAGCCCAGATGACTAGTGCTCTTGCCATGCATTCTGGCCAGTGGGTGGAAGGGTGGTAGAAGGGAGGGTCCATTCTGGGAACTGCCCAGAACAGCATAAAAGCTGAACCTGTATCAGACCCCAAGGTCAGACTCCTACTCCTTGTCCTTCACAACTTCTTACAAAGCTTGCTAAGGATCTCCATGCCTGCCTCAGTACTCCAAGGAACACGCTGCTGTGTTTCTGAAGGTCTTTTATCTCTTGAACAGATTCTGTCTGGTGTGCTTTGAAAAAGAATTCCTTTCACTCCTCCAATCCCAAAGGGCATTTGGCTCTTGAGATAAGTGGATGGAGACACACCAGCCACCAGAATCAGGATTACTGAGAAATTTCAATTACTTTAGGTCTTATCTACAACAGTTTCCCATGCCCAATATATCTCAAAACACATGTAGGAAACTGAAAAACAAAAACACATCTTTGAGATAAGAAATATTTCAGAAGGAGCCTAAAACTAAAGTACAATCATGATCAGCAAATGCCTACATTTCAGCCTGAATTTTGTCAGAGAAGCACTGGCTGCATGATGTCAGACAAGAAGTGACTTTAACCTCTAAGTCTTCATTCATTCATCTATAACTTCACTGTCCAATATGGTGGGCACTGGCCACTTTATGCTGTAGGTGGAAAATAGACTGGACTTCAAAGATTAAGTCCAAGAAAAGTAAAATCATATAATTAATATGTCATCATGAATTACATATCATTAATATGTTATTGTTAATAATTTTCATATTCATTATATTAAAATGATAATATTTTGGATATATTGGGTTTAATAAAGTATATATTAAAGATTTTTAATAATACAATCATGATCTGAATTTAATCAGACTGCTCTAGTGTATTTAATACTAAATGATCTTGGATTGGAAGGAGGCTCACTGGGGCCCAGCAAAATGCTATACTCATGTGCAAATGATGGATAGGTCATTCCATAGAGGGGGGCCTGGGATCAGGATGGAGGACTTGGGGTCCTTTGGGCATATTTAAATTTCCAAATTCTTTCTGAATTCATAACCAACTTCATTACTTGTTTCTTACCCTTTGCCTAGAGTCTAGGCAGAAGGAATGAAAACTTTTTAAAAAAGAAAAATATTTCCAGTGGAGAACTAGATCAAAGGCAGCTAAAGTTGGTCAGTGGCATGCTGGATAAACATTATTTCATGGCTCAAACTAATCTTTTGGTTGCCCGGGCAAGACACGTTTTATGTCTCTTCGCTCAACTCCCCATATGCCAATCCTGGTGACCTCTTCTTTGTAGTTCTCTGAGTAGCGCGTTATGATATTTTAATATCAGAAAGCTGAGGCAACCATCTGTGTGTACAGTAAGGCTTCATGTCTCCTGCCTGCCTTATTAACCACCGGGAGGGCTGGATGTTTGGTGTGTTGTTACATTGAAGAGCCATTGTATTCTGTGTTTGAGTCTGCATTACCACAAGCTTTATAATTTTCTGGCCCTATCTCCTCAAAGAAGATAATTTTAATGCACTTTCATTGTGAAAAATGGAATTTTAGAGGAACCACCAGCAGCCTGGTAATGGGGTAGAGACCAGTTGTTTATATATCTGCCCCTCAGGATTCTGAGCTGAGGGACCCTGCACCAGCAAGTTAGTGGATTCTCCAATCTGTGATAATAAAACCAGATTGCATTTATTATGCAGTTGTGATATGCCAGGCACAACTGTTAACGGTTTTGCAGACATCTCATTTGACCCTCACAGCAATCCTGTTGGATATTCCCTACCGGTTTTCCATTTTCACTGATGAGAATGTGGGTAATTCACCCCAGTTCACACAGCTAAGTGGCAGAATCAGAAATCAAAATCAAGTTTGTGTGACCCCAAGCCCAGGATCTGAACCACTAAGCAAGGAAATCACCCGGTCAGGTCCTCTGTGTTGTGTTCCTACACTTTCAGTTTCCTGACTCTCTTAACAAAGAAAGTTCTCCAAACAGGCACTGCTACTTTTAGAGTTTCTGTTGCCATCAAACATCTCTTTCAATTTAAGTTTATTTGGAGGTTGTTGTCCAGACAATTCAGGACTGCTGCTACAGTGGTTCTCCATGCAGCTCTGGGCGACAGTGGCCACTCTGACGTTGTGCAGTGCACAAGCGGCACAGTGGCACACAGGGCCTGCCATGGAGGAGGCTCAATGATCTTTAATTTACTTACCACCAGCTCCTATCCCCCACCTCATTCTCTCTTTTTTTTTAATCTTTATTGTTGAAAGTATTACATATGCCCACCCCCCCCCATCTCATTCTTGATGACTACAGAACAATGTACTAAGGGCCAAAATTGTCCCATAGCATTGACTTAAATATCCTAGGCTTCTTCTTAACTTATTCCAGATAATTCACATAACTTCCAAGTGACCTCCTCTGTGGTTTGCTTCTCTACCTTTCTTCAGGTGAAGTAGCCAGAACCAAAAAGTTATCACAAATGAAGGTGCTTCTGGCACTATGATTAGAAAAGAGTCTGGGAAGTTCATGAAATTCGTCTACAGCAGTTCTCAACCTGTGGGTCGCGAACAATGAAAATACATCCTGCATATCAGATATTTACATTACGATTCATAACAGTAGCAAAATTACAGTTATGAAGTAGCAACGAAAATAATTTTATGGTTGGGGGTCACCACAACATGAGGAACTGTATTAAAGGGTCGCAGCATTAGAAAGGTTGAGAACCACTGGACAAGGTCCTGAGACTGTACTTTAACATAAATGTCTCTGAACCTACATAAACAGTTGAGGTTGCCTCAAAACATATATGTGAATCTCTTGATAATTACTTTCAGAGAGACTGCCTTATCTTTTTGTGAAAAAGCAAAAAGAGTGCTTAAAAAATCCTTTTTTAAAAAAAAATATGAAGTTATATTTGATTTGGGAAAAAGGTAATCAATGAAGATATTATAATTTATCTACAAAAAAAGTGAGACAGTGGAATAATGACACCGTTTTTCTCATGTTGGCTTATAAACAGGCTTGTGAAAATTCCAAGAGATGTTTTAAAATATATTTTGAGGGATGCTATTATCTTGAAATAAATGATTACTGTAAAGAAAAATCGTCACCGGGTCCAGAAAAATACAATTTAAGGAAGCATTTTAATTCTTTTTAGTCACATCTGTCTGAGGGGCAATGCACCGTTGTTGGTGCCATGCTCCTGATTGCATGCTAGAGAACACACGGTAAAAATAAATTAAAATAACTACTCCAAAATGCTAAATTGAACTCTGTGGTTTGGCATAAAATTTAGGGCTTATGTTTAAAAACTTATTTTTAAAAGAAAAGTAATTCACAGGAGGGAGAAACCACTGAAACAGTAGTTCCACTGCCAACTTTAGCTCCTGGCAACCAAATGTTCCATGAGCGACCAGTGCCAAGAAGCAGCCTCGGGCGGCCTCCGAGCTCACGCGCGCACACACACTTGTTCAGAGTATTATTTATTATGGGTAGAGGCCAGGTTGTTTGTGTATCCGTCATAAATTGGCTTCTGAACCCCAGATTTAGGCAAAGGGGTCCCACAGCATGCCACACTGAATGGGGCAGGTACAGAGCCACTGGTGGAGCCCCGAAGCCTGTTCCCAGCAGGGTGCTCACTGGCTCCCCACAGGAACAAGGGCAGAGCTGAGCATGCCCAGTTACTTTTCTAGAATGTACCAATTAGAAAAGCCTCCCCACTTTCCCAGGAGTTGGGTGAGGGAGTGAGGAAGCCAGAAGTGTCACAGCCATGGAGCTCCCTCCACCAGGATGGAAATATTGGGGGTGCTTTTCTCTGACTGTTAAACTATTATGTGGGAAAGAGCTGGGAGCCTTGAGCTCAGGCTCTCCCTCATTGGCTGACTTTTCATGCCGGTTCCTTAATGACATGTCTATTGCAGGGTAAGTATCACTCAGTGAGTTATTACAGTATTATCTTCAGGTCCTGTTTCTTTCTCTGCAAAATGAGCTTCTTAGACATGGTTTTCCCTGAGGCCCCTCCCAGTGATGGAATTTGAAAACAACTTGCTGTACAATAGCCTGGAGTTTGACTAAATTACGCCCCCCTACCCCCAAGCCAGTTGATTTGTGTAAACGCATCCTAGTGAATTCCCTCCTCCTGAATTATAGACAGGTGATGCCTGGGACGCTGAGACAAAAAATCTGGTCTTTCCTGATGAGGTGCTTCGTGGGTGCCTGGAACTGATTTCTACACATTTAGAAATGGAAAGAATTATTTAGAGAGAGAATAGGAAGAAAACCTGTGAGTACAAGAGGAAAGAAGAGAAAGGAAAGGAAGAATGCAGAACCAAAATGCAAGTGATCAAGATAATGCAGAAACAACAATAATCTAATAGAAAGGTGACCCCCACATGGTAAAGACTTCCATTCACAAAATGTCAGCATTAATCAAGGGTGTCCATTATCTTGTTCAGGTTGGGCAATGTCAAAACTTGACACTTTTCCAGCACAAACTTATTGTCGTTTTTGAAAATAAGAATCCTTGGAAAAGAAATGTGCTTGAGTGCTATGAGCAAATCAACACAACTTTACAGTATTGATTAAAAGTATAAAAATAAGCCAAGGAGTACAATGCACAGAACACCACCACCCCGACTCCCTGCAACAAAGAATCACCCAGCCCCAAATGTTAATAGTGAGGACGTTGGGAAGCCCTGGTTTAGTCTGGGGCAGAACAAATGAAACACACTCTTGGTGGGTTTCTCTTTTTTGGCTTTTCACTGTCATCAGAAGCAATATTTTGCATGGTGCCAGGGGCTCTTGAAGTTGATGGCTCCCTGTAAGTATGGCTGTGAGTCTGACTTCCACATATGCAGGGTCAACCCTCTTAAATGCTGGTTGGCTCCCTGCAGTAACAATGCAGAACTCACCAGGTAATTGCATCCTATGAGTTTACCAGCTGAAACACTTCAGTCTGGAAGATGCAGATATGTGATAACTATTCTCTGAAACCATTTTCCTAGAGAAAGAAGCAGCTGGAGATGGTTGAAATAAAGCATCAGGAGTCACCTGCCTGTGTGACTACAGGAGTCTGTCTGGCAAGGATATGAATCT
Organism: Myotis brandtii; assembly: GCF_000412655.1. Taxonomy (NCBI): domain Eukaryota; kingdom Metazoa; phylum Chordata; class Mammalia; order Chiroptera; family Vespertilionidae; genus Myotis; species Myotis brandtii. The sequence goes on along the minus strand of NW_005368707.1, from coordinate 2,787,283 downwards.
GAAGCTACACCCTGCCACCTTGATGGGAAGTTGGAGAAGGCCTCACATGCATATTCAATTCCCCTCACAGAGGGAGGCAAAGCCTAGATAGAAAAGATTCGTTACTAATGGAAGAATGGAGAGTTCTAGATAAACTTCCTGTCATTTTAAGTTCTAAAAATATGCTCACAGATACTTGAAGCATCTAGTTAGACCTTGGGTAAGGAAGAGTCCACATTCCCCAGTGAAACATTTTCACCACCAACCCAGCTTCTTTCTCCAAATATCCAGTTTCACCCGCGTCCCTGTTTCCTCTCTCCGCCTGCCTTCACCCACCTCAGATGGCAGGGACAGCAGCCACCGGCCGGTTGTCCAACCCTGCTGCAGAGGTAAGAGCTGGGTTTGAACTGACTCTACCACCTTAGCAAAGAGGCCTCACTCGGGAGTGCCACCTACTGGAAGCAGGAAAAGGGAAAGAAAAACAGAATTGAAAGGTGAGCAGGGGTGTGATTCTGTTCAAGACTCCAAATTCTGGTCAGAGCCATGTACTGAGATGCTTCATTTAGGCCCAGATTTAGCATAGCTTGCTCTGCTTTGATTTTTAAAATTATCCTAGATCAGTAGTAAAAATGAAGAAAAAACATGCCTTGGTATAGAACAGTGATGGCGAACCTATGACACGTGTGTCAGAGGTGACATGCGAACTCATTTTTTTGGTTGATTTTTCTTTGTTAAATGGCATTTAAATATATAAAATAAATAGCAAAAATATAAGTCTTTGTTTTACTGTGGTTGCAAATATCAAAAAATTTCTATACGTGACACGGCACCAGAGTTAAGTTAGGGTTTTTCAAAATGCTGACATGCCAAGCTCAAAAGGTTCACCATCACTGGTATAGAACCTGACCAGTGACCTAAGCCAGGTATAAAAATTATGCCTATCTCTGAGGCCAAACTGGTGGCCTGGCTGAGGCTGCCTGAAGAACTAGGAGGAGGGGGGGAAGGGGAAGAGATTATGAGAGTTTTCCAGTGTAATTAAGAAGGCTGGTGGCCTGGATTGGGAAGGGGTGTCACTGTATGGTCCCAGTGATCATGTCTGACTGGGCAATGGATAGACAACTAGGCTTTAACACATTATTTCTGTATCATAGAATGTCTGTATTTTAAAAAAAGACTTGAATCTATAACCAACATAAACCAATTTAGGGTTCTGAAAATTAGGATTTTGGTCATTTTTTTCCTCTCTTTTTTTTATTTTTAGAACTTAGCGTGTACTATGTATGCAAATTTTTAAAAATATTTTTAAAATATGTTTTTATTGATTTTAAAGGGAGGAAGGGAGAGAGAGAGAAGTATTGATCAGCTGCCTGACCAGAATCAAACCATGACCTCCTGGTTCATGGGCTGACGCTCAACCACTGAGCCACACCGGCCTGGCAGATTTTGGTCATATTTATTAAGGTTTTTCCATTTCCAATTTTAGGGCTTTAATTTAAAAATTCTGCATGTAGCAAATTTTGGTACATGGCAGAGCATAAAGCCTAGCCCTTTGCAGGCCCAATTTATACCCAGTAAAGAAAATAAAGTCACTGAGTAGATGTGTGGTACTGAAGCCCTTATTCACACTTTATTTGGGGGGGAAAGACTCAGCTGCTACTATTAAATTATCCATCATTAATATCATTATTTACTGAGTTCCGTCCATGGCAGAGCATTCTACTAGGAAAATTAGCTATCTAGTGTAATCCTCAGACATCGTTGGGGCTAGGTAGGTATTGTGCCGTATTGTAGACAGGAACCTTGCTCAAGCTAACACTGTAGGTGACTGTGCTCTTTATAGCCATGCTGTCTCATCTCCTACATGTAGAGTCAGATTTCAGGACTTGAAAAGAAGGCAGCAGGATTTTTTGGATTTGCTTAACTAATTGGAGTCATAAGCGAGTTGCCAGAGGTGTTCTTTCTTGGGGGACTACGTTGGAACCTCCTCCTCTGAGGTTCCTAAGTGAGGGCAGCGTGACAGAAATTCTCCACCTCACTAGACGGCAGCCATGGAGACAGGAGGGTGTCAAAGGCTTTGGACCAGAGCTGGAAGGAGACACCTGGGGACAAGGGTTAAAAAAATTATTATCCAGGCATGAGTTTCTCTTTTCTTTCATACTGAGAATATATCAGTACTGTGAGTCATATATTTGAACCCTCATTAATAAATATTAAGATAGTAAATGTCAATTCATTACATTATTAACTCATCAAGTTTATAAATTAAACTTCAAAACTCAAACAAATTAAACTAAAATAATTAAGTTAAATGAAGAGAACAGTAGATGGAGGAGAAATGTGTTCTGAAGCCTCATTTTTGGTTTTCTTTCCCCAAAAGAGCACCCAGCCAGAACAAACTTCAAATATGAAGAAATACCACAAATAATACATTTTCTGTTCTTACCTCCATGCCTTATTGAAAACTCCATTCGCTATTTCCCAGTAAGTTCCTCCCTTCAACAATCAGGCCACTGTCCCTGAGACTTGGCAAAGGTCTTTGACATAACCAACAGCAAGGGAAATGTTTTAACAGCTCTGTTAATTCGGCAACAGAGGTTTATTGTTATCAAACAGACACTGAGGGCAAAGCTGCTGCTGCCTGCACAGGCCACCTGCTCTGCTTGGAGGACCGGCCACTGGAAGGGAAAAGTCCCAGCAAAGCCCAGGATTGGCTCTGCAGAGAGAGAGCACAGCGATTTGGAGTTTGGGATTTGGAGACAGGGAGAGCTGGATTTGAGTCAAGAATCTGAGACCTATGACAAATTACTTAATATTTTAAAGTCTTACATGCTTAGCACTTTACCTGGCACATAGTAAGCACTCAATAAATAGCAGTGCTTTTTCCCTTTTATTTTTTAAGATTTGAGTTATATAATAAAATACAAAAATATATGGATAGCATAAGTCTTAAATGTAAAGTTTGATGAATTTCTACACATTTAAACCACACCCAGCTCCAAATGTAGGACACTTCCAGCACCCAACATGGCTCCATCATGCCCCTTCCTGATTCTACCTGCCCCCTCAGAGGAAACAACTCTCTGCATGTCTATCACCAGCCATGCATATTACTGTTCTTGAACTTTCTGGAAATTTTGTCCTACAGTCTATACTCTCTTGATGTCTGGTTTCTTTTACTCAGCACTTTGTGTCCATGTTGTTTCATGTATCATTGGGTTGTTATTTTGTTGAACAGTATTCTGTTATATGAATGCACCACAATTTATTTATCTGTCTTCCTATTGATAGACATTTGAGTTATTTCTAATTTGGGGCTACTCTGAACAAATGTTGTTGTACATTTCTTATTACTTTTTATAGGCATAGAATATGAAGTCTGCTTCCCTCATTACTGGTAGACCAACTGCTCCAAAACATTTTTCTTTTCTGCTCTTCTCATCTATCACTTCAGTGAATAGATCCAAATACTGACTGCAGCAATTTTAGTTTCTCCACTTCTCTACCTCTCTCTATATTGTATTATTTAGCTTCTGAAGAAAAGAAATATCATAAGTAGCTGGAGAATTTCATAACAATATCTGCAAAGAATTGTGTTTTTGAAATATAGATGTAAAACTATTTGACTTCAAGTCCACACAATTATATGTATGCTCTTTCTTTCAAAAAGTATATCTTTAAATTAATTTATTAGACAAGAAATATGCTCTAGAACAAAACAAGATTAGTTTGATATAACTCTTACTCTCAAAGGTTTATCATCTATAAGGAGAGATGCCCATATTCAATGACAACACTACAGGGTAGGATGTGCTAAGTGCAATAAGAGAGGTTCAGATAAAATCTCAAAGAAATTCACAGGAGGAAATCCCAGGAGTCATCTTTCCAAACAAATCATCTAACTGAAGCACAAACCCCCTTGGCAGATACTACATCCCTAGCAAATGTAGTACATAATGTGGAATTTAAATGTCTTGACATGTATCAAGGGCCAAAGGAGACTGCAAGGCAATGTGTTGCACATTTAAAGAATACAGAGATGAAAAGTGTTCCCAAAATGCGAGGTTAATTTAGTAGTTTCCTCAAACTCATTTGTCCAGATATAAATATTTCCCATTCTATTTTGCTCTGAATGTCAAGGAAAAAAACCATTCACCTGAAGCTCTTTGGAGACCTTAGATGAAGGACATTTTGCCTTCTTCAAGTCACAGGGGAAATTGAGACACACAAAAATTGAATGCATTTAACCTAAAAGCTTTAAGTAAAGAATACATTGGTTAGAAACATAAACAAAACACTATGGGAAGCTAAGAAAGTTTAGCTGTAGTTCTCTCATCTTTCTCAGACATAAGGGCTCCCTTGAAGGCAAGTAGTGAATCCTGTCCAAGTAGATGGCGGAGCAGCTGACCTGTGGAAAAATGCAAATGAACCAAGAGCAAAAAGTTGGTCATTGGTTATGGGATGTTTCCTTAAATATGCATTTTCTATATGTACATGCACGTGTAAGTCTCGGAGACTTTCTAGTTAAGACACAGTGACTAAGGGGTACAGTGCCGTCTCTCCTGCCCTCTCTCTCACACCCTTTAAAAATCAATACTATGGCCCTAGCCAGTTTGGCTCGGTGGATAGAGCATCGGCCTGTGGACTGAAGGGTCCCAGGTTCGATTCCGGTCAAGGGCACATGCCTGGCTTGTGGGCTCGATCCCCAGTGATGGGCGTGCAGGAGACAGCTAATCAATGATTCTCTCTCATCATTGATGTTTCTATCTCTCTCTCCCTCTTCCTTCCTCTCTGAAATCAATAAAAATATATTTTAAAAATAAATAAATAAAATAAATAAAAATCAATACTATGGGTCCCTATGATGCATTTGGCAGGGAGACCAACTGAACAGTCATTTTTCTAGAAATTGTGAAATAAATGTTTTTAAATATAAATATTTATGTTGCAAGTTTTTATAGTTTTAGACATATTTACTGTATGAAAATAAATAGTAATAAAGACCTAGCTATTCTCACTAAATTGAGGGGTGTAATTCCAATAAATTTACTTTCTCATAGCAAAGCTCTCTGCTCCGTCCTGTCATTGAAGACAACTGCCTGGTGTGGTTATTTGGGGCACGCCTGCCCTCCACCTACCCACAGAATTTCCACTAACATCGGATTCCAAATGTATAACTGCAAATAGGTTAGGGAAAGGAATCTGTCTTTCAAATGCCAGTGTATGACAGCTCCTATGAAAGAAAGTTGTATGAACAAAATATTTCATCTCATTATTTCAATGAATAGGCCTTAATTCAAAAAGTCACTGAGCAGCAATGTCTGAGTTTTCATCTATAAATGCAGTGATGCTTCATCAACAGAAAACCTTTCTACCTGGGCCTTGAAAGGTGAAGAGATTAACACAGGATGGACATCACTTCAAAGTTGCACAAGGATGCAGAGAGGCAAGAAGCCTACCAGAGCATGTGGGTCAGTCCCCCTCGTGCCTGGGGCGCAGTGCAGTATTCAGCAGGAGAGCTGAGAAGCCAAGTTGTAGTGTCTGAAAAATCAGAGCTGGTTGCCCAGTACAAACAGACCAAGTGCATCCTTCAGGAATCAGCAAAGTGAGGACACTAGAAGAGTTTTGGAAAGAATGGATACGAAAAATTACACACCCAGTATTGAAGTACTTATCATGAGAAAATAAGAGCTCCTTTGGTCTTTGTGATATTCATTTTATAGTTTAGTAATGTTTATATTTTGGATTTTCAGGAAGCACTATAACTTTTGCAGGATTTAGAGCCTCTAAAGTATTATACTGGCTCCTACCAGTATAAGGAACTGAGAATGAACTAAGTTTCTGGTTCAGATAATGAAATTCCAGTCCTGTGCTCAGATCCAAGAAAAGACCCCAAGTGTTTAGAAACTGGGGGAAGGGTGTTCTAAGGCAAGTGGAAGGGATAAGAGGCCCCTCCTCACAACTTGGCTGAGCACTAACCATTCAAAGCTTTCAGAAAGGTTTGAGAGGCTGAGCTGTCCTGTTTGCTATGTCATCTATCCCAATGAAGGGCTACGTTGTCATGATCTCACTGAATTCATGCACCCATTCTATTAGACAGGTGTTAATAGCCCCATTTTGTGGGTTAGGACATTTCACCTGAGAGATTCAGGAAAATGGCATCCTAGGATACCCCTTGTATTCCTCAGCAACAGGGAAAGTCTAGTGTGAGTAGGGTGTCATGATGTGTAAGAAGATAGCTGACCTCATCCCCTACAGTTCCTGAGCTGAGCCCCTTGCTCTGAAAGCCACCTCAGTGCCTCTAGCCATCCTGACTTCCCTTGGCAGCAGCATCTATGTTTCATGTGTCGGCACAGTCGGGGTACTGTCCCAGGGCCTTTCACCCAGACCCCTACCTCAAAGCCTGGCCCAGTATGGGGGCCCGCTGGGCTGGAAAGTCTGCTGTAAGTCTGGGCCCATTTCATCCAACATACTTTACAAGATGCCGAGAATCTATACCAGACACAGTCTTGAAAAATCCAGTCTCAAGGAGCAGTTTATTGATCTGGCAGATGATTAAAAGGCAACAGAGATGAGCTCAACTGATGCTTTGGTTTTTCCATCCTGAAAGTGAATCTGAAATTTCCTTGGGGGATCATTAGCCTGTCTGCTGTCTCAAAAAAGGCAGATGGCTCCTCGGTGCAGTCAAAGGTCACGAGACTGTCCTGGTCAACAGCTCCTGGCTCTCTTCTGTCCTCAGCAGGGCACCCCGGAGAGCAACACGTGCCACCCTGGATGTGGGGCACATCAGTCCTTGTTCCTGATCACACCCATGCTGGAAGGAGCCCTCACACAGTCCATCACAAGGGCTCTGCTCTCTCCTCTATGTTTATGGGATGAGAGAGACGATGGTGAGAATGGCTATAAAGTTTTAGGCTGCTCCAAAAGAAAAGGAGGGAAAAACTGGCTTGAACCCATCACAAAAAGCTGACCATTTCCAACAGCAGGGAGAAGGGAAGGAATTTGGGCTGGTGGCTATGAAGTCACCTGGAGTTGTCATTTGAAACAGACATTGCTGCTGCCAAATCTTGGATGACCTGATGTGCTGCACATCACATGACTTGGACTTGTCACTAAGCAGATATGCTATGGTTCGGGGGAAAATTACCCGAGGTTCAATGCTCAGGCAACAGATTATTTACAACCTGTTCCTAATGTGAGAGCTTTTACATCAGTGGTTTCGTGAACAAAAGTACATATTAAAAGACTAATGTAATTGCTCATGTTGGCAATGAAGTACCGCCAGATTGGGTTTCAACAGGATACCTATAGCCAGCAGCATGCTTCAATATACTTAGAGTGTAAACCGCTCTCTGCTAGGACAAATTACTAGCTCCTGAGCTACCAAAGAAAGCTGATTCTACTTTGGAAACCTTAAACAACAACAACAAATAGACCTAAGTTGCCCTTCCTGCCTCAATATTTTCTGTAAAACTTGGCTATGGTGAAAAAATAAAATAAAACAACCCTTTGTCCCAGAAAAGTATTCACACACACCATTAGATTGCACTGTATTAAAGGAAACGTCCTTATTTTTATGGGAGCACTTTTTTATGGATGACATGAGCCCCTTTTGCCTTCCCTACCCCCAACCCCACCAACCCTTGCAGCCCACTGTTTTTTGTCAAAGATAATTGTAGTTACAGCTCATTAATCATCCATCAACCAGACAGACTCTGCCAAGAATGCTGATAGCATCAGCGCTCCAGGGAGCAGCCTGCAGAGACAGGACAGGACTGGCATGGCGACATTCTCTCCAGCCTGGTCTGTAAGGCCACCAGCCTGAGGGCCTCTATTTCTCAGTTCCTTTTCATAGAAGGAAAGCTCATGCTCTAAGTCTGACTCAGATCTGCTAAGTAAGCTCTCAGACAATGGGGTCTGTATTAGTGAATAGAAACAGCACTCACAGACCATCTAAAATGCTGGCATGATGAAAAACAATCAGAAGGGGCACATCCTTTCTTTTTTTTAATTGTCTAAAGTTTTACATATGTCTCCATTTTCCCTGATTGACACCCTCCCCCTGCAACCATTCTCACCCTGGGCAAGCCCCCACCGCCCCAGTGTCTGTGTCCATTGGTTATGCTAATATGCACGCATACAAGTCCTTTGGTTGCTCTCTAACCCCCGTTCCCTTCCCCTGCCATTTGTCTCTGGATCATATTTTTGTTCATCAAATTATGTTGATCGTTATATCCCACATATGAGTGAAATCATGTGATATTTATCTTTCTCTAACTGGCTTATTTTACTTAGCATAATGCTCTCCAGTTCCATCCATGCTTGTTGCAAAGGGTGAAAGTTCTTTTTTTTTTATAGCGGCATAGTATTCCATTGTGTAGATGTGCCACAGTTTTTTAATCCACTCATCTGCGGAGGCATATCTTTTCTTAAACACATTCACTGTCCTAAAAGTTCTCATCACAAAAAGGAATTTTTTCTTTGTATTGCATCTATATGAAAGGATGGATGTTAGCTGAACCTATATGTAAATCAAACCGTCATGCTGAATTCCTCTACTTTACACAGTGATGTATGCCAATTATTTTTCTATAAAATTGGGAAAAAATAAAACACTGTTAACAGATATTCCCTATGCTGACTTATGCTCTGGATATGCAGATGGATTCTGTTCTATTAATATACCATCAGTGCAATTCTATTTCTGAATATCAGCCAGAACTATCTGTGATTGAAATAGTGTGTACACACACGCGCTCAGAGGAAGACCTGCAGTGTTTACATATTGGCCATAATTTCTGAACCCAACATTGGGACATCTGGTGTGGTAAGCAACAATAACATTGTTTTATCTGGGAAAATTCTATATATCAAAGAAAAAATCAGTGAACAATAAATTGAAATCCAAAGTTCACCAGGTCAGAAATTTTAACAAACAAATATTTGTTTTTCTCCTAAAGAGTGAGACTAATATCAAATTATCACATTAAGACCCAACAAAAATTTTTAAAGAGGAAAGCCTTAATTTGTTTATAAATATATTTAAGTAGTCTAGAGAGTCAAAATTTGCTGCATTTTAGAGATGACAGTTTGGAGGCTATAAAGATGAGATGCCTACCTCATGTCACTTGGGAAAGTCTCATTCTGTGACACCCCATTTAATACACATTCCATTTGCCACCCTGTCAAAGACCTTTATTTCCTTTCCCAGACACTGACTTTAATGGGCGTAAAGTCAGAGTCTGGCATATGGCAGACCTTATTTCTTTTACCAGTTCTCTCTCAGGGAGATGGAGGGGGAGAGAGGAAGAGAACACAGATAGTGGAGGTAGGGGGTTGGGATGCAGAGCAATGATTAATGTGTTAGATTGCCCTGGTTGCAGAATCAGGGCTTGCTACCTGAAGTTAGCTGGGATCATGTGGATATCTGAACCAGACTAGGAGGGTTTTGTGTGAGTCATAGGATTTTTAAGTTTTCAATTAAAAAAAGATTTCAGTAATAAATGTAGCTCAACTCTTTTTTTAATGCCATCTTCTCCATCAGCCAATTTAATGACCTAGTTAGGAAACCATGTGACTTGATGGACTACAAGCTTAAGGAGTGTTTCACCCATGTATCATCTACTCAGCCGTATTAAATGTCATTTAAAGGAGGTTTTAAAGGAAGTCACAGAATCAGGCTATTCAGGCACACAGAAGCTTGTTTGTAAACTGGAACATTTACAGAAGTTCTTTGGAAAAATGTTAAGACAGCTAAAGCTGTTTACTGGATGTGCCGGTGACTCGCGGGTGGATGCACAGATAGGCTACATGAGGCAGCTGGAGAGATTTATTCAAACAATGTGATTCTAGAACCCCTTAGTTATCCCATGCCTGGACCCCAAAAAGGCCAAATCAGAAGGAGGTGTAAAGAAGAGATTTCAAATCCAGAAGCAATACTGAAGGCCTCCAGGTCATGAGCAGGGTTTTGCAGAGGGTTTCAGATAAGTAACTTTCATTAGTGTTGATGTGAGCTGTCCTGCCTACAGTCAACACTAAGCAAGTTGACTAAATATTCTTAAAGGTATGACACAAAGTACTTTTTCTTTCATTTAAGAAAAGAAAGAAAGGAAAATTTAACAGCAGGGTCCAGACATGCCACAAGCCTCTCTCCATAAATAAAAGGTTTTATTTAAGAGATAAGGTGAATAACAATCGACCTCAAAGAAATATAAAAGATTATGATACTATGAACAACTCTATTCCAACAAACTGGACGACCTAGATGAAATGGACATATTCTTAGAAAAATACAAGCTCCCAAAACTCAATCAGGAAGAATCAAGAAACCTGAATAGGCCGATAACTACTGAAGAAATTGAAGCAGTGGTCAAAAATCTTCCAGCAAACAAAACCCCTGGTCTGGATGGCTTTACAGGGGAGTTCTACCAAGGATTCAAAGAAGAACTAAAACCTATCCTCCTCAGACTATTCCAAAAAATTCAAGAGGAAGGCATATTTCCAAGCTACTTTTATGAAGCCAGCATTACCCTAATTCCAAAACCAGATAAAGACACCACAAAGAAAGAGAACTATAGGCCAATATCCCTGATGAACATAGATGCTAAAATCCTCAACAAAATTCTAGCAAACTGGATCCAGCATTACATTAGAAAGATCATACACTATGACCAAGTGGGATTTATTCTGGGGATGCAAGGATGGTAAATATCTGCAAATCAAAAATGTGATACATCACATAAACAAATTGAGAGACAAAAATCACATAATCATATCAATCAATGCAGAAAAAGCATTTGTCAAACTCCAACACCCTTTCTTAATAAAAACTCTCAGCAAAATGGGAATAGAGGGATCAACCTCAACATAATAAAAGCCTTAAATGAAAAAAATCTACAGCCAACATAATACTCAATGGGCAAAAACTAAATCTATTTCCTCTAAGAACAGGAACAAGACAAGGGATGCCCACTTTCACCACTCCTGTTAGATATAGTACTAGAAGTGCTAGCCATAGCGACCAGACAAGAAGAAATAAAAGGCATCTAAATTGGAAAAGAAGAAGTAAAACTATCCTTATTCTCAGATGACATGATACTGTACATAGAAAACCCTAAAGACTCAGTAACAATTTCTGCACCCCACCTCCACCTCCATCCTCACCTCGCTGGGTAACCATACCTACACAGACCAAGGATGTGTCTAATGAGTTGTGAAAGTTGTTTCTTTTGGAAACTGGGCTCTGCTCACCGTAGAATAATTAAATAATCACTGCTATCGTGTGAATCCAGTCTAAAACATCAATGTTTGGGTCCATATGGGAACAATTTGGCATGGGAGATAATTACTGAGAGTTTAAATGTCGTTTAATTCTTTGGCAAGTAGTAACGACATCAGAGACAGTTACCAATTGTCACTCTAATTGCCTGATAGTGTTTATTAAGCACCCACTGACCACGAGCCTTGGAGTGTGGATTGTACAACTGGAGTGGGCATGACCTTGTCCTCCAGGCACCTGTAAGAGAGGACAGATGCAGGTCGTCAGATGCACACACTGAACATTTCTCAGTCCTCCTGGTTTTCAAACATCATGACTTTTCTTGCTCCCACATATTCCTGGGCAAATCACTGTAGACCACGTGAGCTCTAGGACGAAACAGGACAGATACTGAAAAAAGAAAAATGAAATTGGACCACTTTTTTACACAAAAGTAAACTCAAAATGGGTAAAGACTTAAATGTAAGACCTCAAACCATAAAATTCCCAGAATAAAACACAGGCAGTAAACTCTCTGACATCACTCTTAGCAACATCTTCTTGGATGTGTCTCCTCAGGAAATGAAAACACAAGAAAAAATAAACAAATGGGAATACCTCAAACTAAAAAGTTTTTGCACAGCAAAGGGAACCATTAACAAAACAAAAAGAAAACCTACTGAATGGGAAGAGATATTTACAAATGATACATCTGTGAGGAGTTAATATCCAAAATATATAAGGCATTTATACAACCTTATGCCAAAATAACAATCTCATTAAAATGGGCAGAGGACCTGAACAGACATTTCTCCAAAAAGGACATACAGATGACTAACAGACTTATAAAAAGATGCTCAATATCACCAGTCATCAGGGAAATGCAAATTAAAACCACAATGAGTTATCATCTCACACCTGTCAGAATAGCTATCATCAACAAATCAACAAAAGACAAGTGCTGGTGAGGATGTGAAGAAAAAGGAACCCTCATGCACTGCCAGTGGGAATGCAGACTGGTGAGAAGCCACTGTGGAAAATAATATGGAGTTTCCTCAAAAAATTTAAAATGGAACTCCCATTTGACCCAGTAATCCCGCTTCTAGGAATATATCCCAAGAAATCAGATACAACAATCAGAAAGGATATATGTACCTCTATGTTTATAGCAGCGCAATTTACAATAGCTAAGATTTGGAAACAGCCTAAGTGCCCGTCAGCAGATGAGTGGATTAGAAAACTGTGGTACATCTATACAATGGAATACTATGCTGTTATAAAAAAGAATGAACTTTTACCATTTGCAACAGCATGGATGGAACTGGAAAGCATTATGCTAAGCAAAATAAGCCAGTTGGAGAAAGATAAATATCACATGATCTCACTCATTTGTGAGATATAATGATCAACATAAACTGATGAACAAAAATAGATCCAAAGACAAGGGCAGGGTTGGGGGGGGGTTAGTGATCAACCAAAGTACTTGTATGCATGCATATTAGCATAACCAGTGGTCACAGACATGGGGGCAGTGGGGGCCTGTCCTCAGGGGTGGGAGTGGGGGGGGGGTCAATCAGGGAAAATGGAGACATATGTAATACTTTAAACACTTTTAAAAAGAGAGATAAGGTGAACTCTGGCCATCTATAATAGTCCTTCTCTGTGAGATAAATACTGTGGCATTTGTATAAAATAAAACTCTCAGAGAAGCCAAGAATTTTCTTGTCAAAACAAGGAAATTATTTTCCAGCAACCCCATCCGTGTCTTTGACCTTGCCTGCTGCAGGGTAACTGAGATCATAAAAGAGGGAACAAGAGGTCAAATGAGAGAGCTAATGTGTGAGGAGAGTGAGAAAGATATTTCAATATTTGTGGAGAACTTCACTCCATCCAGATGTTTTTAGTAAAAAGATGCATTCCCCATTGCTGCCAACTGTATTATAAAGACAGGACAAGATTAGTCCTTGGAATTGTGTTTTATTTTTATTTATGGTCTAAAGGCAGTGCCTGCCACATTGTGTGACTCATAACTCCATCAGCCGTGGGCTGTGGTTCTGGAGCTGTGGACATGGCACTGTGGTGGCAAGGGTCGTGTTGGGAACACATTGCCATCCTTCTTTCAGATGTGCTGGCAAGAGGGGCCCTGGCTCGCCTTATAAAAGTAGCTCCGGAGCAAATCATTAGCACATCTAACCTCAATACTTTGAAATCCAGAAACAACATTGAGTCATGCTGGTAGTACTGTAAAGTTTTATTGCATTTTTTAAACAGAGTCAAAAACAAGCTGGAGATCATGTGAATTATCTCTTTACATGTGTCAAGCCCAGGAATTTGGCGCATGGATCAACATGATGGAATGGAGGAGTGAAGCCACGGGGATATGTCATTAGAGAAACATTGCCATGGCCTTGGGAGTACAAAACCTCTCACAGGCGGGTTCCTGGTGTCTGAACCACATACCTGGCATGGTGTCTGATCTGTGAAAAACTGGGGTTATAAATGCTCTTCGTCCTGTACTAAAAATAGAGATTCATTTAAAGCAAAAGTATCCACAGGGGAAAAGTATTGACTGCTGATGACATCAATTTGTGTCTTCAGAGTCTTGTTGTCCAGGCCATGCTTTCTGTGGGCCCGTGAAGTAAGGGATCTTAGACAGGATTTTCAGAATAAAAATAAATGAATGAATGAATGCATGAATGAAGGAATGAGTGAATGAATACATAAATGAATGAATGAACCCCCTTCTGGGGAAAGCTCAGTATGTGCTTATGGTTAAAAATACCCATCAAGGTTTTCTAGATTCTTTTTTGAGTGTCCAGGTCAACATTCTCTGGAAACAGTTAATTTCACCTCAAGTGCAAACTGTGTAAAAAAGCTTGGTTAGAGGAGAGACCAGGAATGGTTCCTTAGCCTATGGTATCGAAGGCCATGAGAGCAGACCACTTTCCAAGCTTCGCAGGCTATTTGGGGGACTTAACTAAACTGACCATAATCCACACCAACACCTTGCCTAATAAGGAACACAAAGCAGATGAGAAAACCCAGTAAAGTATTTTAGAAGACAAATGAGTAGGCTTGCAGTGTCAGGGACTAAAATAGATTATAAAGCTACAGTAATTGAATACATATGGTATTAGTACCAAGAAGACAAAAGAAATCAATGGACCAGAATAGAATGTTTAGAAACAGACTCCAAAATTCAATCCTATATAATAAAACCCTAATATGCAAATTGACTGACCTGCAGAACGACGGGTCGCTATGACACGCACTGACCACCAGGGGGCGACCGGCAGGAGGAATGGGGGTGGGGGATGGGGCCAGCCAACGGGTGGCACCAGACCGCCAACCAAGGCGGGTTCCAGTGGGGGCCCCCTGATCGCCCCGTCTGCCAGTCGCCCCACAGAAAAATAAATGAATGAATGAATGCATGAATGAATGAATGAATACATAAATGAATGAATGAACCCCCTTCTTGGTACTACTACCATATGTATTCAATTACTGTAGCCCTGATCGCCAGCCAGGCCTAGGGACCCTACCCTATATATTGGGAACAGTCTCTATTTAAAAATAATTAAAACCTGGCAAGGCTACTCTAACACTGAAAAAACAGGATGGTGCAGCAATGACATGCATGGACTCTGGCTTGCACATTTTGTGGTCAGCCCTGATTCTGATACTTATAACTCTGTGACAAAGCCAATTACTTAACTTCTCTCTGTTTCAGTTTTTCCACCCAAAAGATGGGGAAAATGGTACTACTGCCTCAGAAGGATCATGTTATATATTGCTTTTTATAATCAGGGCAAAAAAATGTAGCTGCCCATACAACAGCAATGTGCCTTTCACCTGTATGAAAAGTATGGTCACTGGTGCATGCAGTGTCCATTCCAGAGGGATTGCAAGAGGGATGTCTGACTGTTGCACATCCCCCGAGGGCGCAGGCTAGGCTGAGGAACCACCACCTCACCCCCGTGCACAAATTTTTGTGCACCGGGCCTCTAGTAGTATATAATATATAATACTATTATATAATGCTATATAATAATCCTATCTAATAATAGCCAAACATGGTA
>NW_005368707.1:2766437-2771943 GCF_000412655.1 Myotis brandtii | reverse complement strand
GGTTAATTTGCATACGTAGGCTCCAAGCGGTGGAGGGAAGACTGAAGGCGAGCCGGAGCAGTGAAGATGGAAAACTGAAGGCGGCTCTGGCCGAAGCGAAGGCCTGGGTCCCAGGTGCCAGAGGAAAACCTGTGCCAGCAGCCAGGAGAAGGGAAGGCCTATTGCACGAATCTCTTCGTGCAACAGGCCTCTAGTACATTATATAATAGTATATATTAAATAGTTAACCATACTATTATATTATATAATACTAGAGGCCTGGTGCATGAAAATTTGTACACAGGGGGAGTCCCTCAGCCAGGCCTGCCTCCTCTCACAGTCCAGGAGTGCTCAGGGGATGTCTTACTGATGGCTTAGGCCCACTCCCCACTCCCTCTGTGGGAGGCTACAGGGCGATCAGGGGAAGGAGCTGCCCCCATCACCCCACAGCTGCTGCCACTGCTGGCCCTTGGCCCTTGCTTCTTAGCACTAGCCCCACCCCCCTGCCCACTGGTGGATGCGGGGCGATCTGGGGCCAGGCTGGCTGGGGGAGGGGCTGTGGGAGGTTGAGGCACCGCAGGTTGCACCCTGTCCAGCCTCTGTGGAGGCGTGGCACCTGAACCGGCCCAAACTGCACCTCTGTGGCTGCCTCTGCAGAAGGGGCAGCACTGGAACTGAGATCGCGCAGCCCCTTCTCCCCTTACCTCTGCAGAAGGGGCCACGGCGCTGGACTGGCCTACGCAGAGGACTCTCCCTCGACAACTCTGGAAAGGTGGCTGCGGCCCCAGCCCCTCATGTGGCCCTGGGCGTTCCCATGGCCCCGGCCTCTCACGTGGCACCGGGCTCTCCTGCGGCCCCTGTGAAAGGGGCCACGGCACTGGACCAGCTTGTGCTGCCAGCCCTTGGCCCTCGCAGCTGCTGTGGCTTTGTTCAGAAGGACGTCTGGAAGGTGTCTGGTCTAATTAGCATATTATCCTTTTATTAGTATAGACTAGAGGCCTGGTGCACGAATTTGTGCATAGTGGGGTTCCTCTGCCTGGCTGGCGATGCGAGCCCATGGGGGCCCTCTCACCCAGTCCAGATTGGGCCAATCAGGGCGGCAGGCCAGGGGAAGGGACCGTGGGAGATTGGCTGTGGCAGCGCACTGACCACCAGGGGGCAGCTCCTGCATTGAACATCTGCTCCCTGGTGGTCCATGCACATCATAGCAACCGGTTGATTTCCCTCCCACCCCACTGCCTGGCTGGTTTCCCTCCCACCTCCCACCTCCGCCGCCTTGTCGCCATTCCTGTCTCCACCACCTCTACTTTGCTCCCTTCTGCAGCACTTCGCTTCCACGTTGTCTTCAGTCTTCGCTCCCAAACAGTATATGCAAATTAACTGCCATCTTGGTTGGGTTAATTTGCATGTAGTCACTCTGATTGGCTGGTGTGTGTAGTGAAGGTACAGTCAATTAGCATCTTTGTCTTTAATTAGTGTAGATAGGTAGCATGTCTATTTAGTGGGAAAACATATATTATTACTAAGTTGTACAAGTATAATTGCTTAACTCTTAAGAAAACAAAAAGTGGACATATACCTCATGGCTTATACCAAAAGAAATTCCAAATGGATTAAAAGTATTAACTACTAGTATTTAAACATAAAATCATAAAAGAAGAAAAATGTAGCTATGAGAAGGGAAGAACTTTCTAAGCCACACACCAAATGTAGACACCATAAGGGGAGAAAAATTAATGGATGCAAAAAAGTCTTCTGTACATCACACACACACACACACACACACACACACACACACACACACACACAGAGGAGGGAGGAGAGAGGAGAGAGAGAGAGAGAGAGAGAGAAATAGAGAGGGAGAGAATAAGTCCAAAAAGAAGACACACACAGTCATCATATATACTAGTATATGGCAAATACTGTTAGCTGGCTTCCCCACCTCCCATTTGTGAACCTCCTCTCCCTTGTTCATTTTAACCTGTTTTGTAAACTGAAAAAGCTCAATACTTACTTTCACCACCTACAGACCCGGGCAACCATGTGATGTTCTTCACAGAGTTATAAAAAGAGGTTTGCATCATTCTTTGCCAGGCAATTCTTAGATCTCCGTTTCTTTGGAACCAGTTACTAGAGGTTTACTAGTATTTTGTTTCAGTATCTTAGATAAATGAGCTCTAGAGATCTGCTGTACAACACTGTGCCTATAGTTAACCATACTGTACTGTGCACTTCAAAAACTGTTGAGAATAGATTTTATATTAAGTTCTCTTGCCACAAAACAAAAACAAAAGGACCCAAGGAAACTCTGAGAGATGTTGAATTTGCTTTAATTTCGGTGATGGTATCATGGGTGTTTTCAGATGTTTAAACTCATCAAATTGTACACATTAAATATGCACAATCCTATGTAATAAAAGGCTAATATTCAAATTGTTCCCTTGACCTGGAGTTTGACCAGGAGTTCAACCAGGAGTTTGACCAGGGGGCGGGGCTGGCCAGCCATCCGCCCACAGCCCCTCCCTCCAGCTGGCCTGGCCCAATCACCCCCAATCGGGGTGGGCCAGACCCCACCCATGCAAAAATTCCTGCACTGAGCCTCTAATTATTGTATTTAAATTACACCTCAATGAAGCTGTTAAAAAATAAAGTTTATGCACAGAATGTTAAAAATATTTTCTGAGAGGTTGCCAACACTTCTTAAGTCTTCTTCGTCTTGAATGGGGGTGTGAAGCCTCGAGATGGGATAGCCACTTTGTGACTGTGAGAGGTCAAAAGAGTTACAGAGACTTAGCTTAAACACAAAGTGCCTTCAGGAGCCCCCCATCTCTTGGTTACTAAGTCCCACCTGTCTAAGACAACATAAACCTGTTTCTCTATTACTTGATAGGAAGTGCATTCTTAAGAAATTGAGACGGTAACAACTATTGACAGCATTACACAAACACATAATATGTATCCAATCCCTTAATACATAAAACAAAAGGAGGGAGGAAAGAGTTGCCTTCAAAAGATGTTAGGGATAATAACATTTATCTTAAATAATTGTGCTATTTGAAATAATATGCTTAAATTCTAGAAGTACCATTTATTCATAAAACAGTCAAGCCTAAATATTCTAGATAAATAATATTTTACTAAACATCTAAAAAGCCCAAGGAATGACCAATTCTGGCATCAAGCCAAAGATAAATAATAAAAACATATTATAAATTGTACATTCAAATAGGTATGTGCTAGACTTGCCGTGTGATCACTTTGTAAGTTATATAAATGTCTAACCATGCCATACACTTGAAACTAATGTAATATCGAATGTCAACTATTATTGAAAAACATTTTTCAAAGAATGTTCACTTTGTATTATGCTACTTGAAATAAGCCAGTCAGAGAAAGACAAGTATCACATGATCTCACTCATATGTGGAATCTAATGAACAAAATAAACTGATGAACAAAATAGATCTAGAGACATAGAAGCATAGAACAGACTTCAGAGGGAAGATGTGGGGTGGGGGAGTGGGAAGAGATCAACCAAAGAACTTGCATGCATATATACATAACATAGACACAGACAATAGGGTGGTGAAGGCCTGGGATAGGGGTCAGGGGTCAGGGACCGGCTAGAAAGATTCAATGGGAGGAAAATGGGGACCTGTGTAATACTTTCAGCAATAAAGATTTTTTTTTAAAAAAATGTTCATTTTGCCCTGACCAGTTTGGCTCAGTGGATAGAGCATCAGCCTGTGGACTGAAGAGTCCCAGGTTCGATTCCAGTCAAGGGCATGTACCTTGGTTGCAGGCACATCCCCAGTAGGGGGTGTGCAGGAGGCAGCTGATCAATGTTTCTCTCTCATGGATGTTTCTAACTCTCTATCCCTCTCCCTTCCTCTCTGTAAAAAATCAATAAAATATATTTTTTAAAAATGTTCATTTTAGCATTATATTGTCAAAATAAAAACGGAAGAGTTTTCCTGGCCAGTGCTGCTAATTGGTTAGAGCATTGGCCTGAACATCAGAGGGTTGCTAGTTCAATTCCCAGTCAAGGGCACCTACCTGAGTTGCAGGTTCGATCCCCACTTCCGGTCAGGCAGGGTGCATGTGGGAGTCAATCAATTGATGTATCTCTCTCACATTGATGTTTCTCTCCCTCACCTCTCTCCCCTCCTGTCCACTCTCTCTAAAAATCAATGGAAAAAATATTCTCACTCCTTGGATGAGGATTTAAAAAAAGAGAGAAGAGATACATATTTTAAAAAAACCTTTGCTAACTATAGCACATGGTTAAAGAAAAATGGCAAATCATAAAATGTGTTGTAAAAGAATATTTATGAGTATAAGAACATTGAGTGGAAAAAGCAAACTATAAGACAATACAAAGTACATGATGATTTTTATTACTGAGGATTGATACCCCATCAATGGGTTCTTCTCCCAGTTTATCACTGATTTCCCAGTGCCCAGTACAGACCTTCCACATATTAGTGTTTTTTAAGTTTTTGTTAATGAATATGTGAAAGAAATGTAGTAAACTGTTATTAGTGGGGTTTTGCTTTTTATTGCTTTGAATATATACATATCCCTTTTGTTTTTTATATTTTTATTGATTTCATATTAAGTGTATATGACTTTTATAATTAGAAAAAAAGTTAAACTAATGAAATAAACCTTTCTTTTTTCCAACACCATTCTTCTCTTTGTATAGATGAAGAGTATGGGGACCTGACTTCCTGTGTTCCATATGTTGTGTTTGGTCTTTAGGGGTGTGGAACAGAAATGGTGTAGACGACATATGTCATCTTGAGTCAGGCAGGATGAAAACTCAAGGCCACGATTGAAAACCAAGATGGTGGCATAGGTAAACACCGGAGTTTGCTGCCTCGAATAACCACTTCAAAAATACAACTAAAAGCGAACGGACAGCAAAAGACAAAGAGAGAATCTTAAAAGCAGCAAGAGAAAAAAAGTCAGTTACCTATAAGGGAGTACCCATACGACTGTCAGCTGATTTCTCAACAGAAACTTTGCAGGCCAGAAGGGAGTGGCAAGAAATATTCAAAGTGATGAATAGCAAGAACCTACAACCAAGATTACTTTATCCAGCAAAGCTATCATTCAGAATTGAAGGTCAGATAAAGAGCTTCACAGATAAGGAAAAGCTAAAGGAGTTCATCACCACCAAACCAGTATTATATGAAATGCTGAAAGGTATCCTTTAAGAAGAGGAAGAAGAAGAAAAAGGTAAAGATACAAATTATGAACAACAAATACACATCTATCAACAAGTGAATCTGAAAATCAAGTGAATAATCTGATGAACAGAATGAACTGGTGATTATAATAGAATCAGGGGCATAGAAAGGGAGTGGACTGACTATTCTTGGGGGGGAAAGGGGTGAGTGGGATGCGGGAAGAGACTGGACAGAAATTGTGCACCTATGGATGAGGACAGTGGGTTGGGGGTGAGGGAGGAGGGTGGGGTGGGAACTGGGTGGAGGGGAGTTATGGGGGAAAAAAGAGGAACAAA
>NW_005368707.1:2755202-2766226 GCF_000412655.1 Myotis brandtii | reverse complement strand
GGGGTGGGGGTGAGGGATGAGCAAAGTTCATGGCCTTCTATGCTCACCTAGTCCTTGACTTCTGGGATCAGCTTACTGCTCTCCCCCTGCTGCTGGCTTTCCATGGAGGGATTCCCCAGAACCCCAACCTTTCTGTTCATCCTCTTCTCTCTTTACCCCTTCCACCAATAACCCCAATAGATTTTATCTGTACTCTGTCATCTGTGATCCCCCATAATCTATTTTATGCTTGACGGAGTGAGAACAAGCTATCACAAGCAGGTGCTTTTTTCTTCCTTCCCAAGATGGTATTTTCAGCAGAAAATAGCCTGGTGCATCCCAAATTTAGCTAAAATGTTAATAAATCTGAAGGTGAAGGTCCCGCGTGGAACCTCTCAGACACTGGAATCTCAAATATGAAGGCTGGTCCATCTCAGCTCCTGAAGAGCAAAGGCAGCTGTAATAGAATTGAGGTAGGAGTGTGGCAAGTCATAACAAACTCCCTCCCCTTGACCTGATTTCTAGCTTTTAAGGTAGTTCTTTTGGATATGCCAGTGGAAAGAAATCTCATTTCCTGCAGTGAGAGGGCCCTAAGACCTACAGGACAACATTGGTTTTACTTCAGCTAGAGAACAAGTTAAGACACCGCTTGGAAACCCAGCTGCCACAAGCTTGTCACTCCTCTCCTGACCAACCTGTCTTCCTTACCCCCACCTGCCTCTCTCACCAGACTCATGCTCACTGGAGTCATGGCATGAAGTATTCATGGTTGAGGGGGCCTGCCTTACAAAGACCCTGCTCTTGCCATCAACACCATTCTTTAAAACCAGCCCCACTCACCATGTGCTATGTGCAGTAAGAGTCCCAATTGCTGTTGCCACGATGACATTTTAGAAATCTTGCACCTGAGAACAGAAGGAAATTTTCAGAAATAAAGGAAAGAAGCAAGATGGAAAGATGAGGAACAGGGACAGGAGGATGGGATGAGGGGTATGGTTGCCTCTGGAATTCTGCCAGGCACTCAGCTGTGAAGTAGAGGGAGGCCTCTCACAGGTTTCATAAAAATGGGCTCACATCACTAAGAGACACCCAAACACTTGCCTTCCTGTGGCCTCTCAGCTTGGCTATATCCATATAAACTGTAGGAGTCACCCAGGCTTAGGAGGGACAAAGATCTGAAATGGTGGTAGAAATGAGAGAAATGGGAGAGAAAAGTGTGTTTCCTTTTTCCCACTTTCTCAAATGCTGCCCACAAACCTACAGCCTTATTTTAAAAAAAAAAACTGTGGTTCCCCATCTTGTTATGGTAAATCTGTGAAAATTCTTCATGCCTTGTGCTCCACCTCCATTCTCCAACACATGGATAGCGGCCAGGCCATGTGGTAGGGATCCAGGGCACTCAAGTAGACAGCTGTTCTTGCTAACAATCCCTGGTCTTCCCTGCACTGTTCAGCCCAGGGAAGGGCTCCAGTGAGCTGCACCCTGAAAATGGGTTCAGGAAAGGTGGGGGCCTCTCTGAGAAGTAGAGGCAGCTGCCATTCCATCAGTGGTCATCTAGAGGGCATCCAATATTCCTGGACTTTATGCTGTGCAGGCAGACAGATGAATGAGATACAACCCTACCACTCAAGAAGCTGACAGATCACAATGTGCCCAGTTACCACATGCAGGTCTCCAATGACACTAGCCCTTCTCATGAGGAAGACACCAAGGTGCAGAGCCATCAAATGAGCTGCTCATGATGCAAACAGTTACCACTTAGTTAACACTTTGGGCTCTCCCTAATGTCAACTTTCCATTAAGGAGTGTCAGTGGAGGAAGTGGGAAAGGCCACACAGAAGTACTAAACCTGTTTTAATCTCCAGTTAGAAACTCAAATTTAAAAACCCACCTTTTTCTACATCTGTACCTGCATGTTTTGTTCCTGTCCTGTCCCCTCTTTCTCATATGTTCACTCTGCTCTTTCAGTAGCTGTGAAACACTGGTTCTTGTATTGTTTTCTACTTTTGCTGGGTCTGATTATCTCGAGTCAAAGAGAGTGAATTTTTTTTTTTTTGGCTGATCAAGAAAGCAAAGGAAATAAGATTTAGAGCAGTGTTTTCCAAAATAAAAATTCTATGCTTACAGTACTCTGGAAGTTTGCAGAATTACCCCTGGCCAGCTTTTGTACCTGAAGTGTAGAGAATCAGGGACTATTCTGAATGGGCATATGTGTACATATAGAAGCTCTATTGCAGCTACTAGTCAACATATTACACAGTTTACACAAGGATGTGAAGGATTAAACTACATATACATGTGTATTTTACATTTAAATATATCTTTGGAAATATAAAAATTTAATGTGTGTCTACCTGTATCTATAACACAGATAAAGACAAAGAGAGGTTGACAGTTGGCAGCAATAATGCCCTCTTTCACAGGGCTCTGCAGTAGCCAAGGCAACCTAAATAACATAGAGGTCACCTTGATTTCTTTGTATAGCCTAAGAGAAAAAGGGAGCTGCTATGTCCATATCATATACTGAATTACCAGGAAATTTAAGGACTTATGTATTGTACCCTGTTGGAAAAGCATCTGTTAATTTTCTACCAGAGACAGGAATGTTTATGCTCAGAGGTACCACACTAAATCTTCGTTCCTTATCTTTATAACAATTAATATAAGATTTATATTCATTTGAAAACTATCCCAGTTATGAATGGGAGACACAGCGAAACACAATGGGATAGAGGGACAAATTTCAATGAATTAACAAAACAAGGAAAGTGTCTAGAGAGCCAAGTAGTCTAACTAGAATGAACCCCTTACTTACTTTGCCTCTAGGCAATCTGGAGTCTTGGCCACTTGGTTTGCAAAGTGAAATGTTTTATTTCTGCTCCACTATTGACCCAACAAGTTACATGGTGTACTTTTATTGAAAAAACATGTGCAAAGTGTCACCAAAACAGCAACAAGGATGAGATTACTTGCTCCACTCTCTTTAAAACAACCAAGAGTGGAGAACATGTGCTAGTTAATTAAATGACTAGTGTTCCAGGCTCCTGAATCCTCAATTTTCAAAGCAGCAAACACTAGTCACAAATTGCTGCAATGTGCCAAGTACAGTGTTTCTTGTGACTTAACCTCATTTTGTGTGTGTGTATGTGTGTGTGTGTGTCCTGTTTTTGTTCCCTGAGATCCATCTTTATTTCTGCATTTGTTTTGTTTATATTTTTAAAATGCATGTAACTTTATGCCGGAGAACACTATGAGGTCCTTTCTCACAAATGCTGAGAACACAGAAAACTAATAGATATGCCACAAAAGTGAATTTTCCCTCCTATTAGACATTTTTATAACAGGTCTCAAAAAATAAAATCTTTGACTACATAAAAAATAATGATTCTGCCCTAGCTGGTTTGGCTCAGTGGATAGAACATTGGCCTGCGGACTGAAGAGTCCTGGGTTCAATTCTAGTCAAGAGCACATGTCCTGGATGCGGGCTCGATCACCAGTAGGGAGCGTGCAGGAGGCAGCCGATCAATGATTCTCTCTCATCATTGATACTTCTCTCTCTCTCTTCCTTCTCCCTTCCTTTCTCTCTTCCTTCTCCCTTCCTTTCTGAAATCAATAAAAATATGTTAAAAATTAATGGTTGGGGGGCAGGAGGGAGGGGGGTAAGAGATCAACCGAAGGACTTGTATGCATGCATATAAGCATAACCAATGGACATAAGACACGGGGGGATAGGGGGAGCCGGGGTATTGTCAAGGGTGGGGGAAAAAAGGACACATATGTAATACCCTTTGTAATGCTTTAAGCAATAAAAAAAAATTAATGATTCCATTAATATATCCTTTTTCCCACAAAACAGGTTAGAGGTCATTTTTAATAGGGCTTCTTTACTAAATAGTCCTCATAGGAAACTGATACAATAGTTCCATCAGGAAAAAATATGCATCAGGATTACATGGAAACCCTGCACTGGCCATCTTTCTCCCCATTCCCCAGGAAACTCTGACTAACACATTTGTCAACTTAGACATGATTGGATACAAAAATTCTACTTTATTTTGACAGCATGAGAGGTTGCAGTGTGGCACTGGGCTTTGGTACTATTGTCTATCACTCTAGCCAGGTATGAGAATCTTCATCCTTAAATACTGGGAGCTGTATGTCTGCTATAATCACTGATATCAAATGCTTCATATACCCTGCTTGTTTTTCAGGTGAGCTGAAAAGAATCATTTAGCTGACTTTCAATTAAGACAAACTAAGAAAACTTTCAATAAAGACAAACGAAGAAAACTTCAGTAAGGAAGGTGGGTCTTTAAGAATGTCACTAACAGCCCTACTAATCATCCTCTTTCTTTTCTATATGTGAAGAAATCTGAGTTCTTTTGTAATCAAAGTCTATTCCATGCTGCCCCAGCTTTAGGGCTATGATTCACTATACAGGTCTGTCCTTTCAGGTCATATCACAGAAGGCTCATTTTATTTTATTTATTTATTTTTTACAGACAAAGCTCTTTTATTCTCATAAGCTCACACTATACATAGCAACAAGAACCTTGCTGTTTTCTTTTTTTTACATATCTATCAACAAGTGAATCTAAAAATCAAATGAATAAATAATCTGATGAACAGAATAAACTGGTGAATATAATAGAATCAGGGGCATAGAAAGGGAGTGGACTGACAATTCTCGGGGGAAAAGGGGTGTGGGGGTGCGGGAAGAGACTGGACAAAAATCGTATACCTATGGATGAGGACAGTGGGGGGGTTAAGGGCAGAGGGTGGGGTGGGAACCGGGTGGAGGGGAAGTATGGGGGGGAAAAGAGGAACAACTGTAATAATCTGAACAATAAGGAAGGCTCATTTTAAAATGTAGATACTTGGAAGAGGGAAAAATGGCGGCCAAATAGGCAGACGTGTTGTGCACCTGGTCCCAGGCCCAGCCTAAAAAAGCAACTAAATCGGAGATCATCCACCGGAGTTAACAAATTAGACACCCCTGAGGAAATACTAGTAGCTCGCAACCGGGAAGGGTGGAGGATGCCTGGAGAATGGTAGGAAAGGGGATCTGGGCTGGAGAGGGACACACAACCACCTGGCAGAGAGGGTGAGGAGGAAGCTACCCTGCACCAAAGCGTATCCCTTGGGGACAGGCATAACATCCAACTGTGGAAAAGAAAAGTCAGAGGGCTGCTGGCAGCTGGGGAATCTAGATCTAAGACCACAGCCACGAAAGGCTGGGTCCAGAAAGGCGGCCTGAAAAGTGGCCTAAGCAGGGCGATGCTGGTGGGAGGGAAACTCGCAGTGGCATAGTTGTTTTGCCTTTGTTTTGTCTTTGCTTTTATTTGCTAAACCCAGTTCATAGGACCTTTCAATAGCACTCACCCAAGCTATGGTGCAGGTAGAGGCACAGATTTGTGGAGCCTGAGGAGAGGCTGTGGTGGGAAGCAGGCAGGAAGACGTGACCAGGAATCTAGGAGACATTCATAAACTTCCAAACCTAATTGGCCATTTCTCTCCTAGAGAGCCAGCCCCTCCCAGTGGCCTCAAAACAGGTAATACAGCCTGCCACACCCTGCCTGCATTTTGAGCTATACAAAGGAAACAAAGGTTCTGAATAGCCCCTAAGAGCCCTCAGTGACTGGGTTGGAAGAAGTGCCAGTCCGCCCCACTATACTGGGAACCAGACTGATGAAAAACTCCAGGTTGCCAGCCAATGACAGTGGTCTCCATACAAGGAGACCAGCTAAGGACAGAGTAATATTTTGGGCCACTTGTGGAGGAAATAAACATCTATCTATTCCAGGAAAGGGAAACAGTACCAACCCCACCTAAAGCCCTGTCAGAAACAGATGCTTGAGTGATTAAGATTGAGAGCTAGTAGACAGGCAAAGCCAGCTGATTTGTCCCGCCTGCTTGCAGCCAAGGCCTGTGGAGACAGACACAAACAGAGGAGCTGTGGCTTGCTCTCAGCTTCAACACGGTGCTAAATGCCAAAGACTGCCTGACAATGGTCAGCACCTAACTAACAGGAAGCCCAGAATTGGCAGACAGAAGAGAAGAGAGGGGTCCTAAACCAGCCACCATGGGGCATTAAAACTTGGCTGAAGTGAATGATATTTCACTTTTTTATTTATTTACTTTTTAAATTTTTTTTAAAAATTTAGTATTATATTTTCTTCTTTCTATTTTTATTGCTATTTTATTTTATCTTAATTTTTATTTTTTTTACCTTTTTCTTCCTTGCTTCTCCCTTTTTCATCCTGTTTTTCTTCTGTCCCAAATTTAGATTTTTTTCTTTCCTTTCTTTTTACCCCTTGTTAAAGATTGATCTTCTTTATCTGCTATATTGATGTGTTATTATTATAGTAGTCTCTGTTGGCTAATTCATATATCTAATTTCCTCTTCCCTGCTCCTACTCCATCCCCCCTTCTCTTTTCTCTTTCTTCACTAGTCAATTTTTACTTCTTCTCCTCTCTTGCTCTTTTCTTCTCCTAATTTTTAATTAATTTCACTTCCTAAATTTAAGCCTATCTGCTCTCTCCTCTAGTCTCCTTTTCAAAAACAAACAAACAAACAAATAAATAAATAAATATGTATTAATTTTTTTATTTTTTAAATTTAATTTTTTTTCCTCCTCATCCACTCATTCCCTTTCTAACTCTTCTATACTAAATCGTGGTTCTTCCACAATTCATATAATTCCCTAACCTTTTTTTTTTCTGTATGTAAGCTCTGCCTCTACAGATTCTGCCCCACTTTTTATGGGTGCTTTTTGTTTGCAATTTTTGGTTTATTTATTTGTTTTGTGGTGTTTTCTCTCCATATTTCTTTTTTTCCTTTATCTTCCATTCCTTTTTTTTCTTTGCTCAATACCATTTTTTGCTCTCTTTCCTCTCTCTTAATTCTCTTTTGTGGTGGTCACTTTTATTGGGGTTATAGGTGTCTTGTGTACATTCGTGTTCTGTTCCTTTTCTGTTGTGTCTTGTCATGTTATATTTTGTGCTGTTTGGTCAGCACCTCCACAATGGTTGGCATGACATGGTAGAGAGCAAGCCACATAACCAGTAACCCAGAGGGGAAACTCCACCCATGAATCAGATAATAACATTCAAGACCCAACTACATCAAGAGAACTCAAATATCTCAAGTAGGGGACATCGCTAGAATACCCAGCCAAGAATACCTGAAAGACTGCACCACTGGGTCCCACAAAATATCTATTACGTAAGATAAATTCAAAAATTCTGGGGGGGGCATAGCAGTTTGTTCTAATACATAGAAACAATCACAAAGTAACAGTAAAAGTGGGAGTACAAAGACACGACCCTCATATGAAACAAAAGGAGAAATCACCAGAAAAGGAAATAAATGAAATGGAGGCAAGCAATCTATCAGAGAAAGAATTCAGAGTAATGGTTATATGGATGCTCAAAAGGCTAGACAAGAAATTCACCAACATGTAAAAATCAAGAGGAAATGTAGAATGACATAGCTTCAATAAAGAACACAATAGAGCCCTAACCTTTTTGGCTCAGTGGATAGAGCATTGGCCTGTGGACTGAAGGGTCCCAGGTTCGATTCCAGTCAAGGGCATGTACCTTGGTTGCAGGCACATCCCCAGTAGGGGGTGTGCAGGAGGCAGCTGATCAATGTTTCTCTCTCATCAATGTTTCTAACTCTCTATCTCTCTCCCTTGCTCTCTGCCGGTTTGGCTCAGTGGATAGAGCGTCGGCCTGCGGACTGAAGGGTCCCGGGTTCGATTCCGGTCAAGGGCATGTACCTGGGTTGCGGGCACATCCCCAGTGGGAGATGTGCAGGAGGCAGCTGGTCGATGTTTCTCCCTCATCGATGTTTCTAACTCTCTATCTCTCTCCCTTCCTCTCTGTAAAAAATCAATAAAATATATTTAAAAAAAAAAGAACACAATAGAAGGTTTCAACAGTACTCTGGAAGAAGCTGAAGAAAGAATCAGTGAATTAGAAGACAAGGTAAAGAAAAAGCAGAGCAGCAACTGGGGCGGGGGAAAACTTAAAAAGCAGGAGGAAAGTCTAAGGGAGCTTTGGAACATCACAAAACAAAACAACATCTGCATAATAAGGGAGCCAGAAGGAGAGGAAGCTGGGCAAGGAACAGAAAACCTGTTTGAAGAAATTACAGAAAAATTCCCTGAATTAGGGAAGAAAAATGTCACACAAGTCCAAGAAGCACACAGAATCCCAAACAAGATTAACCCAAAAAGCTGACACCAAGACGCATCATAAATAAATTGGCAAATATTAATGACTAAGAAAGAATCTTAAAGACTGTCAGAAAGAGACAGAAAGTTACCTAGAAAGGATCTCCCGTTAGACTATCAACTTATTTCTCAACAGAAACACATCAGGCCAGAAGGGAGTGGCATGAAGTATACAAAGTGATGCATATGAAGGGACTGAATGCAAGACTCCTCTATCAAGCAAAGCTATCATTCAAAATTGAAGGTGAAATCAGGAGCTTCATAGACAAAACAAAGGCTATGGGAGTTTATACCACCAAACCAGCAATACAAAAAATTCTAAAGAAGAAATAGAAATGGAACAAGGAACACAGGCATAAAGAATAAAAATGGCAACAAACAAGTACCTATCAATAATAACCTTAAATGTAAATGGATTAAATGTACAATCAAAAGACATAGGGTAGCTGAATGGATAAGAAAACATGACCCATATGTCTTCTGTCTACAAGAGAGCCACCTCAGAACACAGGACTCACACAGACTGAAAGTGAAGGGATGGAAAAAAAATTTCAGGCAAATAGAAAATGAATAAAAAGCTGGGGTAGCAATATCTATATCTGACAAAATAGACCTCAAAGTGAAGGCCATTAACAAGAGATAAGAAAGGACACTACATAAAACTAAAGGGAGCAATTCAACAAGAGGATATAACTCTGGTAAACATATATGCACCCAATATAGAAGCACATAAATACATAAAAAAAACTTCTGAAAGATATCAAGGGAAAGATCAACAGCAATACAATCATAGTAAGGTAAGCATGTCAAACTCAAAGACTAACACCGGCCAAATAAACAAGGTTTAAGTTTATGTGAGCCACAAAAAAATAAAAGCTTCAATTTTCATAGAAATGTAGGTTTATTTTGATAGAGACATGCTGAATACAAAGGGCTGAAATAAATGAGCAATCGTTAACATAAAATAATAGAACATTTTAATAAAAATTAATATGTTTTCTTGAACATTAACTTACCAGACACTGAATAACTGCACAAATTAATAAGCATAATGCAAATAAACCTATTTTTCTTGTTCTCCAAAAGCTAAATATTTTCTGTTGCACACACCAAACAAGTCAGTCTAATAATGTGGCAATCAGCTGCTAAAGTATTCACTGCTAATATTAGTGAAGAGAAATGGTGTATCTGCACGTAAGGTGTGTAAGGGAAATGAATGCATTACGATTATACTAATCAGTCATTAGCGATCGTTGTAGTTTATTAATAATTGTATATAACAGGATATTGTAAAAATTAAGTTATGAAATTTTTATGAAAACATTTCTTACTTACCATTATATTGGCTGGGCTGCAAAAATATTTGTTGTGAGCCACGAGTTTGCCATGCTTGTAGTAGGGGACTTTAATACCCCATTGACATCACTGTATAAATCCTCTATACATAAAATCAGCAAATAAACAGCAATCCTAAATAACTCACTAGATCACATAGACTTAATCGACATCTTCAGAACACTTCACCCCAAGGCCACAGAATTAACATTCTTCTCAAGTGCACATGGGACATTTTCAAAGACAGACCACATATTAGGTCACAGGCTAAGTCTCTTCAAATTCAAAAAGATTGAAATCATATCAAGCATCTTCTCAGATCACAATGGCATAAAATTAGAAATCAACTACAATAAAAACCCTCAAAAACAACCCAACACATGGAGGCTAACTAGCATGCTATTAAACAATGAATGGGTTACCAAAGAGATCAAAGAAGAAATAAAAAACATCCTGGAAACAAATGAAAATAAAGACACAACAATCCATAATCTATGGGACCCAATGAAAGCAGTTCGGAGAGGAAAGTTCATAGCACTACAGGCCTACCTCAAGACACAAGAAAAACTGATAAATTATCTAACCCTACAACTTAAAGAACTAGAAAGAGAGCAACAAGAAAGCCCAGAGTAAGTAAAACAAAGGACATAATTAAGATCAGAGTGGAAATAAATGACATAAAGACCAAAAAAAAACAAAACAATATCAAAGATCAATAGAACCAAGAGCTAGTTCTTTGAAAAGATACACAAGATTGATAAACCTCTAGCCAGGCTCACCAAGAAACAGAGAGGCCCAAATACACAAAATCAGAAATGTTTTTTGAAAGAGGGGAAGTAACAAAAATAAAAAGGCTTGTAAAAATATACTACAAATAACTCTACTCCAACAAACTGGACAACCTAGACGAAATGGACATAGTCCTAGAAAAATACAAGCTTCCAAAACTCAATCAGGAAGAGTCAGAAAACCTGAATAGGCCGATAACTACCGATGAAATGAAGCAGTAATCAAAAAACTTCCACCAATTAAAAGCCCTGGTCCAGACAGCTTCACGGGGGAGTTCTACAAAACATTCAAAGAAGAACTAACACCAATCCTCCTCAGACTATTCCAAAAAATTCAAGAGGAAGGAACACTTCCAAGCTCTTTCTATGAAGCCAGCATTACCCTAATCCCAAAACCAGATAAAGACACCACAAAGAGAGAAAATTATAGGCCAATTTCCCTGATGAACATAGATGCTAAAATCCTCAACAAAATTCTAGCAAATCACATCCAGAAATACATTAATTTCTCTTTCTGTAAGTTCACTATTGGCATATAAAAATGCCATAGATTTCTTGGCATTAATTTTGTATCCTTCTACATTGCCAAATTCATTTATTAGGTCTAATAATTTTTTGATGGAGTCTTTAGGGTTTTCTAAGTACAGTATCATGTCATCTGCGAATAATGACAATTTTACTTCTT
>NW_005368707.1:2741007-2754998 GCF_000412655.1 Myotis brandtii | reverse complement strand
TTGTTTATGTGATGTATCACGTTTATTGATTTGCGGATATTATACCAGCCTTGCATTCCCTGAATAAATCCCACTTGGTCATGGTGTATGATCTTTCTAATGTAATGCTGGATCCAGTTTGCTAGAATTTTGTTGAGGATTTTAGCATCTATGTTCATCAGGAATATTGGCCTGTACTTTTCTTTCTTTGTAGTGTCTTTATCTGATTTTGGGATTATGGTAATGCTGGCTTCATTGAAAGAGCTCCGAAGTGTACATTAAAAAGATCATACCCCATTACCAAGTGAGATTTATTCTGGGGATGCAAGGCTGGTACAATATTTGCAAATCAATAAACATAATACATCACATAAACAAATTGAAAGACAAAACCACATGATTATATCAATTGATGCAGAAAAAGCACTTGACAAAATCCAACACCCTTTTTGGATAAAAACTCTAAGGAAAGTGGGAATAAAGAGATCATACCTCAACATAATAAAAGCCTTATATGACAAATCTATAGCCAACATCATACACAATGGGAAAATTTTAAAACCATTTTCTCTAAGAACAGGAACAAGACAGAGATACCCACTTTCACCATTCTTATTTGACATAGTATTGGAAGGGCTAGCCATAGCAATCAGACAAGAACAAGAAATAAAAGGTATCCAAATTGGAAAAGAAGAAGTAACATTGTCATTATTCACACATGACATATTGTACATAGAAAATCCTAAAGACTCCATCAAAAAACTACTATATTTAACAAATGAATTTGGCAATGTAGTAGGATACAAAATTAACACCCAGAAATCTATGGCATTTTATACACCAATAATGAACTCACAGAAAGGGAAACTAAAAAAACAATCCCATGCCCTAACCAGTTTGGCTCAGTGGATAGAGTCTGCAAACTGAAGGGTCCCAGGTTTGATTCTGGTCAAGGGTATTTACCTTGGTTGCGGGCATATCCCCAGTAGCGGGTGTGCAGGAGGCAGCGGATCGATGTTTCTCTCTCATTGATGTTCCTAACTCTCTATCCCTCTCCCTTCCTCTCTGTAAAAAAATCAATAAAATATATTTTTTAAAAAACAATCCCATTTACCATTGCAACAGAAAAATTAAGATACCTAGGAATAAACTTTTCTAAGGAGATTAAAGACCTGTACTTGGAAAACTATAGGACATTACAAAAAAGATTAGAAGAAGATATAAACAAATGAAAGAATATACCATGTTCATTGATTGATATAATCAACATCATTAAAATGTCTATACTACCCACAGCTATCTATAGATTCAATGCAATCCCCATTAAAATACCAATGGTATATTTCACAGACCTAGAACAAAGTCTCCAAAAATTTATATGGAATAAATAAGACCCCGAATAGCTGCAGCAATTTTGAGAAAGAAAAACAAATTTGGAGGAATCACAATACCAGATTTCAAGCTATATTACAAATCCACTATTCTCAAAACTGCCTGGTACAGGCACAAGAACAGACAAATAGACCAATGGAATAGAACAGAAAACCCAGAAATTGACCCAAGCCATTATGCTCAATTAATATTTGACAAAAGAGGCAAGAACATACAATGGAGACAAGATAGTCTCTTCAATAAATGGTGTTGGGAAAATATGACAGATATATACAATAGATAGGTGAATAGATGATGATGATAGATAGATAGATAGATAGATAGATAGATAGATAGATAGATAATAGATAAATGTATCAATAGAGATAAAGATAGAGATAGAGATAGAGATAGAGATAGAGATAGAGATAGAGATAGAGATAGAGATAGAGATAGAGATAGAGATAGAGATAGAGATAGAGATAGAGATAGAGATAGAGATAGAGATAGAGATAGAGATAGAGATAGAGATAGAGATAGAGATAGAGATAGAGATAGAGATAGAGATAGAGATAGAGATAGAGATAGAGATAGAGATAGAGATAGAGATAGAGATAGAGATGGAAATAGAAA
This sequence comes from Myotis brandtii, assembly GCF_000412655.1. Lineage (NCBI taxonomy): Eukaryota > Metazoa > Chordata > Mammalia > Chiroptera > Vespertilionidae > Myotis > Myotis brandtii. The sequence continues at coordinate 2,753,015 of NW_005368707.1, read as the reverse complement.
TATGGAATTGGCTTATACAATTATAAAGGCTGAGAAGTTCTAACATCTTCATCAGCAAACTGGAAATCCAGAAAAACCAATTGTGTAGTAAGTTCTAGTCTGAAGGCCAGCAGGTTTGAGACCTAAGAAGGATTGATGTTTTGGTTCAAGTCTGAAGGCAGGGAATGAGCAATGTTCTAGCCCAAGGCAGCTGGCAAAAGGAGTTCCCTCTCACACAATCCTTTTGTTCTATTCAAGTCTTCAACTAATTGGATGAAGCCCACCCGCATTGGAGGCGGGGAGGGGGCATCTACTTCATTCAGTCTATGGATTCAAATGTTAATCACATCCAGAAACACCCTCACAGACACACCAATAATAATGTCTAACCAAATGCCCAGGCACCCCGTGGTCCAGTCAAGTTGACACATAAAATTAACCATCACAAGTAAACTGATCCTTTTTTATAGATACATCAGCTCCTACACATTCAAAAGCCTATTATCCTCTTAAAACTGTTGATTCAATAGACTTGACAGTTGTAGTCATAATGGCTGGCCTTCTCTGAGTACTTAGAGCATGCCAGAAAATGTCTGGGCACACTGCATGGATTGACTCCCTTGATCCTCATCATAACTCTGTAAAGAAGGTTTTATTATTCTCCCCATTTTACAGATGAGGAAATCAAAGCACAGAGTCCAAGATTGTGCAAGAAGAAAGGGAAGGACCTAGGTTTAAAATTTAGCCAGGCTTGGTCTTTTCCCCAGAGTTTTGTTCCCAACTGCCTCTCATCCTGTCTCCTGCCTTTACTCTGATTCTATAAGGTCTCCACAGTTCAAAATGCTTTTGTAAGTTTTTTTCAGAAACATAGTCAAGCGCATACATGTAGTATTTTGAAATTGACTTATCCAGAAGATAGATATTTATACACTAGAGGCCCGGTGCATGAAATTTGTGTATGGGGTGGGGGACAGGGGTTCCCTCAGTCCAGCCTGCACCCACTCCAATTGGGGACCCCCCCGGGGATGTCCAACCACTGGTTTAGGCCCGATCCCTGTGGGATTGGGCCTAAATCGGCAGTCAGACACCCCTCTCTGCCTGACTGCCTGATCGCCCCTAACTGCCTCTGCCTGACTGCCTGATCGCCCCTAACTGCCTCTGCCTGACTGCCTGATCGCCCCTAACTGCCTCTGCCTGACTGCCTGATCGCCCCTAACTGCCTCTGCCTGACTGCCTGATCGCCCCTAACTGCCCTCCCCTGCCGCCCAATCTCACCCCCAACTGCCTCTGCCTGCCTTATCACCCCTAACTCTTCTCCCTTGCCAGCCTGATCTCAACTCCAACTGCCCTCCCCTGCTGTCCTGATCTTGCTCCAACTGCCCTTCCCTGCCGGCCTGATCACCCCTAAATGCCTCTGCATGCCTGATCACCCCTAACTGCCCTTCCTGCAGGCCTGATCTCACCCCCAACTGCCCTCCTCTGCCAGGCTAATTTGGTTCTGATTGGTCAGTTTCTATGCCAGTCAGTGTCAAAAGCTCCGCCTCCTAGGCAGCCATTGGCTCCTCACAGTTGACCCAGATTTGGTTCTGATTGGTCAGTTTCTATGCCAGTCAGCGTCTAAACCTCTGCCTCCTAGGCAGCCATTGGCTCCTATATTCACCCAGATTTGGTTCTGATTGGTCAGTTTCTATGCCAATCAGCATCAAAAACTCCGCCTCCTGCCCTAACTGGTTTGGCTCTGTGGATAGAGCGTCGGTCTGCAGACTCAAGGGTCCCAGGTTCGATTCCAGTCAAGGGCATGTACCTTGGTTGCGGGCACATACCCAGTGGCGGGTGTGCAGGAGGCAGCTGATCGATGTTTCTCTCTCATTGATGTTTCTAACTCTCTATTCCTCTCCCTTCCTCTCTGTAAAAAATCAATAAAATATTTTTTAAAAAAAAGAAAAAAAAAGCTCTGCCTCCTAGGCAGCCATTGGCTCCTTACATTCACTCAGATTTGGTTCTGATTCGTCAGTTTCTATGTCAGTCAGCATTTCTGGACCTATCAACTGGGCCTGATCAGAAAGGCGGGGCTGATCAGCAGCCCCAGTAGAGGCCTGGAGAGAAATGGAGGTGCAGCTGTTGGCCAGGCTGGGAGAGAAAGAGAGGCAAGTTCTGATCAACGGCTGCCATAGAGGCTACGGATCAGACCCTGCCTCTCTCTCTGCAGGCCTCTCTCCGGACCTGATCCACAGCCCCCTAGGCAGTCAGTGCTGGGTTGGGGTGCCCGCAGCAGCCCCAGTCAGTGCTGGGTCGCCCTGAGTGCTGGGTCGCCAGGGCAACCCAGCACTGATTTCCGGTCTGGTCGAGCCTTCGGTCCTTACAACCCTGGCTCTTTATTATATAGATATGTATGCCAATTGTAACTTGATATAACAACTATCCATTAAAGTACTTGATAAACTCTGATAATACCAACCAGAACCTTAAGAAGGTGGATTCTCAAGAGCTTGTCATATACTCCCTCTAACCCTCCAAAAATAATGGAAAAAGAGAGTTTGGTCAGTGATTGAAAGATGCATGTCATTGATATAAAAATATTCTATCCTAACCAAATATGACAGTAAGAAATTTAACAATAGTGATTCCTGGAATCTTTACTAAGGAGAGTGCTATGATTGCACATTCTTCTCCTGCTTGCATTCCAAACATATAGCATTAGGAGGTTAAAATAAATAAATTTATAAAATCATAAACATGCTAATAAAATGAGATGAATGATTCCATAGGCAGGCCATTACTAGAACAGAATACACAGCAGTAAGATTCTTCAAGATCTGGGGTGGGCTTCTCATTTTCAATAAGAGTTCCATTCTGGGCTGTTAAATCACATGGAGCTGCAGCCCTCTGTAGTAGGAGGGAATAGAAGCACCTGTTTGGTTTATTTAAATGAGGCATGTGGCCCGCCGGCCTTGAGTTTGACATGCTTGGTCTAGAGGGGGTAAGCTCTTGCTGGCTTAGGAACAGGAGCTATGACCTCGCTACAGGGCACACCAAAAGAAGAAATGGTTCTGATCCAGGGACCTGAGGGGTCAGATAGTAAACTATCCACATAGAGGCATTAACATGGGGAAAGGAAACAAACAGATGCATGTGTATGTACACACACACACACACACGGCCTTCTCAAGGTGAATTTGAAAGCTGAAGCAAGAAGAAGACATGAAACAAATAAACTAACAACAACAACAACAACAAACAGAAATATTTAAATCCAAAACAGGGTAGATTACAAAAAATACTATAACTCAAATGAAATAAGTAAACTAAAATTTAAAAATAAGCAGATGAGATAATAAAATTATATTTGGCATAGCCACAGAATTAGAGAGCTGTAAATTGTACTGAGTGGCCCAGAATGAAGCACAGACAGATGAAGAAATAAATATAAAGTGTGGGAGAGAAGCCAGGCAACCTGGAGACTGATTGGAACCCTCTCTAATGGACCTAATAAGAGTTCCAGAAGCACAGAATATACAGAATGGCAGAGTGGCAATTTTTAAAGAACTAACCAGTGAGGAATTTCCCAAATTGAAGGAATGAAGAGTCATCTATGTAGTGCATGTCAAATGTAAAACAGAAAGTAAAAATTAAACTACACCTAGACACTTTGTAGAGAAACTGTAGAACATCAAAGAAAACAAGATCATCTTTAGAAGTTCTAGGGAGAAATGACATATTACCTACGAATGAGTAACCGTTGGGGTGATGTATTAGTATTTTATGCTAAGCAAAAAAATTAACACAACTTGTAAGCTTAAACCAACACACATTTCTTATCCCACAGAATCTGTGGGTCATGAGTTAGAACACAGCTTAACTCTGTTCTCTAAGAGGCTGTAGTCATGGTGTCAGCCAGAGCCAGGTTCTCAATGGAGACCCAATTACAGAAGGATTCACACCCAAGCTCGCTCAGGTTGTCACCAGAGTTCATTTCCTTGCTTCTTCAATGGTTACTTGCTTCAATTTCCATGGTTACTTGCTTCTTCAATGCAGCTAAAAGAGGGAAACTAGAGGCAGTCTGCCAGCAAGCCTCTCTTATATAACACTAGAGGCTTGGTGTGTGAAATTCGTGCACGGGTAGGGTCCCTAGGCCTGGCTGGTGACCAGGGCCGATCGGGGCCTTCTGGCTGCCGGCCAGGGCCTTCCTTCATCCCACGCCACCCCCTGGTGGTCAGCGCATGTCATAGCAAGCGATCAAACTCCTGGTCTCCCAGTCGAACTCCGGAGGGGAGATTTTGCATATTAGCCTTTTATATATATAGATAACATCATCCCAGCAGTGACACCCCTCCTCAATTGCCATTTTCTGTTGGTTAGAAGCCAGTCACCTAGACTCAAAGGAGGAGGTTCTACAAGAGTGTGAACACCAGAAGGCAAGATCACAGAGACTACCTTAGAGCTTGTCTGCCATAGGTAATAGTAAACATCTCATCAGTAACAGATACCAGAAGAGAGTGGCATAAGATCCTCAAAGTGATGCAGAAAGGAACTGTCAGCCTGTACCAGGATGAAAGACCATTTGATCCGGAGAGCCAAATAAAGCCATTTCAAGCACATAAAAACTTAGAAAGTTGATGACCCACAAACCCTCCCTGTATTTTTATGAAATATCATCTTTAGCAAGAAAAACATAACTACTTGTAGTACAATATTAATAATTGATTGATTTTGTTTTTAAAAAGATAGACTTGAAAGTTCAGATGGTAATACATGTAGATGGGGAGATCAGATGGACAGTATATACAGCATGCTGGCCTAGTGATGGCACCTTTGCTGTTTTGGAGGAGGACAGAGGCACTGGGTAAGCTGTAATACCATTAGGAAAGTGTACAATGACATACTAAGTATATACATTGAAACCAAATTTTACCTAAAAGTGAGGGATCATACGCTGTAGTATTCAAACCAGTAGTAGGGGGAACTCAAATCCAGAACAACTACCTCCGCCACCACCACCAACAACAAAAATCTTTATTAAGTCAACAAATTTCAGGAAAGTAGGAAAAGGAGCCAAAATACAAACAGATACATAATAAATTTAAAATTATTATATTCACCTCTTAAAATATGCTGCTCTTAAAACACAAAACATCTGAACAAAGCCCTAGCTGGTTTGGCTCAGTGGATAGAGGGTCAGCCTGCAGACTGAAAGGTCCCGGGTTTGATTCTGGTCAAGGACACATGCCTGGGTTGCTGGCTTGATCCCCAGTAGGGGGTGTGCAGGAGGCAGCTGATCAATGATTCTCTCTCATCATTGATGTTTCTCTCTCTCTCCCTCTCTGAAATTAATAAAAATATATTTGGGGAAAAAAACACAAAGCTTAAAAATAAAAGAATTCTCTAATTTCTAATAAACACCTTGAGGTATTTGCTGAAAATGCAGGTATCTGGGCCCAGATTCAGAAATGTTGACTCAGAAGGCCTTGCTTCTAAACTTGGTATATGGATTTTTAACCAGTTAGTCAGTTGTTTCTGATGAAGGTAGTCTGAGTATCAGCTGTAGAACATCAGAGTCTTCAGGCCCTGGCTTTGCCATGAAAACCTTCCATCATGGGATAATCTTACTTAGTTTTCCCTGATCACTCAACAAATGATACTTTTCCTTTCACTGTCCCACCCCACATCTAGTCCTCATTTCCACTAGAGTGTCAGCTTCTTGAAGCGTGAGTAACATCTCATTTATCATGTGGACGCTTACAGCACTTGGCATGATAAACTGACAGGCTATACCATTTTTTTTGGCTTATGAATAAGTCAAAGAAAGTGTGAAAAAAGTGAATGAGTTGAGATTGGAAGTAAACTAATACCAAAAGGAGGAGGAGGAGGAGGATTGAAAGAGGCAGAGACTGCTGAGACAGAGCAGACCAGAGGAGACTGGGAGAGACCAGCACAGTGAGTAAGAAGAGGAGAGCAGGGAAGTGTGACTTGTCTGATTGTTGTTTCCCAGGCTCCAAGTCTTCAAGGTTAGGTACAGTTGCTCTACTGCCATTGTTTCTGCAGCACCAAAGATGAAAGTCAGACAAAATAATCCAAACGTGCTGAACTGTCATGGCTACATTTTCAGGAATTTATGAGACTTTACTTTCCTCAGACATTGAGGAAAGTCTTCAACTGAAGTCCATTAAGCAAATTAAAAAGCAGGAGAAAAATAAACATAGATTGATGTAGATAGCAGTTTTATGAGGCAAAGGAAGCAGTTAGTTCTGACAAAGCTCCCAGCCCTGGATCCCAGCCCTTACGATTCTTAAGATATTGTTCTCTCCAAGATACCCTGCTGGCAGTCATAAAAGAAAGCTAATAGACTTTCTTTTCTACAAAAACAGGGCTGGTATAAACTAAAATAAAAATATTATACACATTGTTTCTTGGTACAGTTCCAGACATCAAGCCATTTGTCCTTTTGTCCCTAAACATGAAAATAAGTAATAAATCCAATATATTTAAGAGTTATATATTGTACATGCTGCTTGGATCTCAAATGAAACCAAACCACATTAACACACATTTCCCCCAAAGAGAAACTTGTGTGTTAAAAAATCATTTCAAATTCAAACCTTTTGATATTATTAGTATATCTAAATAACAAGACATTTTTAAATGTTCCAGATTTTTAATAATACAAGTCTTTAAAAAGTTATTGCACATGCATGATGTACAAAGCACTATGCTTGGGCCTTTGATCATGCAAAGAAGAAGAACAAAGGTTCTATATTTAGATCCTCTTCCTTTCATATGACTTTGTACATTTATTTTAGACACTTAAAAATAAAGTCACCCCTTGGACTTTGTCTCCAAGGCAAGAAATATTCTTTCAGGGCATTGACTCTGTGCTCGATGAGTATTTCCCACGGGTGCAGGGGTAAAGCCAGAATTCGATCTTCCATTTCACATTGTGACAGATTCAGAAGGCACGCTCTTCTTCACCTTGCTCTGAGGTGATGGAAACCCAGCCTGGTGCCAGCCGCGCTCTCTAGCAGAGTCACTCGTGTCTCCTGGCTCCTCTCTAGGACCAAGGGTTGCAGAAGGTGGAGGGGTGATGTTTAAATGCAAATTTAACCCTTGGATTTCCTAGGCCAAGTAAATTCAGCATTTTGAAACATTTTTACATTTTAAAGGACTCAGGCTTTCCAAATTCTACAAAATTCTTGACTTCCAAACATCTTCAGCCTTTGCTTCATCCTTAACATATGAAAGTATAATCATAAACATCATATATCCTATATAATAAAAGGCAAATATGCAAATTGCCCCCTCAACTGGGAGCTAAACCTGGAGTTCAACCAGGGGGTGGGGCCAGCCTGCCAACCACCCGCAACCCCTCCCCCCGGTTGACCCCACCCCCTATTGGCCCCCCCACCCCATCCCTGATTGGGAGTGCAGCCAGCCAGCCAACCGCCTGCAGTCCTGTCCCCAGCTGGCTGGAACCCACCCGTGCACGGATTCGTGCACATGGCTTCTAGTTTCTAAATCAGTGGTTCTCAACCTTCCTAATGCCGCGACCCTTTAATACAGTTCCTCATGTTGTGGTGACCCCCAACCATAAAATTATTTTTGTTGCTACTTCATAACTGTAATTTTGCTACTGATATGCATCGTAATGTAAATATCTGATATGTAGGATGTATTTTCATTGTTACAAATTGAACATAATTAAAGCATAGTGAATAATCACAAAAACAATATGTAATTATATATGTGTTTTCTGATGGTCTTAGGCGACCCCTGTGAAAGGGTCGTTCGACCCCCCAAAGGGGTCACGACCCACAGGTTGAGAACCGCTGTTCTAAATAAAAGGGGCAAAACAAATCTCAGCCAACAAAACCCATCAAAAGTGAGAACTATTATTTTGCAAAAATGTTGCAGTATATTTTAACAGAAAATAAAATCAAGTTGTACTAAATTAAATTTTTAACAGATTAAAGCACATTTTTATCTTTTATGTGCAGTTAGTTACCAAGTACAGTGTCTTTAAAACAGAAAGGAGCAGATTCTCCCTTGATCTAGTAAGTAAGTATCTTCGATTAATCTCCCAAAGAGCCCATAATAATCCCAAACCTAGTTGCTGGTCTCTGGACACCAAAAACCAAATTAAGTCCAATTATCCTTTCTAGCAGAACACAGGAAATGCATGAGCAGTTTAAATTCACAGAAATCCCAAACCTCATTTTTACCAATCATTTTAAACATCTTATCCCTTGAAATTTTTTATGAGAGCTGCATTAAAAATAAAATGGACTGATTTGGGCTTCTCTGTTGCCTGCCTTTCCCACTGGATAGTGGAAATGCTGATTATCAGGAAAATGCATGGATTGTGCAGAAACCAGAGATGTGAGGTTCAAGTACTTCACACAGCAGGCTATTAAAGGAAAAATATAAGAAGCAAGAATTTCCCCAAATCACCAAATGAATTAGAAATCATAGCCCTCTGGAAGTGCCCATGATTTTTAACATCCATGGAATGTTGTGCTGAGTTAATGTCAAATATCATTACCACATGTGTGTTAGCAAGTGGAATTTCCATGCAATCTCGGATCCTCGACTTTTCCTATGCAACCTATGCAACCTCATTAGTGGCACAAACTCTTCTGTGAAAATCCATCCAGATTTGCAATCAGCAAAAACGTTAAGATGTGTAAAGCAAAGTGTAAGATCCTGGGCCATGTATATATGGGGAGTAGCTATAAAGTGAGGAGCTGGCTATGTGGGAGTACCTTATGGAATCAGGTTGATGACTCATAGAGGAGAGGAGACATGGGAAAAGGCCTTCTGAATGCTCAGGGGGTAGGAAGGGGCAAGGGCTCTGACTAAGGTACAGTGAGAGAGAACACAGCTTCCAAGGACACATAATGCCTTAGTCAATCAGCCACTGTGAACAGAACTACACTTCCCAATTAACTTCTATAAAGGGTATTGGGCAATAGCTGCTATTTTCTGTTCTTGTTTAGAATTCTGCTAGATGACTGCTATGTTCAGAAAAGTGACGGCAGTAGTTATGTTACAGTTACGTGGGCCAGTTTGTGGAGAATTGCATCTCTAGATTAAACGGTAACATATTGTTATTTGTTTTTGAACTGAACTTCCATCAGTATGTTGCATTAGCTCAATATTTATCAAGCTCTGATTAGGTGCCAGGCACTAAGAAACTTCCATATGCCAAAACACTCAATCACAAATATTTATTCCACAAGCACTTACTGAATGCTTACTCACAGCTAAATTTAGTGCTACATGTTAAAATGCAACAAGGTAACTCTTGGAGCTTCATCTTTTTTTTTAAATTGAGGTACAATTGACATATGACATTCCATTAGTTTCAAGTGTATAAATAATGATTCAATATTTATATACATTGTAAAATGATCACCACATAAGTCTAGTTAACATCTTTCACCATACATAGTCACAAAAATTTTTATTGTGAAGAGGATTGTTAAGATCTACTTCCTTAGCAACTTTCTAATATGACTTTCTTCTCTCATTTTGCCCACCCCTCACCCTCTGCTTCTGGGAACACTAATCTGTTCTCTATATCTATGAGCTTGCTTTTTGTTTTTTTCTTGTTGTTTTATTGTTTTAGATTTTACATATAAGTAAGATCACATGGTACTTTTCTTTCTCAGTCTGACTTATTTCACTGAGAATAATGCCCTCAAGTTTCATTCATATAACAAATGGCAAGATTTAATTTTCTTATTTCTGAATAATATTCACGTGTGTGTGTGTGTGTGTGTGTGTGTGTGTGTGTGTATGTATGTGTGTGTGTGAAAAATCTCATTTTCTTTATCCATTCATCCACCAATGGACACTTAAGTTGTTTTCATGCCTTGGCTATTGTGAATAATGCTGTAGTGAACATGGGTGCAGATATTTTTTTGAATTCGTGTTTTGGGTTTCTTAAAATAAATACTCAGAAGTGGAATGGCTAGGTCATATGGTAATTCTATTTTTACTTTTTGAGAAACATCCACACAGCTTTCCACAGTAGCTGCACCAATTTACATTCCCACCAAAAGTGCACAAAGTTTCCCTTTTCCACATCCTCACCAGCGCTTATTTCTTCTCCCTTTTATAATAACTATTCTAACAGGTGTGAGGTGATGTTTCATTGAGGATTTGCATTTCCCTTGTGATTAGTGATTTTGAGCACCTTTTCTTGCGCCTGTTGACCATCTATATGTCTTCTTTAGAAAAATGTCTATTCTGACCCTCTGTTCACTTTTTAATCAAATTGTTTGTTGTTTTTTTGCTACTGTATGAGTTCTTTATATATTTTGTATATTAACCCCTTAGTAAATATATGATTTGAAAATATTTTCTCCCATTCAGTAGGCTGCCTTTTCATTTTGATGATGGGGGCCTTCGCTTGTTAATCTATAAAAGAAGGTACTATATACTGCAACATTTCTAGAGTTTCTTCCTGTTAAAAATTTCACTTTGATTGGTTTTATTACTTGTTTATAAATAGTTTTTCTTTCATTTATAAACTTCACAAATCCAGATTCATGACTGTGATTTGTCCTGACTCTAAATTATGCATTGAAAAGGTCACCAGACGTTTCAGTTCTGACCACTGGAGCCTGCCAGCATTGAGAATGGAGATAAACGTTAACTGGAATTTTAAACACATGCTTACAAATTACTACAAACCTCGGATACAATAAATAAATGACAACAAGAGAATCAAGATCCTTAGAATATTCCTGTAAAACTTCTTTCCCACTTGGTAGTGGCAACATAATCAGTATTCCCACAGAAATGGGCTCTCCTTCTGAGGCACATGCTCAAGGTTAAAGGTAGTGTTGTTGGTGCCTCATACCTGGGTTAACTGTTAGCAGTTACAAAGATTTGGCCACTGACAGGAGCCAATAGTTGTAAGCCTGCTAGGCTCCTAGTTTTCCTTATTCAGGGAATGCGCAGTTGGATTAAATGATGGAAAAAGTCATGCCACACACATTTTCCTTTCAAGAAGTTAAGTTCTGAGTTCAGCCACAGTGCAAGTTCTTTCTGCATTTATCTTGGACTAAAAGAAATTGAAAATGGCTATAACATGACCTGCCGACATATGAGAGTAAAATGGGGAAGGTTTGCAAAGATGATGGCAGCAAAAATGGTCTACAAATGTTTTCATATTTGTGGGGGGAAATGGAGCAGTAGGAAAGACTGACCATGAAACACACACACACACACACACACACACACACACACTGGTTCTCCTAGCATTAGAGCACAACTGACAGAAATTCTTCGGGTGCCACAAAGTTTAGTAAATGTGTGTTTCATAGAGTAACCAGTGTTATCCCACTGCCCTGAACCGTGCCAAGGTTTTGGAGTGTTTGGAACACTGAAGAACTTTATTCATATGGCAAATGTTAAAAAATGTCAAGAAATAAGAACAATAAGGAAGACCCAGTGCAAAATTAGCATGGCATGAAAGAACACAAAGAACTCATACTCTATGTGTGTGTCTCCAGGCAGGGCAGAATGCCCCAGAGGGTGAGCTGTCTAATCAGAGTGAGCAGGCTCAAAAGTGGCAATTCTTAGCACCCTAGAAATCTCAGATTCCTTTAAGAATTATATTATATTTAGAGTTTATCCCCAGAAAATTGCTCATTAATATCCCCATTTTGCATATAATTATAGGAGATTTTCAGATCTCCCAAAGCCTTGGACTGAGAACTACACCCATTGACTTAAAGTCACTGCTGCTGTGATCACCACCAGGATGACAAGGTCTAAGTTTGATTTGTGTTGTGTCTGGTTGTCCCATGTAGGTAAATGTATAAGGTTAGCAGCTTGAATATTTATACCTCACTCTATAGCTCTTGTGACCTCATCTCATTTTACATGGCCCCAGATAAGAGAGGTGAGAATAATGTATCCATTCATTCCTTTTAGTCTATTGCAGTATATGGCAGTTTAAATGGTACAGAATATTACCAATGTGGTTGTATTTTATAAAAAAAAAATTAAGATCAGACTATATATTA
>NW_005368707.1:2719682-2740112 GCF_000412655.1 Myotis brandtii | reverse complement strand
CCCGAGGGGTCCCAGACTGCGAGAGGGCACAGACTGGGCTGAGGGACCCCCCCGAGTGCACAAATTTTTGTGCACTGGGCCTCTAGTTATATAATAAAATGTCAGAGGTCCCAGTTTAGTTCATTTCTCAGTTGCATAATTCCTTGCTATACCATCTATCACCATGATGTTTGGTAAAATCTATAATAATAAAAGCATAATATGCTAATTAGACCAGACAGCTGAACGACCTTCCGGACATTATTCTGGACGAAGCCACCATGGCGGGGGCGAGGCAGAGGCGGTTAGGGGCGATCAGGCAGGCAGGCGAGTGGTTAGGGGCAATCAGGCAGGCAGGCAGTAGTTAGGGGTGATGAGGCAGGCAGGCGAGTGGTTAGAAGCAATCAGGCAGGCAGGCAGAGTGGTTAGGGGTGCTCAGGCAGGCAGGCAGGCAGGCGAGCGGTTAGGAGCCAGCAGTCCCGGATTGTGAGAGGGGTGTCCAACTTCCATCTGCAGCAGTATCAGGCCTAAACTGGCAATTGGACATCCCCCAAGGGGGCCTGGATTGGAGAGGGTTCAGGCCAGGCTGAAGGCATCCCCACCCCCTGTGCACGAATTTCATGCACCGGGCCTCTAGTACTGCTATAAGCACGATCTGGGTACTGAGTGTGTCCATGATTACTGACTGTCATATCTTCTAGGAACTCTCAGAAGATAGCTAAAACATAAATTTATATATATCAACCCATGTAAACACACATACCTATATTATTTCTTTATCTATCAAAGATAGGAGATAGACATGTATATCTCTATTTGACAAGTATAAGATATATCTATCAAAGATATCAAAGACAGGGAAATAAATATATGTGTGTGTATGTATGTATGCATGTGTGTATTTATCTGAAAATAGAGATATATAGGTGATAGATAGATAGATAATCTGTGATCTAACCCAGCATTGCAGATTCATTTTAGCCTTCCTCTTTTTCTTATTTGTAACTTTGACAGTGAAATCTGGCTCCCATTATCCATAATTTGTTTACTCATTCATTTAAACCTAGTATACATGTAAAGTAGTTTCAAAATTGCTAACTCCTACCTCTGTGAAAATGACTTTACTAACTAAACTGTAGTGCTGGTATACAGATTTTGTCGTCTTTAGATTTAAATATCCAGTCAAAGCACTATTGTCTAAAGTTACCTAGATCAGTGATTCTTTCATCATTCCCTTCAATGAGGCTATGTTATACATTCTTAATACAATTAATTTTCTTTGTCACAGTCTGCATTCCATCCTGGGATCCCTCAACATCCTGGTTGATTTTATTAAAATTTGTATACAGCAAAGTTTATTATATGAGGTGTACAGTTCTATGGGTTTTGACAAATTTATGGAGACATGTATTCACTACCACAGTAATATTGAGAACAGTTCTATTGATTTAAAATTTCCCTTGTGAAGTCCCTTTGGAGTCAACTCCTCCATTAGCCTCTGACAATCGCTGATCTGTTTCCATCCTATAGTTTTGCTTTTTTCATAACATCATATAAATGGAATCTCATAATATGTAGTATTTTGGGTTGCTTCATTTTCTTAGCAATGTGCATTTGAAATTCATCCATGTTGTGGAAATCAATAGCTTATTTATTTTATTGCTGAGTAGTATTCCATTGAATGGATATACCACTGTTTTGTTTAGACATTCTCTTGTTAAAAGACATCTAGTTGCCTCTAGTTTTTAATGATTATGAATCAAGTTGCTTTGAACATTGGATACCTCATTTTTGTGTAAACATAATATTTCTTTTTTAACCTTTTATAAATGCATTAAAATTATTTATTTATTTATTTTTAATTGAACTTATTGGGATGCCATTGATTAATAAAATTATATAGGTTTCAGGTGTACAATTCTATGATACAACATCTGTATATTGTATCATGTGTTCACTTCCCAAAGTCAAGTTTTTTTCCATCACCATTTATCCTCACTTTACCCTCTCCACCCTCCCCCCATTCCCCTTTTCCTCTGGTAATCTCCATACTGTTGTCTGTCTATGGGGTATGTTGCTCTTTTGATTTATCTCTTCACCTTTTTCACCCAACCCTCCTACCCTCTCCCATCTGACAGCTGTCAGTCTGTTCTCTATATCTATGAGTCTGTTTCTATTTTGCTCATTGGTTTATTTTGTTCATTAGATTCCACATTTAAGTGAAATCATATGGTAATTGTCTGTCTTTCTCTGACTGGCTTCACTTATAATGCTATCCAGGTCCATCCATGCTGTCACAAAGGGTACGATTTCCTTTTTTATGGTGGAGTAGTATTCCATTGTGTAAATGTAATGCAGCTTTTTTTATCCACTCCTCTACTGATGGGCATTTGGGCTGCTCCAAAATCTTAGCTATTATAAATAATGCTGCAATGAACAGAAGGGTGCATATATTCTTTTCAGGTTTCTTCAGATGTATTCCTAGAAGTAGAGTCACTGGGTTATAAGGCAGCTCCATTTTTAAATTTTTCAAGAAACTCCATACTGCTTTCCACAGTGGCTATACCAGTCTGCATTCCCACCAACAGCGCAAGAGGTTTCCCTTTTCTCCACATCTTTATCAACACTTGCTGTTTGTTGATTTACTGATGGTAGCCATTCTGGCAGGTGTGAGGTAATATCTCATTGTGGTTTTAATTTTCATTTCTCTGATGATTAGTGATGTTGAGCATCTTTTCATATGTCTATTGGCCATCTGTATGTCCTCTTTGGAGAAGTGTTTATTCAGGTTCTTTGCCTATTTTTTAATTGGTTTCTTTGTTTTTTGGTGTTGAGTTTTATAAGTTCTTTATACATTTTGCATATTAACCCCTTATCAGATGTGTCATTGGCAAATATGTTCTCCCAGTCACTGAGTCAAAGTCTACATTAGCTGTAAACTGGCAAAAATATTTTCAGCCCTGGCTAGTGCTGCTCAATTGGTTGAGCATCATCCCATGCACTGAGAGGTCACCAGTTCCATTCCTGGTCAGGGCACATGCCTGGGTTGTGGGCTTGATCTCCAGTAAGGGGCGTGTAGGAGGCAGTCAATCAATGCTTCTCTCTCTCTCTCCCTCTTCCTTCCTCTCTCTCTAAAATCAATGAAAACATATTTAAAATTTTTTTCAAGGGCTGGATTGGACAAATACAAGGGTGTTAGTCTTGGAAACTGTAAGATTTCTCCCTTCCTGCTCTCTTTCTACCCTTGATCTTTCCCTCAAGATGTCAAAGGCCCCATCTACATACACTTTAGCTTATTTCTTCCCACCATTTTCCATACTCTGCCACACCAGGGATGGCCACTAGGTGCTCACAGGTTCTCACCAGCTGCTCCTCTCTGGGACCCCTCTGCTTTTCCCCACCTCCACATGTCCCAACTTCTGGAATCCTGTACTTATGACACTAGCAAGGGAAGGGGAAAGCAATGCCACCCTTGTTGGTGTTGTGGGGGTGGACCTGTCTTAGTCTAGTCCAAACTTGGCCACTGACTAGGTGTGGAGTTCAGGTGTGCCATACCTGCCCATCATATGCCCCATGATTGTGCTACCTGCCCTGACCCTCCCCTAGATTTGTTGGGAGCAGAGCATTGTTGTAGCATATAAAAAGGAACTCACCCCTAAGAACAGGGTTAGAGGAAACAATGCATTTCTTTTTCCAGCATTTTCAACTTTTCCTCTCTAGGGATCAGCATGGCATACCATGACAGCCACTACAACACCATGCCTTTAGGATGTCCTAGAGGACGGAAGCATTGACTATGGCATTTCTCATATAGATAGTTACATATGGTACAGACATGCAAAGATACAAGAGAAGAACTACTGTCATGTTGCCTGTTCAGGTACAGTTTTGATTTTCATCCTCAGAAACAAAGACATGATGGCTGATAATGGAATATCCACTCATTTTCTGCTTTAAAATTTGAAGTCCAGATGTGCAAGTAGGTTTACACTAGCCAATAAATTATTCAACAGTTCTTCAAAGTAAAACTGATTCTGTGGCCTAATTGTCAAAAAAAATGGGACAGACAAGTGACCTTACTACCTTTCATGCATAGAGATATTAAATATCTTCAATAAGAAGGAGAAAGTTGTTTGCCAATTAATTTCTATAAGCGATTCACTCAAAGGATGCAGTTTATGCCTCTTTGTACAGAATGAGACAAATAAATATACTTTACATAACATTTCTTAAACAGTAGAAATGAAGCTAGAATTTACTTCCAAATATTCTACTTTAATAATTTAAAAAATATAGACATGCACAGAATTAAAGATAGCAAAGTGCATCAGACACGAAATCTGGCATTAGGGAAGTTACATGCAGCACTATAAACAGGTGTGTTTGAGTGCTGTGGATTTCAGAGGAAAGAGATGTTATTAAGAAAATTATGGAAAGTTTTGTAGACACTGGTATTTGATCTAAGACTTGGAAGATAGATAAGATTTGGATATTCAGACATAGAGAGGAGTCATTCCAGGTAAGGGAAACAACAAAAGCAAAGAGGTGCATGTGGGGATGTGTGAGCATAAACAGGGAGATGTGAGGTACTTGTCCTATCTGAAAAGGGGGGACATGAAAACAAATAACAGGACATGTGGTTGGAAAGACTGATTATTATCTGATCAGAAAGAACCTTGGAAGCTAGGCTAAGGAGCATGTATTGATTTCTGCCTCCTATAGGAAATCAATAGTGGTTTGTTAATGAATCATTGACCCAGAAAGATTAATCTGCAAGAAGACAGGCAGATACCATTAAAGTGCCACTGCCATTGTTGCAGTGAGAGATTAAAACACCTGACAATGGTCATGGATGGGGCTATGGAGAAGGAACTGATACAAGAGATATTCAATAGCAGAAGTACAGAGCTCAGTAAATGATTATCTTTTTTGTACCCCCTCTAGAATGTAAGCTAATGAGTGTAGGACTTTTATCTGGTTTGATCATTGATGTATTCTTAGTGCCTAGAATGGTGCCTGGCCATTGCTGGAGCTCAATAAATATTCATTAAATAAATGAAGGGAGGGAACTGGGAGCAAGGGTGAAGACAAAGAATCATAAAAGATTCTATGGCAAATTCTTTAGGATCAGGAAATAAACTTTAACATTTTCTTTGACACACACAAAATGATTCACACATATGTTTGAATGTATAAGTGATTGAACATGCTAATTTATCTAGTAAATTGTTCTTAGTTCTCATTAATATAGAATTCTCACTACCTCCAGAGGTAGACCACCCAATCATTGATCAGTCCTTATAGTTTTCTTCCAACAATCCTAGTTTTTCCTTCTGGATTTATTCAAAACAAATTTTCTCTATTTAATACACAGAAACTTATTAAATATTTGAAAATGATTAATAGATATCTCTTAGCTTTAATTTCATATCATCTGGACTGAAATATTCATTATCTTCACCTTCCTGCAGGTATGAATTTTAAACCCCTCCCTATCCTAGTCAATCTCATTAGCATTCCTTCAGAGTTTGCCAATGGAGTCTTCCTGTTGAACATGGAGATTCAACATGTGCATTACCTTCCATAGTAGCTCCCATAACAGCCTCCCAGAACATTCATTCTCTAATCCTGGAAACCTGTGAAGATGTTACTTTACATAGCCAAAGGGGCTTTGCAAATGTGACTAAAGGTACTGACTTTGAGAGGGAGAGGTTATCCTAGGTTATCTGGGTGAGTCGACTTCTTAAAAATGGAGAATTTTTTTTTCAGATGTGATTAGAAAGATTCAATGACAACAGAAGGAGGAGAGGAGATTCAAAATATGAGGTACTTGCCCTGGCCAGTGTGGCTCAATTGGTTGAGCACTGTCCCGTGCACTGAAGGGTCACTGGTTCAATTCCCAGTCAGGGCACAAACACAGATTGTAGGTTTGATCCTGGTTAGGGTACATTGATATTTCTCTCTCCTTCTCTCTCTCTCCCTCTACCTCTCCTTCCATATATATACCATCATCAGAGAGATGCAAATTAAAATGACAATGAGGTATCACCTCAGACCTGTCAGAATGGCTATATATATAGTATTCAACCCACCATTGCTGGCTTGTTAAGATGGAAAAAGGGTACCTCAACAATCGAGAAGAATGAAGTTGGAGGGA
The DNA here is from genome assembly GCF_000412655.1 of Myotis brandtii. Lineage (NCBI taxonomy): Eukaryota > Metazoa > Chordata > Mammalia > Chiroptera > Vespertilionidae > Myotis > Myotis brandtii. The sequence continues at coordinate 2,733,976 of NW_005368707.1, read as the reverse complement.
TTGCAATACCAGATATCAAGTTATACTACAAAGCCACTGTAATCAAAACAGCCTGGTACTAGCACAAGAACAGACATATATATCAATGGAACAGAACAGAGACCCCAGAAATCTGAAGATGTTACTTTACATAGCCAAAGGGGCTTTGCAAATGTGACTAAAGGTACTGACTTTGAGAGGGAGAGGTTATCCTAGGTTATCTGGGTGAGTCGACTTCTTAAAAATGGAGAATTTTTTTTTCAGATGTGATTAGAAAGATTCAATGACAACAGAAGGAGGAGAGGAGATTCAAAATATGAGGTACTTGCCCTGGCCAGTGTGGCTCAATTGGTTGAGCACTGTCCCGTGCACTGAAGGGTCACTGGTTCAATTCCCAGTCAGGGCACAAACACAGATTGTAGGTTTGATCCTGGTTAGGGTACATTGATATTTCTCTCTCCTTCTCTCTCTCTCCCTCTACCTCTCCTTCCATATATATACCATCATCAGAGAGATGCAAATTGAGTTTGCCAATGGAGTCTTCCTGTTGAACATGGAGATTCAACATGTGCATTACCTTCCATAGTAGCTCCCATAACAGCCTCCCAGAACATTCATTCTCTAATCCTGGAAACCTGTGAAGATGTTACTTTACATAGCCAAAGGGGCTTTGCAAATGTGACTAAAGGTACTGACTTTGAGAGGGAGAGGTTATCCTAAGTTATCTGGGTGAGCCCAATCTAAAGTCAACTTCTTAAAAATGGAGAATTTTTTTTCAGATGTGGTTAGAAAGATTCAATGACAACAGAAGGAGGAGAGGAGATTCATAATATGAGGTACTTGCCCTGGTCAGTGTGGCTCAATTGGTTGAGCATTGTCCCGTGCACTGAAGGGTCACTGGCTCAATTCCCAGTCAGGGCACAAACCCAGATTGTAGGTTTGATCCTGGTTAGAGTACATTGATATTTCGCTCTCCTTCTCTCTCTCTCCCTCTACCTCTCCTTCCATATATACACAATCATCAGAGAGATGCAAATTAAAATGACAATGAGGTATCACCTCAGACCTGTCAGAATGGCTATATATATAGTATTCGACCCACCATTGCTGGCTTGTTAAGATGGAAAAAAGGTACCTCAACAATCGAGAAGAATGAAGTTGGAGAGATTGCAATACCAGATATCAAGTTATACTACAAAGCCACTGTAATCAAAACAGCCTGGTACTAGCACAAGAACAGACATATATATCAATGGAACAGAACAGAGACCCCAGAAATCGACCCAAGCCACTATGCTCAATTATATTTGACAAAGGAGGCAAGAGCTCACAGTGGAGTCAAGACAGTCTCATCAATAATGATGTTGGGAAAATTGGCATGAAACCATAAAAATCCTAGAAGAAACCATAGGCAAGAAGAAACCTCAGAAGTCTCTTGTAGCAATATGTTTGTGGATACATCTCCTAGGGCAAAGGAAACTAAGGAAAAAAGAAACAAGTGGAACTAAAGGTACTGACTTTGAGAGGGAGAGGTTATCCTAGGTTATCTGGGTGAGTCGACTTCTTAAAAATGGAGAATTTTTTTTTCAGATGTGATTAGAAAGATTCAATGACAACAGAAGGAGGAGAGGAGATTCAAAATATGAGGTACTTGCCCTGGCCAGTGTGGCTCAATTGGTTGAGCACTGTCCCGTGCACTGAAGGGTCACTGGTTCAATTCCCAGTCAGGGCACAAACACAGATTGTAGGTTTGATCCTGGTTAGGGTACATTGATATTTCTCTCTCCTTCTCTCTCTCTCCCTCTACCTCTCCTTCCATATATATACCATCATCAGAGAGATGCAAATTAAAATGACAATGAGGTATCACCTCAGACCTGTCAGAATGGCTATATATATAGTATTCAACCCACCATTGCTGGCTTGTTAAGATGGAAAAAGGGTACCTCAACAATCGAGAAGAATGAAGTTGGAGGGATTGCAATACCAGATATCAAGTTATACTACAAAGCCACTGTAATCAAAACAGCCTGGTACTAGCACAAGAACAGACATATATATCAATGGAACAGAACAGAGACCCCAGAAATCGACCCAAGCCACTATGCTCAATTATATTTGACAAAGGAGGCAAGAGCTCACAGTGGAGTCAAGACAGTCTCATCAATAATGATGTTGGGAAAATTGAACATGAAACCATAAAAATCCTAGAAGAAACCATAGGCAAGAAGAAACCTCAGAAGTCTCTTGTAGCAATATGTTTGTGGATACATCTCCTAGGGCAAAGGAAACTAAGGAAAAAAGAAACAAGTGGAACTACATCAAAATAAAAACTTCTGCACAGCAAAAGAAACCATTAACAAAACAACAAGAAAGACCACTGCATGGGAGAGTATATTTGCCAGTGACATATCTGATAAAGTATTAATATCCAAAGTATATAAGGAACTCATACAACTTAAGAAAAGGAAGACAAACAATCCAATTTAAAAATTAGCAAAGGACCTAAATAGACACTTGTCCAAAATGGATATACAGATAGCCAAGAGATATATGAAAAAATAATCAAAGCCACTGATCATCAGAGAGATGCAAATTAAAACGACAATGAGGTATCATCTCAGAGCTGTCAGAATGGCTACTATCAACAAAGCAACAAATGACAAGTGCTGGGGAGGAGGTGGAGAAAAGAGAACCCTGGTGGAAATGCAGATTGGTGCAGCTATTAAGAAAAACAGTATGGAGTTTCTTCAAAAAATTATAAATGGAACTGCCATTTGACCCAGTGATCCCACTTTTAGGAATATATCCTAAGAAACCAGAAACACTAATCAGAAAGAATGCATGCACCCCTATGTTCATAGCAGCACAATTTACAATAGCTAAGATTTGGAAACAGCCTAAGTGCCCATCAGCAGATGAGTGGATTAGAAAACTGTGTTACATCTACACAATGGAATACTAAGCTGCTATAAAAAAGAAGAAACTCTTATCATTTGCAACAGCATGGATGGACCTGGAGAGTATTATGCTAAGCAAAATAAGCAGTCAGTCAGAGAAAGACAAGTATCATATAATCTCACTCAGATGTGGAGTCTAATGAACAAAATAAACTGTTGAACAAAATAGATCCAGAGACATAGAAGCATGAAACAGACTGTCAAATCTGAGGAAAGGTGGGGGTGGGTTGGTGGGTGGGAAGTGATCAACCAAAGAACTTATATGCATATATGCATAACTCATGGACACAGACTATAAGGTGGTGGAGGCCTAGGGAAGGCGGTGGGGGCTTTTTCTCAATGGGAGAAAAGGGGACATATGTAATACTTTCAACAATAAAAACTTTAAAAATAAGATAAAAAGATGGATAAAAGGGTACGTAAGTCACAGAGTTTAGGGGGCCTATAGGAGCTAGAAATGACCCTTAGCTGACATCCAGCAAGGAAGCAGGGACTTCAGTCCTAAAACCACAAGGAAATGAATTCTGCCGAAACCCAAATAAGCTAAATAAACAAACAAACAAACAAATAAATAAATAAAAGGATCCTTCTCTAGAACATCCAGAAAGGAAAACAAACAGCCTTGCCACATACATACATATTGAGAACTGTGCCTTCTTGATGTATTGAACCTTTTATCATTAGAGTCAATGTCCCTCCTTAACTTTGGTAATATTTCTTATCCCCAAATCTATTTTATCTGACAGTAATATAGCCATTCAACTTTCTTTGCATGGCATATTTCTTTTCATTCTTTTATTTTTAACCTATCTGTATATTTCTATCTAAACTGAGGTTTTTTTATAGACAGCATGTAGTTCGGTGTTGCTTTTATGTCTAAGCCAACAAGCTCTGCTTTCTTTTCAATAGGAGTGTTTAGACCAGAGTCAGCAAATTTTGTCTTAAAGGGCTCCATAGTAAATGTGTTAGGCTTTGTGGAACATATACTGTCTCTATTGAAACTATTCAACTTTCCATGTAGTACAAAAGCAGTCATAGGTAATATGTAAATGAATGGGCATGGCTATGTTCCAATAAAACTTTATTTACAAAAAACAGAGGGCCATATTTCGCTAAACTTTGGTTTAGACTATTTATACTTAATGCAATTGCTAATATGGTTACTTTAAAATATACCATGTTGTTATTTGTCTTCTATTTGTGCCATCTATTCTTGGTTCATTTTTCCTGCTTTCTTTTGGATTAATTGAATATTTTTCAATACTCTCTTTTATTTCCTCCATTGGCTATTAGCCACAATTCTGTTGTGTTTTTAGTGGTGACTCTAGGGTTTACAATATGCAACATTATCTTATCAGATTCTATTTTCAAATAACATTACACTACTTCACATATGATAGGTGAATTTCATAACAGTATGCTTCTATTTTCCCCATCCTATCTTCTGTGTTATGTTGTCATGCATTTACTTCAACATGTTATACACTTCACAATGCATTTTTATTATTTTGGCCTTAAACAATTATTTCTTAAATAAAAGTTTTAAGGGAGAAAAAGGTCTTTATATTTACCATTTCTATCATGCTTCATTCCTTTGGGGGAATCATTTGGGTAGACAGTTAAGTGATATCATTTTCCTTCAGCCTAAAGAACTTCCTTCAACATTTTTGTAGTAAGTTTGGTTTATCTGAAAATGTCGGTTTTATTTTCTTCTTTGAGGAATGTCTTCTCTCCATATAAATCCTAGACTGACAAATGTTTTCTCATTTTGTTAAAGATGTCCCATTGTCTTCTGCTTGACTTGTTTTTTATGAAAAAGCAGTAATTATTTTTATCTGTGTTCCTATATATAATGTGTCCTCTTTCCTCTAGTTGCTTTTAAGATTTCCTTTTTATTATCAATTTATTATCAACTTAATCATAATGTATATTTTTCTTGTGCTTATCTTATTTGATACTCATTAACATAATGAACCCCTGAAATTATAATTTTCATCTTTTCTGCTAGGACTAAAATGATACATATGTTAGATGACTTGATGATGCTGTCCCATAGGTCACTGAGGCTCTTCATTTTTTTCCCCCTTTTGTGTTTTATTTTCAGCAGTTTTAATTGCTATAGCTTCAAGTTCTCTGATCATTTTTTCTGCAGTTTTTTCAGTGCTTGGTTATTGCTTCATATGTTTCATTTATTTCACTTTATTCATGTTTTTCTTTAAGTCTTTGATATAAATACTATAAGCATATTTATAAGTACTGTTTCAAATTTCTTGTCTGCTAATTCAATCAATCCTGTCATTTCTGGATGTTTCCACTAACTGATCTTTCTCCTGGCCATAGTTCGCATTTTCATGCCTCTCTGCACATACAACTTCATATTGCATACTAGACATAGCATATGTTATGTTGCTGAGCATCTGAATTATGTTATCTTCTTTTAGGGAGTGTTGAGTTTCATCTTGGTAAGTAGTTAATTCTAATCAGGGAGGTTCTAGCGTAGTCTTTGTTGTAGAACTAGTTTAGTCTTACTCCTAACGCATAGCTTTCCTAGTGTCTCTTTTGACTGTCCCAGGGGTTTGGCAAGGTTTCTCTTCTCTGCCTGGTCGAAAATCAAATGTCTTCCAGCTCCACTTGAGCTCTGTAATTGTTCAGGTCCCTGGTAATTGTTCTCTAACTACCTCAAAGAGTTTCATTCTTTGCATGCCCAGTATAGCCTTCACTACAAACTCATTGGGTATTCTAAAGTACCTAGCACAGATTAAAAATGGTGGCAGAGTAAATGGATGCTGCATGGACATGCTCCCAGGAACAAACTAGTATTTACAAATAAAATACCAAAAAATTCCTGAATACTCAATGGAAAACTCACTAGAGAGAAACCTGATAGCTGAGGACCAAAAGTGGAGACAGCATAGAGACTGGTAGGAGGGGGGGAAGCAAGAAAGGGCGGGCCAGGCGCCCACAGACAGCAACTGAAGTCCCAGAGAGATATCTCAGCTGTGGGGGGTTGCCACTGAGAACTCTGGGATCTATTCCCCAAGCTGGGCCCCCAGCACAGAGCACTAAAACTGAGTAGGGCACCCACATAACATCTGGCTGTGAAAAGCAGCAGGGTGCTGTCTGCCAAGGAGTAACAGCTGAAAACTCAGACACCCTCTTAAAGAGCCATACACAAAATTCCCAGTGGAGCCACCCACCTTGTGCTCCAGCAGAGGGAGAGTGAAGTAGACTGAAGCTGTGAAGCTGTGAGAGCAGAAGCCAAGATTGGGGACACAAGAAATAGAGCTCAGAAGGCAGACACTTCATGTTTCCTGGGATGAATCATTCCCTCACACAGTGGAGGACATCTTTCCCACATAGACATTTGCCTTGCCTGGGGGGAAGACAGTAGGCACATCTTGCCCTGAGTCCACTTAAGAGATTAAAAATAACAATTAGCCTCCAGACAGAAACAACTGCACCACCGTGTTGAAAAAAACTGTCCCCATACCTGAGGACAATTGCCTGGAAGGCAATTCAAGTTAAAAATCCTATCAGTCGGTAGGCAGAGGTGGTCTCTGGAGACTTTGAGTCTTTACTGATCTAATTAGTCAGAAACAGCCTTAAACACTGACCTGCACTAGAGATTGAGAGGTGTAGAGCATCCACTTAATACATAGTCACAAACCCAAACAAACAGCCGGAATGAGGAGACAAAGAAATAACCTCCAAATGAAAGAACTAGAGAATTCTCCAGAAGAAGAGATAAATGAAGCAGAGATAAGAAATTTATCTCAAACAGAGTTCAGAGTAATGATGGTAAAGATGTTCAACAGCATAAAAAAGATATAGTAACTATGTAAAAAGAACAGTCAGAAATAAAGAATGACATAACACAACTAAAGAACACATTGCAAGGAATATACAGCATATTAGGGGAAGCTGAAACTGAATCAGTGAATTAGAAGTCAGGGTTGAAAAAAATCACACAATTAGAGAACCAAAAAGAAGAAAAAAAAAACAATTACAAAACAGGAGGACAGCTTATGGAAGCTGTGGGACAACGTGAAAAGTAACAATATAAGCATAGCAGGATTGCAGAAACTCTACAGGCCAGAAGGGAATGGCATGAAGTACTCAAGGTAATGGAAAGCAAGTATCTGAGACCAAGATTACTATATCCAGCAAGGCTATCATTCAAAATAGATGGTCCAATAAAGAGCTTCCCAGACCAAAAAAACAAAACAAAAAAAAGGCTAAAAGAGTACATCGCTACCAAGCCAGCATTACAAGAAATGTTAAAGGGATTGCTGTAATGGGAAGAAGAAATAAAGAGAGAAACCTAGCCATAAAGAATTAAAATGACAATAAATAAGTACCTATCAGTAATACCCTAAATGTAAATGGATTAAATGCTCCTCAAAAGGCACATAGGGTAGCTGAATGAATACAAAAACATGACCCAACTATATGCTGTCTACAAGAGACCCACATCAAAACAAAAGACACACACACAGTGAGAGTGAAGGGATGGAAAAATTTTTCCATGCAAATGGAAAAGAAAAAAAAAGCTGGAGTAGCAATACTCATATCTGTTATGCCCAGATTTCAAGATCCCCAATAGACGATGAGAGCCAGCCGAGTCCGATGCAAAAGCAGAGAGTCTTTTATTCAAACCCGGGCTTGGCTCCCCTACCCTCCTTACTGGCACAGCAGCAAGTGGTAGAGAGAGAGCCAGCACTGTGGTGAGAGAGGTTTTATAGTGAGGGGAGGAGAGAGGACTGTGGGCCCTGCCGATTGGCCAGGCGATGGAGGGCATAGTCCTTGCCCTTTCAATATCCAACAAAATAGACTTTGAAATGAAGGCCATCAGAAGAGACAATGAAGATCACTACATAATACTAAAGGGATCGATCCAACAAGAGGATATAACCCTGGTAAACATATATGCACCCAACATAGGAACATCTAAATATATTTAAAAAAAACTTCTAGAGGACTTTAATAGAAAGATCGACAACAATACAGTCATAGTAGGGGACTTTAACACCTCTCTGACTTCACTGGATAGATCTTCCAGACAAAAAGTTAACAAGGAAACAGAGACTCTAAAGGACACACTGGATCAGATGGATTTAATTGACATTTATAGAACATTTCACACCAATGCAACAGAATATACATTCTTCTAAGTGCACATGGATCATTCACAAAGATAGGCCACATGTTAGGACACAAAACAAGTCTCTACAAGTTCAAGAAGATTGAAATCATATCAAGCATCTTCTCAGATCACAGTGGAATGAAATTAGAAATCAACTACAGTAAAAACACCCAGAAACATTCAAACACATGGAAGCTAAACAGCATGTTATTAAACAATGAATGGTTTACCAATGAGATCAAGAAAGAAATCAAAAACTTCCTGGAAACAAATGAAAATGAAACAGAACAACCCAAAATCTCTAGGACACAGCAAAAGCAGTCCTGAGAGGGAAGTTCATAGCACTACAGTCATATCTAAAAAAAACAAGAAAAATCAGCAATAAACTATTTAACCCTACAACATAAAAAAAACTAGAAAGAGAACAAGAAAAGCCCAGAGTTGTTAGAAGGAAGCAAATAATAAAGATTAGAGCAGAAATAGATAACATAGAGAATAGAAAAAAAAACAATACAAAAAATCAGTGAAACCAAGAGCTGGTTCTTTGAAAGGATAAACAAAATTGATAAACAATTAGCCAGATTCATCAAGAAAGAAAGAGAGAGGAACCAAATAAAATCTGAAAAGAAAGTGGAGAAGTAAACACTGACACCAAAGAAATACAAAGGATTATATGAAAATACTATGAACAACTATATGCCAACAAGCTGGACAATGTGGATGAAATAGACAAATTCCTAGAAAAATACAATCTCCCGAAACTGAATCAGGAAGAATCAAAAAACCTGAATAGGCCAATAACAACTGATGAAATAGAAGCAGTAATCAAAAAGCTCCCACCATACAAAAGCTCAGGTCCAGATGGCTTCACAGGGGAGTTTTACCAAACATTCAGAGAAGAACTAACACCTATATTCCTCAAACTACTTCAGAAAATTCAAGAGGAAGGAACACTTTCAAACATTTTTTGAGGCCAGCATTACCCTAATTCCAAAACCAGATAAAGACACTACAAAGAAAGAGAATTATGGGCCAATATTCCTAATGAACATAGGTGCTAAAATACTCAATAAAAATATTAGCAAATCATATCCAGCAATATATTAATAAGATCACACGTCATGATCAAGTGGGATTTATTCTGGGGATGCAAGGTTGTTACAATATTTGCAAATCAGTAAAGGTGATACATCACATAAACAAATTGAAAGACAAAAATCACATGATGATATCAATAGATGCAGAAAAAGCATTTGACAAAATCCAACACCCATTCTTTAAAATATATTTTATTGGTTTTTTACAGAGAGGAAGGGAGAGGGATAGAGAGTTAGAAACATCGATGAGAGAGAAACATCAATCAGCTACCTCCTGCACACCCGCTACTGGGAATGTGCCTGCAACCAAGGTACATGCCCTTGACTGGAATTGAACCTGGGACCCTTCAGTCCACAGACCGACGCACTATTCACTGAGTCGAACTGGTTAGGGCCCAACACCCATTTTTGATAAAAACTCTCAAGAAAGTGGGAATAGAGGGAGCATATCTCAACATGATAAAGGCCATATATGACAAACCTACAGCCAACATCATACTCAATGGGCAGGAACTAAAATCATTTCTCCTAAGAACAGGAACAAGACAGGACTGCCCACTCTCACCACTCCTGTTCAACATTGTACTGGAAGTGCTAGCCATAGCGATCAGACAAGAAGAAGAAATAAAAAGCATCCAAATTGGAAAAGAAGAAGTAAAACTGTCATTATTTGCAGATGACATATTGCACATAGAAAACCCCAAGGACTCCATCAAAAAACTATTAGACTTAATAAATTAATTCAGCAATGTAGCAGGATACAAAATTAACACCCAGAAACCTATGGCCTTTTTGTACACCAATAATGAAATCACAGAAAGAGAAATTTTAAAAATCTGATTTACCATTGCACTAAAAAAAATTAAGATACATAGGAATAAACTTAACTAAGGAGGTAAAAGACCTGTACTCAGAAAACTGTAGGACATTGAAAAAAAGAGATAGAGGAAGACATAAACAGATGGAAGAACACAGCATGTTCATGGATTGGTAGAATCAACATCATTAAAATGTCCATACTACCAAAAACAATCTGTAGATTCAATGCAATCCCCATTAAGATACCAACAGAATATTTCACAGACCTAAAACAAACTCTCCAAAAATTCATATGGAATAAAAGAAGACACCGAATATTCACAGCAATCTTGAGAAAGAAGAACAAAGTTGGAGGGATCACAATACCAGATATAAAGCTACATTCCAAAGCCACTGTTCTCAAAACTGCCCGGTACTGGCACAAGAACAGACATATAGACCAATGGAACCAAACAGAGAACCCCAAAATTGACCCAAGCCATTATGTTCAGTTAATATTTGACAATGGAGACAAGATAGTCTTTTCAATAAATGGTGTTGGAAAAATTGGACAGATATATGCAAAAAAATGAAACTAGACCACCAACTTACACTATACACAAAAATAAACTCAAAATGGGTAAAGGACTTAAAGATAAGATGGGAAACCATAAAAATCTTAGAAGAATCCACAGGCAGCAAAGTATTAGACATATGTCATAGCAACATCTTTACCGATACAGCTCCTAGGGCAATGGAAATGAAGGAGACAATAAACAAATGGGACTACATCAAAATAAAAAGCTTCTGCACAGCAAAAGAAACCATCAACAAGACAACAAGAAAGTCCATTGCATGGGAGAACATATTTGCCAATGTTATTTCTGATAAGGGTTTAATCTCCAACATTTACAGGGAACTCATACAACTTAACAAAACGAAGATAAACAATCCAATTCAAAAAATGGGCAAAGGACCTAAATAGACACTTTTAGAAAGAAGAAAACATAAAGAAGGCTAAGAGACATATGAAAACATGCTCAGTCACTAATCATCTGAGAGATGCAAATCAAAACAACAATGAGGTACCATCTCACACCTGTCAGAATGGCTATCTTCAACAAATTAACAAACGATAAGTGCTGGCGAGGATGTGGAGAAAAAGGAACCCTCCTGCACTGCTGGTGGGAATGCAGACTGGTGCAGCCACTGTGGAAAACAGTATGGAGTTTCCTCAAAAAATTAAAAATGGAACTCCTATTTACCCAGTAATCCAACTTCTAGGAATATATCCCAAGTAATCAGATACACCAATCAGAAAGGATATATGCACCCCTATGTTCATAGCAGCACAATTTACAATAGCTAATATTTGGAAACAATCTAAGTGTCTATCAGCAGATGAGTGCATTAGAAAACTGTGATACATCTACACAGTAGAATACTACGCTGCTGTAAAAAAAGAAGGAACTTTTACCTTTTTCAACAGCATGGATGGACCTGGAGAGCATTATGCTAAGCGAAATAAGACAGTCGGAGAAAGATAAAATATCACATGATCTCACTCATTTGTGGAATATAATGAACAACATAAACTGATAAAGAAAAATAGAGACAGAGGAAAAAAAATATTTTAGAATATAATAGAATCCTGTTGTTTGCAGATTTTTAATATTTCCTACAACTTGTGTTATATTATACTATGTTAGTACAGTTTGAGTAATATTATTATATTTAAAATATATTTTATTGAAATATTAGTGTTCATTGCATGTAATATTATTATATTTAAAATCATTTTTCTTTAAATATTAGTTTATTGCATGTAAATAAAATAGGTGAATGGATAAAGAAGTGGTGCATATATACAATGATATATCTCTCAGCTATAAAAAATTTATTACTTTCTTATAATGTCAATATATTTTCTAAATTTCCCCCACAGTATGTTTTAAAAGCTTAAAAAATAATGATTATTGAGCTATATCCACCATTAAAGTAAATATGCATTATAGAAAAAATGGAAAATATAAGAAACAAGAAGAAAAACAATACTCAGTGGAGACTATTTTCACTCCATTGTATGCTCTTGTCTCCTTTGTCAAATATTAATTGACCATAAAGGTGTGGGTTGATTTCTGGGCTCTCTGTCTTGTTCCACTGATCTATATGCCCGTTCTTATACCAGTATTGCAATCCTTTTCATTTGTGGAATATAATGAACAACATAAACTGATAAAGAAAAATAGAGACAGAGGAAAAAAAATATTTTAGAATATAATAGAATCCTGTTGTTTGCAGATTTTTAATATTTCCTACAACTTGTGTTATATTATACTATGTTAGTACAGTTTGAGTAATATTATTATATTTAAAATATATTTTATTGAAATATTAGTGTTCATTGCATGTAATATTATTATATTTAAAATCATTTTTCTTTAAATATTAGTTTATTGCATGTAAATAAAATAGGTGAATGGATAAAGAAGTGGTGCATATATACAATGATATATCTCTCAGCTATAAAAAATTTATTACTTTCTTATAATGTCAATATATTTTCTAAATTTCCCCCACAGTATGTTTTAAAAGCTTAAAAAATAATGATTATTGAGCTATATCCACCATTAAAGTAAATATGCATTATAGAAAAAATGGAAAATATAAGAAACAAGAAGAAAAACAATACTCAGTGGAGACTATTTTCACTCCATTGTATGCTCTTGTCTCCTTTGTCAAATATTAATTGACCATAAAGGTGTGGGTTGATTTCTGGGCTCTCTGTCTTGTTCCACTGATCTATATGCCCGTTCTTATACCAGTATTGCAATCCTTTCAACTTTGTTCTTCTTTCTCAAGATTGTTGAGGCTATTCAGGGTCTTTTTTTGTTCCATATAAATTTTTGAAATATTTGTTCTAGATATGTGAAATATTATACCACTGGTATTTTCATGAATTGCACTGAATCTATAGATTGCTTTGGGTAGTATGGGCATTTTAATGATATTAATTCTTCCAATTCATGAACATGGTATATGCTTTCACTTGTTTGCACCTTCCTCTATTTGTTTCTTCACTGTCTTATAATTTTCTTAGTACACATCTTTTGTCGCCTTGGTTAAGTTTATTCCTAGGTACAAAATGCGCAAGGTCACTAATAATCAGGGAAACGCAAATTAAAACTACAATGAGGTATCACCTCACACCTGTCAGAATAGCTCCTATCAATAAATAAATAAACAAGTGATGGTGAGGATGTGGCGAAAAGGGAACTCTTTTGGTGTACTGTTGGTGAGAATGCAGACTGGTGCAGCCACTGTGGAAAACAGTATGGTGTTTCCTCAAAAAATTAAAAGTGGAACTGCCTTTTGACCCAGTGATCTCACTCTGGGTATGCATCCTAAGAATCCTGAAACACCAATTTGAAAGATATATGCACTCCTATGTTCATAGCAGCGTTTGTTATAATAACCAAGATCTGGAAACAGCCAAAGTATCCATCAGTAAATGAATGGATTAAAAAAGTGGTACATTTACACAATGGAATAGTGCATGGCTATAAAAAAGAAGGATCTCTTCCCCAATGTGATAGCATGGATGGACCTGGAAATTAATATGCTAATCAAAATAAGCCAGTCAGAGAAAGACAAATACCATATGATCTCACTAATATGTGGAATCCAATGAACAAAATAAATCAATGAACAAAATAGAATTTGAGGCATGGACGCATGGAACAGACTGACAAATGGGTAGAGGTGGGCAGAGGGGGGAAAAATGGAGGACATCTGCAATAGTGTCAACAACAAAATTTTTAAAGTAAAAAAAAGACTCAGTAGAATTATTTTTTCAATTACATACATTATTATATCAGTTTCACATGTACAACATAATGATTAGACATTTATAAAACTTATAAAGTGATCCCCCATAAACCTAGTACCCATCTGACATCACACTTAGTAATTACAATATTACTGACTATATTTCCTAGGCTGTACTTTACATCTCCATGACAGTTGTGTAATATCTGAAAATTATGTTCTCAGATAGTTTGCCTAGTATTCTAGTTGTTTACAGTGGGAGAGAAAATCTGTTATTCCATCATGGCCATGCTTGACTTTACATGCAGTTTAATATCTACACTTCTAAAAGAGAAACATGGTAATTAGCGTACGACCACTACCCTTCCCATTGGCTAATCAGCATATCCTTATGCAAATTAACTGCCAGCCAAGATGGCGGCTGGCAGCCATGCACTGAAGCGAGCAGGGAGGCTTGCTTTCTCCAGTGACTGCGGACTCCAACGTTCC
>NW_005368707.1:2706039-2718498 GCF_000412655.1 Myotis brandtii | reverse complement strand
CAACCTCCCTATCCGCCCTGCTCTGTGCATGACAGGGGGCAGTGCCCAACCCCCTGATTGGCCCTGCTCTGTGCGTGACAGGGGGTGGTGCCGCAACCTCCCCATCGACCCTGCCTTGAGTGTGACAGGGGGCGGGGCCCCAACCCCCCAATCGGCCCTACCCTGAGCGTGACTGAGGGTGGCATCGCAACCTCCCGATCCGCCCTGCTCTGTGCATGACAGGGGGCGGCGCCCCAACTCCCCAATCGGCCCTGCTCTGAGCCTGACCAGGGGCTGCACCTAGGGATTGGGCCTGCCCTCTGCCACCCGGGAGCAGGCCTAAGCCAGCAGGTCGTTATCTCCCGAGGGGTCCCAGACTGGGAGAGGGCACAGGCTGGGCTGGGGGAACACCTCCCCCCCAAGTGCACAAATTTTTGTGCACCGGGCCTCTAGTAATAATAATAATTAAATATTGTTCAATTTAGTTCCAATGAAGGAAGTCTGGGGCAAATGTATATCTGCCAGACAATCTTAGATTCTAGAAATTAAAATGTTGAATGGTTCGTGTTAAGAGGTGAGGGAATATTCATATCTGTTATCTCATTATAAAGAGCATAGGGTTTTTTTAGGGAAAGCTTTAAACTAGAAAACAAAATGTTGATTTTATATCATAGTCACACCCCCCATACCTCCCTCCCCCAGTGACTGGCCTCCCTCAGCTTCAGGCCAGAGAGCCTTTAATTATAGACAGTGTAATTCTGTCCCATGTATTACAATAGGGACTTTTGTTATGGGAACCTGAAAATAATTTAGCATTAGGGTATGTTTACAAGGTACATGACATTTTATATATGTACTGTATACAAGCACCTCATGTCCATCTTTGAAGCTGTAGAATCTACTCACTTTCTTACCAAATTGAATTCTTAAAATTCCTGCCAACCTCCAAACTATTTGGACAGAATATTTGTTATATATACACACATATAAGTCTTTATTTTTCCCCAACATCATAGACTTCTTTAAAATAAGAGTTGTGTGAGGAAGAAGACGAAGAAGAAGAAGAAGGAGGAGGAGGAGGAGGAGGAGGAAGAAGAAGAAGAAGAAGAAGAAGAAGAAGAAGAAGAAGAAGAAGAAGAAGAAGAAGAAGAAGGAGGAGGAGGAGGAGGAGGAGGAGAAGAAGAAGAAGAAGAAGAAGAAGAAGAAGAAGAAGAAGAAGAAGAAGAAGAAGAAGAAGAAGAAGAAGGTAATTATTGCCTCTTATATCTAGTCTAGTTAACTTATTTTAATCTCTGTTTCTCATCAGCCTGGTGTCTGACTTGCCTTTGTCACTTCATAGAGGGGAAAGAGATGTAAACTGTGGGCATGGTAGTGATATTGGAGTTGGGATGCAGGGGGATGCTGGGTAGAGACAGACTTAAAGCAGAACTAACCACTGAAAATAGTAGTTCTGTTTGTGCAGATTGTTGCTGTTTTCTGCTGTTGGATGTGGGAGAATAAACTACTCAATTGAATAATGCTTTGCCATTCAACATAATAACCTTTTCCTTATTCATGTTTGACTGGACAGAATTGTCTACTTAAAGTAAATTGAGCAGAAGCAATCCTTGGCATGAATCCATATAAATACTTGCTATCTTAACTCATTCCTGCCCCTCTGCTGCCCCTCTGTGGCCAATTCATTGTGTTTTCACATCTCAGCCCTACCTCCAGTTCTTTACTTTCCAGCCCCCACCAACCTTAACATATTACCTTAAGCAAATTCCAAGTTGTGTCCAACTGGCATCTTAATTGCTCAACAAAATGCTGTAACAAAACAAAAGGCTGACAAACAACTTACCTGGGCTCCACAACCTAGGCCTACGGAACCTAGTCCTCCCAAACATCGTCACACAACATCTCCAGCCAAGCAAACTGCCTTAACCTGAATACTAGCCTTGCTCTTTGTGGATATGCCTGGGGTGTGCTCCAATCCTGGTGTAATAAAATACTGTTTGCTTCTTCTCCACTTGAGGCCCCACTGAACCCACTTCTCCTAGGAAACAGGCCCCAACCACTTCCAAACATAAACCACAGTATCTCAGCACTTAGCAAGCACACAAAATAAGTGTTTCTAAGTAATGTGAACATGTATCAGATACCAAACACTTACTTAAGTTTAGATAATCTCATAATAAATAAATAAAATTACTTTAAAATTATTAAAGCATTTATATTTTATTATCAACTTCATAGCATATAATGTTCCATAAGTGGAATCTTTGCTTAAGTAGCTCTATTGGAAGGAAATAGCTGAAGATAATAGATTTTAAACCCTAGGTTTGAGTGCAGACTGATTAGTGGGTGTGTGACCTCAGTTTATAGGGATAATAATGGTGCCACCCATATGGTTGTTTTGAAGACTAAGAGAGAGAATGCATGAAGAGATTTACTGTGTACCTGACATACAGTAAGTTTTATAAAGATTAGCTATTAGCAATAGCTATTATTATTTTAAATACTTCTCTCTCTAGAAACAAGGCAAAAACTTTTATAACCTAACAAATCTTTATTTTTCACTGTATACCAAATGCTAGTGAATTTGTATATATTACCTCAATTTGTTATCATTTATAGATCATTTTTTGTTAATTTTCTCCTCATTAATAGATTTTGTTTTAAATAAAAAATAAACCATATTAAAAATGAATTTGCTTAAAAGAAATCTATCACTATCTTTATCCTAGCTAAGCCTATATGAGAAAGCTACGTAATTAGTAACTAAGTCAGCATACTCAAGAGAAAATTTAATTTTCAACTGAGTTAAAAAAAGAATCTAGTATTATAATACTTCATTAAAGTACAACATTTAAGCCTATATTATTCTCTGGTTATTTTTTCTGATAATAGAAATAATATATCTCTATTGTAAAAGGTTTAGAAAATACACAGTGATGATTTACAAGTAGTGGTGATCACATGATTAAGAGCTAATTTTCCCTAAAATATTGATGAGTTTCTGAGGGATTTTTTCCTCTATACCAATGCCATCATCTGGAACTTTCTGAGATGACAGAAATTTTATCTATATGCTTTATCTAATATAAGAATCACAAGCCACAATAAAGGTGCTCTAAAGCATCTGAAATGTAGCTAAAGCAACTGAGAAAATGAAGTTTTTAATTATTTAGATTTAAATAGTTACATGTAGCTAATGGCTACCATATTGGACAGTATAGCTCCAAACAGAAATGTTTACAATATCGGTAACTAAAATTTATATTGGAAGTATTTCCAATATTATTAAATAAATAGAGGCCCAGTGCACGGATTTGTGCACAGTAGGGTCCCTCAGTCTGGCCTGCAATCCGGGACCCTGAGGGGATCGGGTCAAAACCTGGCAGTCCAACATCCTCCCGTGAGATGTAGCAGTGCCAAAACGGGAGGAGCCCAAGCCGGGGCTATCCCGGCCCTGCTGCACCTGCCACTGCCACTAGGTAGTACTGCTGCGGAAGTGGGAGAGGCTCCTGCCACTGCGCAAGCATGAGCCCGGCTTCTGGCTGAGCGGCACTCCCACTGTGGGAGCACACTGACCACCAGGGGACAGCTCTTGTGTTAGGCGTCTGCCCCCTGGTGGTCAGTGTGCACCATAGCATTCCAGTTGTTCTGTTCACTCGATCGTAACAGTTGCTTAGGCTTTTATATGTACAGATATAAAGTGTGATTTAAATGGCTCCTTATTGCATTATATGGAGAAATTATTTGTGTGACTATCCATAATTATGAGGCAAATAGAGGCCCGGTGCATGAAATTTGTGCACAGGTAGGGTCCCTAGGCCTGGTCAACAATCAGGGCTGATCGGTGGGGCGATCGGGGGGGCCCCACTGGCACCTGCCTTGGCTGGCCTGGGGCCTACAGGCTGGAGGCAGCTCCTGCATTGAGCATCTGCCCCCTGGTGGTCATTGTGCATCATAGCGACTGGTCTTTCCACCAGTCATTCCGCTGTTCAGTAGATTTGCATATTAAGCTTTTATTACATAGGATTATATTTTTTCTCTTTGGAAATAAATTTTCTCTTGTAAATAAAACAACAGTCAATCACTTTGTAAATAAATTCTTGTCTGGATTCATGATTATTTCCTTGGGAGAGGTGCAGAAAGAGAAACTGCTGAGTGAAAGGATAAGAACTACGTTAGGGCTCTGGAACTGCTTTCCTCAAAAGTTGAACCCACTATACTCCCACCAGCAAAAACTCAAGTGCCTATCTCATGCACCTTTGTAAACATCAAGCATTACTCAATTCTTTAAAAAAATTTAAATTGATAAATAGAAATGATATCAAATGGTGTGGGTTTTTATGTCTTTGATTAGTGGTTGTGGTGGGTGTGGAGGTGGAATGCTTAGATTTCTCTTGACGAGATGATGGCCTCAGCTGCATTTGTGTGTTTGCAGACAGTCTACGTGGCATTTCCTTCAGGGTCTGATTTAGCGCCCTCTGGAGCAGCCCACACCAAATGACTGAGTGAGGCAGGGGTATAAATCTGGCCATTTGGGCTGATGTGGGCAACTCTGATGGGCAATATTTAAGACCGAGCTCCTGGCATTATTGTCTGAGGCTTTAAATGGCCTATATCAGAGGTGGACATTTCCATCTGCCCAATCCCACTTCAGCCCCATTGCTTTCACATGTGTGGATCCCTGATAAATACCGTGTACCCCAAACCCATCTCAGAGTCTGTTCCTGGAGAACCCAATCTGCAGCAGAAGTGATATTGGACTTGTATGTTTATTTGCTCTTTTTTGTCATGTTGTGTTGAGAAGGACTTTGATGCCACTTATGGGCAAGCAGAAAAGAATGCTGATATTAATACATTTTCAATTGAAATAATTATTATGTCTGAAAGCCATAGAAAAATAATAAAGGGAAAGATTTGACATAAACCTTAAAATGTCTGCATATAAAAACACCTTGGATATATTTTAATGTACAAACCAGAAAGTTACAATAGACAAAGTTTAATACTTACATATCAAGAGATCTTATATGTCAAACTAGAGGCCTGGTGCACAAAAGTCATACACTCGGGGGGTCCCTCAGACCAGCCTGCACCCTCTCACAGTCCAGGAGCCCTTGGGGGATGTCCAACTGATGGCTGAGGCCCACTCTCTGCCTAAGCCAGCAGTCAGACATCCTTAGCACTGCGGTGGAGGTGGGAGAGGCTTCCGCCACTGCCTCTATGCTCGCCAACCGTGAGCCCAGCTTCTGGCGCACTGACCACCGGGGACAGCTCCTGCATTGAGTGTCTGCCCCTGATGGTCAGTGCATGGCATAGCGACCAGTTGTTTGGTCAATTTGCATATTATCCTTTTATTACATAGGATTAACCCTAATAGAGAAAACATTGTACCATCCTCTCTAGTGTATTTCTTTAGGACATAAGAAACATTCTACTATTGTGCCTTCTCTAAACACATTTTGTAAACCCCACCAGTACTCATCTATTCCTCTGAAACTTCAAGAAATCCAAGATATGGATGATCTGGAAACAAAAAAATTCTTTGATTTGTGAAGAAGATCAGCAAAAAATAAGAATATGGCTCAGAGTTCTTCCAAATCTCCTATTCCAAAAATGCAGTGAAAAAAGTGAAGAAAACCTCAAATAACAGTCTTAGACTGAGGCTGACTGAGGCTGACCTCAGCAAAAACTGCACTCTGTTAATTCATTATGGCTGCAGTGGACATTGACACTCTCGTCTCTGCAGAGTGGTCCAACAGTGGTGTTACTGTGACTTGTCTATACCAGTGGTCGGCAAACCGTGGCTCATGAGCCACATGTGGCTCTTTGGCCCCTTGAGTGTGGCTCTTCCACAAAATACCACGTGCGGGCGTGCACATACAGTGCGATTGAAACTTTGTGGCCCATGCGCAGAAGTCGTTTTTCGGCCTGGGTGAGTCTATTTTGAAGAAGTGGTGTTAGAAGAAGTGGGGGGTGTCGGTCGGTCGGGCGATGGGCGACGGGAGACACTGTTAGAAGAAGTGGGGGGTGTCAGTCGGTCAGGCGACTGGAGACGCAGCGCAGGCGGGCCATGGGATACGCAGCATGGGGGAGGAGGTACATTGTTTTGAGGTATGGTGACAAAAGTACCTACTCGAAGCATAAAGTTACCTGTATTTTTCCAACCAAGCTGCAAATCCTACAGGTATTTTTGTCATCAATTTAAGAACTGTAATTCTTTTGTGTTGGTGGCTTTATTATAAAATGAAACATTTTTTAGGTGCCCTGTTTGAGATGGCTACAAAGAAGAAGCAAAGAAAAACGAAAGACGAAAACCGTGAATTTAAATTTGAATTTAAAGTTGAATGTACCTACTTATACAGTTTAAGTTTTAAAAAATTTGGCTCTCAAAAGAAATTTCCATCGTTGTACTGTTGATATTTGGCTCTGTTGACTAATGAGTTTGCCGACCACTGCTCTATACCCTTCTCCATCAGTGTGTAGGTGTGCAGTGAGTACAGTGGAAAGCATTCGTATGGGGAGGAGAGATGGTATTGAGTTATGATAAATTTCAATGGCTTTTCACATTCCAAACAGTGGAAAGAGTGAAATCAGTATACCAAAGGAAAAAAGCTTGAGTTTTTTTCTAGATTTGAATAAGATTTGGAGGGCTACAGCAGCATTTTCTGGGTAGAGAGAACAGCAGCACGAGAAGAAAATGATCATGTCAGTTACATGGTAAGGGGCAAGACAGCTCCCCAGCATTGTGCGTGGAACGGTGTTAGTGGTGCTCATCGTCATCTTGCATAGAGAACACAGCTAATCAGATCGCCCGCTTGGGGAACCCAAATTTTCAAAGATGTGGGTGTTTAACTAAAGGACCCATCTTTATAAAAAATGTTCCTTGTTGTTGAGGCAAATAATGACTGGGAGAAAACTGAGGAGAACAAAGTCTTAAAGACAAGACAAAAGGATAAAGTCCTTGGATCTCAGAATCAAATGAAACTAAGTCCAGGACACTGAGAGTTATTTGCATTAATTATCTATAGTTTTTGAACCTAAGAATACTTGCATTGTCATGCTTCTTTCTGTTGTTTCTGCTTCCCTCTCCACCTTAGGCAAAGCTGGGAGGAACACTGTGAGGGCAGGGGCCTGTCTGAGTGGGAAAAAGGTTTCATGAGCTGGAACTGGACCAAGGGTACTGTGCAATGACTCCCTAGAGTTTGTAATGAATGTCAAGATGCTCCTGTCATCTTGTCCCCTTTCTCCCAATATTCCTTCTCAGAGTTGGAGAAGGAATACTAAGCTACATTTTTAAGGAAATAGCTATTGCCATTTAAATATCTTGACTTCACCCTCACTCTGTTTCAATTATCTCATAAAAGCACAATGTTAAGACATGAAAAGTCACCTATGAAGTGTTCTTGCCCCAGATAGAACAAACTTCTCTTTATTGAAAGATTCCCATGGCTCTGAAGTGTCCACTCATTTAAAAATAAGCTTGCTGGCCTGTGTCCTGGAGCCTATGGTCATCTTCTCTTGGGCCGTCTGACACGCGCTCCTTCCTCAGTTTAGCATTGTCAGAGAGAATGATTCTGCTTCCTCTGGGCAGTCCTGATGGACATTCTAATGGGATCAAATAGATGCAGTTGCAGCTCTTACTTTCACTGGTCAGAGAGTTCCCCATGTATTGCAACATCCATTTAAATTAACCTATCAAATTTTAAAACCACACTTACATCCTCAAGACAAAATTCTTTCCAAGCTTAGACCTGCAGATTTTATTAGTTTGGTCAGGAGACTGACCTGACTAGCTAAAAGATGTTCTAATACATGGAACAAGTGGACTGGAGAGCTCAGATCCCAAAGAGATATTCCCAGCATTCTCTGCTCTATGCAGAATGGCCCCTCTACTGGCCCCACACGGAATGGCTATGCTCTAGCTGAGCTTTCTCTTGTCCATTCTCTGTCCTGCTGGGGCAGATGCAGTTGAGGTGGCCTTGCCTAACTTTAGGTGAAAGTAGTGTGCTCAGATTGAATGCAGTCTGACCTTAAGATGCACCAAATTAAGGTTTGTTGGAGAGATGGGTATGCCTACAAATAAGTTTTCCACATAGAAGTAAGTCCCCACTGATCAGACTGATGGGCTTTGTGATAGAACCTAAATAACCTGTGAATACTCTGTTGTTGGCAACTGCCTGTGTTTTACTGTTGGCTCATTTTGATTTCACTGGCTTCACTTGCAGTCATGGACTTTAAAAAATCTGAATTGCTACTTGCCAAAAGAATATAAACATTTCATATATGTCTAAACAAACATAATCCCGTGACAATTTAATAGGCACTGCAAACCATGGGAAAAAAGCTTTTGAAACTCATGTAGGATTTGAAAAATGAGTCTATAACATGGCTGAAGGAAATTTGGAAAATGTAGAATTTATTAAAATACAACAAATCAATAATCTGTATTTATAGAAGTCCATAAATATGCATTTTCATTATTATTGTCTATTTTTCATCTGATCTGTATTCCCAATTCTTAGCCAAACTTCCTGCTTCATATGGTATCAGATGGGTGCAAAATATATGGGGATGATCATTTAGTAAATGGTTTAATGTCTAATCACTGGGATATACATCTGAAACTACTATAATATTGTCAACTTTAATTGAAAATTTTAAATGATTAAAAAAAGCACACAGTGGTACCTTGTTAATGACCTAGGTTGGTATGGGACCCGGCACCAGCCGTTTAAAGACTAGGTGCAGTGGTCAGCAAACTCATTAGTCAACTGAGCCAAATATCAACAGTACTTCTTCAAAATAGACTTGCCCAGGCCGAAAACCGACTTCTGCGCATGGGCCACGAAGTTTCAATCGCACTGTACGTGGTATTTTGTGGAAGAGCCACACTCAAGGGGCCAAAGAGCCGCATGTGGCTCACGAGCCGCAGTTTGCCAACCATGGGACTAGGGGAATGATAAAAATAAAATAAAAACCAATTCCAAAAAGGAGTACTTCGAAATTCAAGGTGAAAGGAAGTTGGCTGGCCCTACAATTTGATTGATCTTTCTTTTTGCAAAACTTATAAAATTTCTAAGCATGCAATCGTACTCATGCTTTCTCTCCTCAAATGTTGTATTGAGTTAGTATTTCCATAAATAATAATCAGGATAAAAATGCATTTTCCAGATAATTTTCCACAATTAATTCCCTCAGAAATTCAAGCGGAAAATCTTACTCTGATTTCTGAGTTATCTTTATTTAACAAAAGTATATTAAAGTAACAACTAAGGTTTATATTCCCTTTTTGTTTCTAAGACATTGGAAATAGATTTTTCAGTTCTCCTTACAAACACATTATCAACCGCTTACCAAATGCACAGTTGGATATTAGGATGTAGAGATCTGCTTATGTGGGTACATTTTTTCTTTGGGGACTCAGTTCAGTCTGACTCTGAGGACCTTCTCCCCCAGCTTCTCAGCCTGGTCCCTGTTATTCCTCAACACTTTCTGTAGGGTCCACCATTTTTCTTAATGCCTCCTGAATCCAATAAACTATTTCCCCTTGGGTGTCTTTGCTCCTGGTTTTCCCAAACTTGGGAGATTGTGCCACTTCCCTATAGCCTACACAAGCCCTACAGAGCCCACATGAAGGCTCTCTGCTCCTACAGCCTCCTCTCTTTTCTCTATGATCTTTCCTAATGGCTGGGTGGGTCCTACGCAATGAGGTCATGGAGGGTTGGTGATCTCACCTGGTCTGTAAGCTCCTTGAGGCCTAGCCATGTCTTTTACTTCTCTATCTTCCACAATTCCTTTTGCAATGCTAAGCACATAATAGCTGACATTTAAAAATACTTGAATTTGGGTTTTTATGCCACTAGATACATATGGGATCATAGAAGGAATACTATTAAGATGTCACATTTAGAATATTATTTTCAAATCAGGTTCACATACAATATTTCAAGTGGTCCTCATAAGCAGCTTGGGACATTATGTAACACTAGAGGCCCAGTGCATGAAATTTGTGCAAGGTGGCAGGGGGTGGGGGCGGATTGTCCCTCAGCCCGGCCTGCACCATCTCTAATCTGGGACCCCTTGGGGGATGTCCGACTGCCACAATCCGGGACTGCTGACTCCTAACCACTTGCCCGCCAGACTGATCGCCCCCTAACCACTCCCCTGCTGGCCTGATTGATGCCTAACTGTTCCCCTGCTGGCCCGATCACCACCAACTGCCCTCTCCTGCAAGTCTGATCGCCCCCAACTGCCCTCCCCTGCCAGCCTGGTTGCCCCTAACTGCCTTCCCCTGCCAGCCTGATCACCCACAACTGCCCTCCCCTGCCGGCCATCTTGTGGTGGCTATCTTGTGATGACATCACACAAGGGCATCACGTGACACCACCTAGGCTTTTATTATGTAGGATAATCATCTTATACAGAAGACATTGAGAGACAGAAAGGGTGACTCTCTCCCAAGACCCACAGTGCCACAGTGGGGAGTCAGAGGAACCTTGCCCCCCTGCCATAGGAAATTTCAGGACTCTGTGAAAGAACAGTGCCCTGGTTCCTTTAGGGAGAGGAGGTGCTGGAGCTCTCTCTCTCATCTGTGTTCTTCACCTACTTCCTTGAGCACCTGAGATATAACACAAACTCTAGCTGGCCCCTGAAAGATCTAGGAAAAAAGGGTAAGAAATAATCTTACCCAAATTTTAATCTCTTCAAGGTGAATGAAAAGAAGTGAAGATTCCTGTAGGAGACCTAGAAATATTTCCTCTATTCTCCCAAAATGTATGGAACATGCTCTAGATTTTTAAAACTGGAAACTTTTTCCAACCAGAAAAATTTACAGTTTTTAAATGTGAAAATTATTTCTTCCAACTTAGGCCAAATGGCCATTATAGGCCCATTCTTTCTGAGTTATTCTCCAGGGTCTTCGGGTCCCACGTGTCCTCTGCAGTGCCCCAGGCTGAGGGAGTGCTATGGATGCCACCATCATTCAGGGCAGCCATTGCGTGGAGCCTCAAGCTGCCAGCAGTCCTGTAGGTGCAATGATGTCAGGGGATGGAACGTCACACAACCGGCTTGCAGAGGAGCTGTTGCCTGGGAGAGCTTAGGAGCCGGGGGACCCTAACAGTAGCAGAAGCAGCGGGGCCATACAGGCTTCCTTTGGGGATCAGAGCAGCGACAGAGCACTGTGACTGGGATAGGTGAGGCCTCTACCCCTCAGTACCTTCTCTCTCACGTCCAGTTAGCTCCACGGTGCAGGAGGGTGGGAAAGAGAGTCACAAACTGTTCTAAATTGCAGATAGGGCTAGCACATCTGTTTAAGTTGATCCTTCCGTAAGAGCATAAAGGCGGGGAACAGAAGGTCAGACGCTAATAAGCACAGTCTCGCAGGAGAGGGAAAAGGAGAAAAAAGACAAAGAATATATTTTCTTACATGAGGCCACGACTTGAACAATTTTTGCCACCAGGGCCTCCTTACTGATGTACAGCCCAAATAAAACACTGCGTACTGAGTAGTGGCATTTTCCTTTTCTTTGTTTTCATAACCTTATCAGTGGGGCTCTGATTATAATAAAAATACATATTCATTATGGAACATATGGAAAATACTTTTCAAAACTATAAAAAAGTATTCTCAACACTCAACGATAACTGCTACTTTTATTTTTTCATCCAGTCTTTTCTATTTTGTATAAAGTTGGTATTTTAATTTTGTAACCTGCTCTTTTCAGTTAGTGTGCTATGAGATTTCCCCAAATTGATATATTTAAAACTACCATACATAAGAACAGCATAATAGTTAACTATACTCTCCCATAATTCATTTCTTCTTTTCCCTATTATTGCATTTTTGAGATAACCAGTAGCATTTTAAAACCTGGAACTCTAAGCCAATTTTTCTAAAGGGCTTTTTTTCCCCCTCTCTCACTGCTTATTCTCCTCCAAACTTCACCAGAAAATACATGATTTTCATGGGGTCTATCTTTCCATGGACTCCTTCACTGTTTTAGAGATTACTTGAACTCAGACAAGAAATATGCTATTGGGCCACGTTTTGTAAACAATTCGGATATATTATCTGCCATTTGGTGTGACATTGAAGGGAAATATCTAAAGTTGTTACCGTCCTGAAATTGCCACACCATGTGGTTACCATGCTGTAAAGTGGGAATAACATATCTGCCATACCCAGTTGTGGTAAGGAGTAGCATCAATATCAAAAGCACATGGCACAAATCTGGTGTAAAAATTGGTCACTATCATTCTATTTCTACATTTTCTTTCTCCAGTATGTTTAACATGATTTCTAACAGGTACTGCAGACACTTCAATAGGATGAACTACATTTTATGTGAAATGATCACATTCTCAAAAAAGAAAGGGGAAGATCTTGTCTGAAAGAAACTGCTTATGAAACTGTGACTAAGTTTGTTTTACTAGGTGCCTGCTGCTGAGATTTCCAAGCTACGGGGTAAAAAGTTAAAGCAGTCT
>NW_005368707.1:2695403-2705922 GCF_000412655.1 Myotis brandtii | reverse complement strand
TCTACCATGCCCCCACTGGCAATATAATTCTTGGTGAGGAAGAAAAAATAAATCTGCAGTTGCCTTGAAAAGCATTCATGCAAAATAAAGGCCAGATTCATAAGTAATCTGACTTCTGCATCGCTTTCTAAAACAGTATCCTGTTACTGGCTAAAGCAAACAGAGCGGTTTCAGCCCGGGAACTGACAGGCGGTGCAGAGGGCAAGTTGGAAAGATTAAATATTTGTGCAAAGCCCGCCCCCCTCCCCTTCACAAAGGGCCGCCTTAGTCTGGAATAGAAGGAAATGGGAAGCAGGGGAAGGGGATGCATGCGGGACCTGAGAAGAAGCCTTATCTTTCCGAGGAAGGATTGGATTTGGAGGAGGAGAGGGAGGCAGTGGGGGCGGGGCCGAGAAACCCCGGGCGGGTGTGAGACTCTGGTCACTGCCCGCCGGCTCCTGCCTTCAGCGCCCAGGCTGCACTTTTGACCTGTGCAGTGGAGTCCGGCCACACGGGCTCAGGAGAATTCGGAAACAGGATGGCGAGAGCTTTGAAGCTGCCAGGCTGTGATGGCAGAGAGGCCAAAGAGAGGTGCCCGTAGTCTCTCGGCAGCACTAACATTAATTTGTAGGGGCTGGAGGAGGGGAGGGCGGCTTGATGGAAGCCAGCGAAGTGCACTGAGTAAATCCGCAGTTTTAAAGCCTGACAGTAGGAGCAAAAGACAAACCAGAAAAGGAAGATTTTAGGAAATTGTTTAGAAGTTGCAGTTTTCAAGTCTGCTGACGATCTAGCAGAGCCAGGTTCTGCCTCTGAGACATCTTAGTGACTGCCAGAAACTTCGAATTAAAAACCGAAAAAAAGAGAGAGAAAAACCTCACACAATAGAGCGTTCTGTGCAGACAGTAAGAAGATTGCTGATAAAATGAGAATCTTTTAGGAATTTGGATCTTTCTGTGGACTTCGGAGCTCCTCTGGGCCCGCAGCAGAGACCAATACAGAGTCCTCCATGGAAAAAATAAAAGCCCTGGGAGGCCCTTTGAACACAGCTCAAGTGACCCACCTTTGAAGAGGAGGAGGCAGAGAGAGCGCTGGGGGAAGAACAGCCTGGGTCCCATGGGCTGGCTTAGGGACAGCAGTAGGCCAGTGGTTCTCACCCCTAGCTGCACAGAAGCACCATTGGTAGGCTTTAAAATGCTGATGCCCAGGCCTGACTCACTTGTGTTAAGTCGGGCTCCCTGAAGGTGGAGCCCTGACATGGGTATTTTTTTTTAACTCTCCAATAGATTCTAATGTGCAGCCAGGTCCAGGAACCCTAAGCAAGAGATTTAAAGGGGCCCCGCTAGAGAAGGCTGACTTTCCATCCAGGAGCCTCAGAACACAAACCTTCATGCTTGAGTGAGTTGTTTCCAGCCCTCATGGCATGGGACTCACCTGAGAGCTTTTAGAAAATACTTGTTCCTGATCTCACCACCCCCCCTCACCACCACCACCACCACCATGGGCCCTTATTTATTTCATCTACAGTGGCCTCAGCTTTTATCTAAAACCACCCTGAGCCTCTACTGGGCAGCCAGGACAGAGAGGAGACAGAGAGAGGAGAGAGGAGAGAGCAAGTGCTGCCCCACTTGGCGAGGTGTGCTGAGTGCAGGCGCTTCTAGGCTAATCACTCCCAGCTGCATGAAATTGAATGCTTAAAGTTTAATAATCCAAAATATAAAGTGCCTTCAGCACCATGTATCAGGAAAAGGACCAGCTGAGAATGAGAAATCTGGAGTTTGGTCCTAGTCTTACTGAGGCTTCCACTCCCCAGGGCCTGCCTCCTGCATGTTGGTTAAAGGTACAGCCCACCTCAGTTAAAACCCCATCTCTGCCACATGGTGAGTAACTTGGGCCTCTTATCCTCTGTTTGACCTTCAATTAGTAAATAGTGTTACCTCACGGGTATGATGAGCACTGAAGTGCCTAGCATAAACTCCAGCACAGACAAGTGCTCAGTAACTTTTTGCTATTACAACTGAGCCCAGCAAACTCCCAGGGCCATGTGTAGATGAAGCCTTGAGTGAACTGTGCGGCACTTGGTGCTACTCTCACTGACCTGGCTCTAATTAGGCTGAAGCCAGGACACAAGTTGGGCTGATTCCAGAGTTCCTGGGAATAGAACTTAAAGTCTCTTACTCCTCCTCTTCAGTACTTTCAGAAGGTCCTTTTGAGGCCAAATTTTGAGAAAGTTCTGGAACAGCCCCATGCTGGTCAAATAGGTGACCACCATCAAGTTGGCTAAGCAGTCATGAAATGTTTTATAATTACTTTCTCATGTGAGGCTGACTGAAAACCAGCCCTTGGGACTGAGCAAAACCTGAATACAAAGACAGCAAGTGATTGGACCAAAATGGTCAAGTTAGAAAGAAAAAAAAAAATCAGGTGAGCACTTCCTCATTCTGGATATTTCAAATGCTCCCATGGCAGGTTCTAGACTTGTTTGGGAGAATCTGAAATGCTTAGTTGGCATAGCTCAGAAACTGCAGAAATTTTCAAAAACTTTCGCTTTTGTGTTTTTCCTATGCGAGCTGCCAAATGCACCCTGACAAAGCAACTGAGTTTGGGAATTCCTGGACATCAGTGAATAGGAAGTTTGGGGCATGGAGCTCCCTGAAGTTTTGCTATCTCTAATGGGCAGAGCAGTATGGATTGTACCCGTAAAGTCAGGCATCTACATAATAGCCTGCTGCCTGTTTGAACAAAGAAAAGGAAATAAATCCTCCTCGCCCCAACCCCTGCAAAGAAAGAAATTCTTAAAACTATCCTGCCGCACTGAACATAAAGTTTGGAGCCTGGAAAATGGTTTGCCATTGAGCCACCAGTGTTCTGTATGCAGCAAATTAATGAAGCATTGCAGAGAATAATAATAATACTCAGTAAATGTTCATATAGGTTGGAAACATTGCTAAGGACTTCTCATACATAACTAAATTCCCTTAGCAGTCCTGTGAAATTAATATTATTCCTATTTTACAAATGAGAAAAGTATAGCTGAGTCTAATGAATTTGCCCAATGTCATACAAGGTTAGTTAATTAGCCAAAGTACTTTAAGTCTATGTTTTTCTAGACTGCTCTTAACCATTATACTATGCTACCTGAATGCATACCCCCAAACACATTTTACCCAGAATTTTAGTCTCCTATTCCCATAAAAATGCTAACTGATTCCAAAATGGGAAGAAGGCAGAATCATATTTTTCTCTCTCCCTCTCTCTGGGATCCTTCCCAACTTGTATCAGGGAATAAGTTACCAAAGGGCAGGCAGCAAAAAGAAGGGAGGGACTAATGGAGAAATCTAAATGGATCAGGAAACAATTGTACAAAACATCTTCAATTGAATTTACAGATTTTTTAGAACGTTCAGTAATTTGCAATCTCTATTAATTTACAAAATAAAATAATAAATTTGTTAGAAAATTTTCTTGCTGAATGAAGGACATAAATTTTTCAACTGTATTCCTGGCTTTCCCACTTTTTGACTTTGAAACTTTAAAACCCAGAGTTATCAGATATATGCCTCATGTATCCAGTAGGTTTCTTATTAACTCTATCTTACTGACCAGCCATGTAATATTTTAAACTTCTGGAAAAGCCTAAAACTGAGATTTGAAAAGGCAAAAGGGAGGAGGAGGAGGAGGAAAGAGACAGTAGTTCTGACAGTCACTGTGTAAGACCAAAAAGAGATATTATAAATAAGGGCCAGGAGCAAGGCTGTCTAAAGTGTGACCAGAGTGCCTAAAAGCACCATAAAGCTCCATAAAGAAGGAACCAATCACATTTATGTGCTTTGCAGAAAAAGCCCAAACTTAGGATCTCCTGCTTACCGAGACTCGGACACACACACACACACACACACACACACACACACCAGTGCTAAAAGCTGATTAGAATGTGAGTTACATCCTGCATTTGATCATCTCATCTACATTTTCCCATGAGTTAATAATTTGACCCCTCTTCAAGGTCTTGCTGTGTGTACTGAAACTGTCTGTTAACTCTCCTATGGACTGCTGGGCTTGGTATTTAATCTCCAGCAGGAATTTCAGAAGGTCAAATTCCCATCTGTGAAGAATGCAGTGCAGGTAATGAAACAAGGCAGGCTAGTTCACCCCCGAGGAGACGGAAATCTTTAAGTGTGGTTGACAAAAGACCTTTAGACTATAGACATTTGGGGCCTAAAGTGGAGTGAAGAGGGAAGAAAATTAGCTCAGGAAGAGACATTCTTAAAGCAGTAGGAAGAAGAAAAACATGATATGTAGAGTTGCCAGCTACTGAGACATTTGGTTTCTATTAACTGTACAAGCAATGGTTTGGGTTGTTATTATTGATGTTGTATGTGCATGTGCATTGTTTAATGGGCACCCAGAGCACAGTCAGTAATAAAAATGTATAAAGTGATGCCCTGGCCAGTTTGGCTCAGTGGATAGAGCGTCAGCCTGCACACTGAAGGGTCCCGGGTTCAATTCCGGTCAGGGGCATGTACCTTGGTTGCGGGCACATTCCCAGTGGGAGGTGTGCAGGAGGCAGCTGATCGATGTTTCTCTCTCATCGATGTTTCTAACTCTCTATCCCTCTCCCTTCCTCTCTGTAAAAAATCAATAAAATATATTTTTAAAAAATGTATAAAGTGAGTATGTGAAGGAATTAGAGCTAGAACTTATCGGTGTGTGGAAAAAATAAATCCACATATTTGGAGGTCCCAGGCTCTCTGAAGCCTGTGGTTTCTCGTGCCTACAGGGAGAACCCCATACAGTGTCAGCTTTCTCATTTCAAAGTCAAAAGCATACTAAAGCCACCATGAGGCTCGTAGTTAAATGGTTTCTCTCTGATTTACACATCAATATTTCTCAGACTGTTGATTTAGCCCAATCATCCCTGATAGCACCTTGCAAAGGAAGCCTTTTCCATGCTCTCCCCTGTGATGCTGTCAGGGCTGGCCATGGAAGACTGGCTGCGACAACACAGTCCATGCTAAATCTGAGTGTATAGGACATTTCCTTCTACTTTCTCAAATTTCAGTTTTGAAACCTTAACCCCAATACTGTAATGGAAATAGTTTTCTTCTACAGGTTAATAATAGGTTATGTAGTTTATTGACCATGAATATACTCAGGCCTCTCCTCACGGAAAGGCAACTGGGGAATCAAGGTATCTATCAACTAGCACAGTCTGTGTCAGCGTTTCTGTAGTTGGAGGTCAGAGTGTCTAACCTACATGAACTTCTGAGAGTCCTGAGGCAGTGGGAAATTGCTGCAGGAACCAACAAAGCACTCTTTTAAAGTTTATAAAATAATAACACTAATAGGTAACTTTTACTGAGAACTTACTGTGTCGGGCATTTTTCATACATTATTGTAATTCTTAGACAACTTGCCCTATGAATGAATAAAATTGAGTCTGTAAAAATGGGGGGGTGGAGGGGGCTCTCAATGTCTCACAGACAGTAAGAGGCAAAACCAAAACTTGAATTAATGGATCCATTTGAGTTTGAAGCCTATGTCCATCCTGTGTGCTATGCTGCCTCTTTAGACAAGGTTATTCCACACCTGGGCCAGGTATGAGATAAGATGCCCATTTTTTATTCTGATCTTTGAGTCCTCCCATAGTCTTTCTTTCTCCATCTCAAAGAATTGATGTGATGTCAAGAGGGACCATCCCTGAAATTATCCTAACAGATGCTTACCAGATATGGGGCCTACATAACTCATCCTTGGTGAGGTGCTTGCTTGATTTTAGCACCAGAATGTAAGAACGGTTTGGAAAATGAATTACCATAATGTTTCTCAGGGAAGCAGTCAGGACCTAAAACTTTGGCAACTGCCATTTTACTGGTATGCTTTCCAAATATGAAGAGTGATGCCAGGAGCAGAGGAAATTCCCAGGAATAGCTTCCAACATTCCTGAGTTAGCTGCCGTGTGTATGATCTGCTGCTTTACTCTGAGGTTGACTCTGAAGAAGATCTCCATCACCTTCTGCCTGCTACAGAAGACATCACCCACATTTGGGTCTCCCACCAACTCTATTTTTGCAAAGACCCTTGGTTCTCACTTATTCTGAACCAATTTTGCCTAGTTCCATGACCACCACTTGAGAGAAATTTAATTTTACACTCAATGCATACACATGTATTTGAATTAGGCTTTAAGGACAGCCTGCATTTTAAATTATTCCCAAGCCAAACAGAACACTCTAAGAGGCTCCTGAGAATTGAGCATGTACACAACTCCTACTGAAGGACATTGGGTCTCCTCTTAGGGCAAGAGTGATAAGCACATATTTGGTCCTCAGTAGGATTGTGTCTTTTGTGCCATACCATTCACAACACATGGCTTTGAATAAGTTCTCAACATGGCTTGTTGATTTTTGA
The DNA here is from genome assembly GCF_000412655.1 of Myotis brandtii. NCBI lineage: Eukaryota > Metazoa > Chordata > Mammalia > Chiroptera > Vespertilionidae > Myotis > Myotis brandtii. Next base: position 2,699,535 of record NW_005368707.1, on the reverse strand, counting down.
GTTGGTGTAAGGGTTGGTGAAAAAGAAAGAAGGGGGAGTTCAGCATTAAAGAAGAGGAGCAAAGTCCTAGCCAGTTTGGCTCCATGGATGGAGGGTAGGCCTGCAGACTGAGGGTCCTGGGTTTGATTCCAAAGGGCACGTCGTACTTTGGTTGCAGGCTCCTCCCCTGGCCAGGGCTTTTGCGGGAGGCAACCAATCAATGTGTGTGTTTCTCTCACATTGATACTGCTTTCTGTCTTTCCCTCTCTCTTCCACTCTCTCTAAAAATCAGTGGAAAAATATCCTCAGGTGAGGATTAAAAAAACAAAAAAGAATTAGAACTATGCCCCTTCATGGGAGACCCAGAGGTTTAGACTCATAATTCCACCTAAAGCCCTTTCAGAAACAGACTTTTGAGTAATTAAGATTGAAAACTGGCTGGCAGATGAAGGCAGGCAGAGATGGAGCCTGGGAAACCTGGGGAAGTTTGTTGGGCCCCATGCTGCTAACAAATTGGCCTTAGAATGCAGCTAGGCCCCTCCAGCACACAGCCAAGTTCTGTGGAAAAAGACACAAACTGTGGATTGCTTAAAGCTTCAAAGAGATTGCTGAAAGCCAAAGGACAGTTTCTGACAGTGGTTGGTACCTAAGTACCTCCTGGGACATCCATAATTAACAAACAAAACAGTCAGCCTTAGTCATCAGAATAGCAGAATCCAAAGGGAGCTCCCAAGAGGCACTAAATTCTGCTGAGATGAATGAAACTTTTATTTTTCTTTTCTTTCTTCATCTTTCTTCTTTATTGATTTGTTATTTTAGTCTCTTTGTTTCATAGATCTAATTTTTCCCTATCCTTTTCTTACCCGATTTTTTCTTCTTTCTCCTGCTTTCTCTTCATTTTTCCTTTTATTATTTTTGTCTATATAATTTCTCCTCTATTTTCCTTGTCATAATTATTTTCTTCCTCACTTCCTTTATACCATTTTTCTCCCTCTATTATTTAATCTTATTTTCTTTCATCTCTGCTCTTATGTATTCCTTTTCTTCCCCCTTTTTTCCTCCTCCTTTTTCCCTCTTATTCTTTGTTTCTTCCTAATTATCTCTTATTTTGTGTTGTTGTAGAGGTCTTGTGTATGTTTTTGTGTTGTTTTTTATTTTGTTTTGTTGTGTTTTGTTTTGTTCTTTTAGCACCCTCCCAACAACTCACATGACATGGTTGGGGGTGAGCCTCACAGTCAGCCAGCCTAAGAGGAAATTCCCCCCATGAATGGAGCAACAACATTCAAGATCCAATTACAACAGGAGAGCCCAAATTACTCACATAAGAAACTTTCCTAGAGCACCCAGCTCAGGAGATCCAAAAGACTGCACCACTGAGACCCACAAAATACTTACGACATAAGACCACTACATATACACTGGTTGGCATAGCAATTTGCTCTAATATACAGAAAGAAATACAAAGAGACAGCAAAAATGGGGAGACAAAAAAACAACCTTCAAATGAAAGGAAAGGAGGAAACTCCAGAAAGAAATGGAGGCAAACAATTTATCAGATATAGAGTTCAAGCAATGACTATAAGGATGATCAGTGAGAATTTCAATAAACTTGGTGGGAACTACAACAGCATAAACAAGAAATATAAACCATAAGTAAGAATCCATTGGAAATTAAGAATAACATATCTGACATCAAGAATACACTGGAAGGAATCAAAAGTAGATTAAATTAAGCAGAAGATCAAATCAGAGTGACTTTGAAGAAAATGTAGAAAAAAACACCCAATTAGAGCAGCAAAAAGAAAAAAGAATTAAAAAGCATGAAGATCATTTAAGAGAACTTTGGGACGATGGGACAACATGAAATGTAACAACATCCAAATCATAGGAGTACAAGAAGAAGAAAGTGAGCAAGGAATAGATAACTTGTTTAAAGAAATAATGGCAGAAAACACTTCTAACCTGGTGAAGGAAAAGTCACTCAAGTTCAAGAAGCACAGAGAGTTCCAATCAAGATGAACCCAAAGATACCCACTCCAGACACATCATAATCAAAATGAAAAAACATTAAAGACAAAGAAAGAATCTTCAAAGCAGCAAGAGAGAGACAGAAAGTTACCCACAAGGGAGCACCATTAGAATCTCTGGTGATTTCCTAACAGAAACACTTAAGGCAAAATTGAAATCATATCAAGCATAATCTCAGATCACAATGGCATAAAACTAGAAATAAAATAAAAATGCTCAAAAACATTCAAACACATGGAGGCTAAATTGCATGTTATTAAACAATGAATGAGTTACCAATGAAATCAAGGAAGAAATAAAAAACTATTGGAAACAAATGAAAATGAACACACAACAACTATGGGACACAGAAAAATCAGTCCTGAGAGGAAAGTTCATAGCATTATAGACCTACCTCAAGAAACATGAAAAAACTCTAATAAACTATGTAACACTACACCTAAAAGAATTAGAAAGATAACAACAATAAAGGCCCAGAGTAAGTAGAAGGAAGGAAATAATAAAAATCAAAGGGAAAATAAATGACATAGAGGCTAAAAAATAAAAACACACAAAAAAACAAAAGATCAATGAATCCAAGAACTGGTTCTTTGAAAAGATAAACAGAATGGATGAAACTTTAGCCAGACTCATCAAGAAACAAAGAGGACCCAAATAAATTAAATCAGAAAAGAAAGAGGTGAAATAACAACTGACCCCACAAATCCTATATAATAAAAGCCTAATATGCTAAGTGTCTGGTTGTCTGGTCGTCTGTTCAACCAATCAAAGTGTAATATCCTAATGATATGCTAAGGCTGCTCCATTGCTCGCTATGACGTGCACTGACCGCCAGGGGGCAGATGCTCTGACCAGTAGGTTAGCTTTCCACTGGGGTCTGGCCCATCAGGACTGAGCGAGACGGGCCAGACATGACCTGGAGCCCTCCTGTGGTCCCTCCTCAGTTGGCCAACCTCCTGCGTCCCTACCTGGCCCCAATCATGCACCAACGGGGCCCCTCAGCTTGGCCTCTATTCTCTCACAATCCAGGACTCCTCAGGGGATGTCTGAGAGCTGGTTTTGGCCCAATCCCACTCAATGCAGGAGCTGACCCCTGATGATCAGTGCGCTCCCACAGGGGGCGCACCACTCAGCCAGAAGCCGGCTCATGGCTGTTGAGCACAATGGTGGTGGCAGGAGCCTCTCCAGCCTCTGTGGCAGCACTAAGGATGTCTGACTGCCAGCTTAGGCCCTCTCCCCGGCAGTCGAACATCCCCCCGAGGGCTCCCGGACTGTGAGAGGGCACAGGCTGGGCTGAGGGACATCCCCCCTTGAGTGCATGAATTTCATGCACCAGGCCTCTAGTATAATAGGAAAATAATATGAACAACTATATGCCAATAAGTTGGACAACCTGACCAAAATGGACAAATTCCTAGGAAAATACAATCTCCCAAAACTGGATTAGGAAGAACCAGAAAACCCGAATAGGTCAATAATAATAATAAAACCTGAAATTGAAGTAGTAATCAAAAACCTCCCAGGAAAAAGAAAGGAAAAAAGAAAGAAAGAAAGAAAGAAAGAAAGAAAGAAAGAAAGAAAGAAAGAAAACAAAAAACCCTGGTCCAAACGGCTTCACATGGCAGTTTTGTCAAACATTCAAAGAAGAATTAACACCTATCTTCCTCAAACTATTCCAAAAAAATCCCAGAGGAAGGAACACCTACAAACTCATTTTACAAGACCAACATTATCCTAATCCCAAACCAGATAAAGACACTAAAAAGAAAGAGAATTACAGGCCAATATCTTTGATGAACATAGATGCTAAAATCCTCAACAAAATACTGGTAAATTGGATCCAGCAATATATTAAAAAGATCATACACCAAGTGGAAACTATTCCAGGCATGCAAGGCTGGTACAATATTCATAGATCAATAAGTGTGATACATCACATAAACAAATTTAAAAAGAAAAATCACATGATCATATCAATAGATGCAGAAAAAGTATTCAACAAAATCCAAGACCCATTTTTTAAAATATATTTTTATTGATTTCAGAGAGGAAGGAAGACGGAGAGAGAGATAGAAACATCAATGATGAGAGAGAATCATTGATTGGCTGCCTCCTGGATGCCCCC
>NW_005368707.1:2677402-2695369 GCF_000412655.1 Myotis brandtii | reverse complement strand
TGCCCTTGACCGGAATCGAACCTGGGACCCTTCAGTCCGCAGGCCGGCGCTCTATTCACCAAGCCAAACTGGCTAGGGCCCAAGACCCATTTTTAATAAAAACTCTCAGCAAAGTGGGAATAGAAGGATCATATCTCGACATAATAAAGGCCATATATGACAAACCTACACACTGAGAAAAACTAAAAGCATTCTCCCTAAGAACAAGAACAAAACATGGATGTTTGCTTTCACCACTCTTGTTCAACAATAGTACTGGAGGTTCTAGTCACAGAAATCAGACAAGAAGAAAAAAATAAGAGTTCCAAATTGGAAAGGAGGAAATACAACTGTCAATATTCACAGATGACATGATATTGTACATAGAAAACCCTATGACCAGCCAGCGTGGCTCAGTGGTTGAGTGTCAGCCTATGAACCAAGAGGTCACAGTTTGATTCCTGGTCAGGGCACATGCCCCAGTTGCAGGCTCAATCCCCAGTAGGAGGTGTGCAGGAGGCAGCCGATCAATGATTCTCTCATTGATGTTTCTATCTCTTGCTTCCTCTCCCTTCCTCTCTGAAATCAATAAAAATATATTTTAAAAAAACAAACAAAACTAAAGATTCCACCAAAAAACTACTAGATGTAATACATGAATTCAGCAATGTAGTGGGATACAAAATTAACACTCAAAAATAGATGGCATTTTTATACACCAATAATGATATCTCAGAAAAAGAAACTAAAAAAAAAAAATCCCATTTACCTTTGCAGAAAAGAAATTAAGATACTTAGGAATAAAGTAAACCAAGGAGGTAAAAGACCTATACTCAGAAATCTACAGGATGTTGAAAAAAAGACATTTAAAAAAGACATAAACAAGTGGAAGAATATACCATGTTAATGATTAAAATTAGCATCATTAAAATGTCCATACTACCCAAAGCAATCTATAGATTCAATGCAATCCCTAGCTCACAGAGCTAGAACAAATACTCCAAAAATTCACATGGAACCAAAAAAGACTCAGAATAGCCTCAGCAATCTTGAGAAAGAAGAACCAAGTTGGTGGGATCACAACACCGGAAGAATATACCATGTTAATGATTAAAATTAGCATCATTAAAATGTCCATACTACCCAAAGCAATCTATAGATTCAATGCAATCCCTAGCTCACAGAGCTAGAACAAATACTCCAAAAATTCACATGGAACCAAAAAAGACTCAGAATAGCCTCAGCAATCTTGAGAAAGAAGAACAAAGTTGGTGGGATCACAACACTGGATATCAAGTTATACTACCAAGCCACTGTAATCAAAACAGCCTGGTACTGGCACAAGAACAGGCATGCAGATCAATGGAACATAACAGAGGATCCAAAAACCAACCCAATCCATTATGCTCAATTCATATTTGACAAAGGAGGAAAGAGCATACAATGGAATAAAGACAGTCTCTTCAATAAGGGTGTTGGAAAAACTGGACAGATACTAGTATATGCCAAAAAAATGAAACTAGACCACCAACTTATACATACACAAAAATAAACTCAAAATAGATAAAATACTTAAATATGAAATGTAAGTCACGAAACCATGAAAATCCTAGAAAAAAACATAGGCAGCAGAATATCAGACATCTCACAGTGCAGAATTTTCAGATACATCACCTAGAGCAAGAGAAACAAACAAAAAAATAAACAAATGGAACTATATCAAACTAAAAAGCTTCTGCACAGTAAAAGAAACCTGCATCAAAATGAAAAGAGAACCTACTTTATAAGAGAACATATTTGCCAATGATATATCTGATAAGGGGTTAATTTCCAAAATATATAAAGTACTTATACAACTCAACACAAGAAAGACAAACAACCCACTTAAAAAATGGTCAGAGGACCTGAATAGTCACTTCTCCAAAGAGGACATACAAATGGCCAAGATACATGTGAAAAATGCTCAACGTCACTAATCATCTGAGAGATGCAAATTAAAACAACAATGAGGTACCCCCTCGCACCTGTCAGAATGGCTACTATCAATAAATCAACAAACAACAAGTGCTGGCGAGGATGTGGAGAAAAAGGAACCCTCCTGCACTGCTGGTGGGAATGCAGACTGGTACAACCACTATGGAAAACAGTGTGGAGTTTTCTCAAAAAATTAAAAATGGAACTGCCATCTGACCCAGTGATCCCACTTCTAGGAATATATCTTAAGAATCCTGAAACACCAATTAGAAAGAATATATGAACCCCTATGTTCATAGCAACGTTATTTACAATAATTGAGATCTGGAAACTGCCCAAGTGCCCATCAGTAGATGAATGGATGAAAAAACTATGATACATTTGCACAATGGAATACTATGCAGCTGTTAGAAAGAAGGATCTCTTACCCTTTGAGACAGTATGAAGGGACCTGGAAAGTATTATGCTAAATGAAATAAGTCAGACAGATAATGACAAATATCACATGATCTCACCTAAATCTGAAATCTAATGAACCAAATAAACTGATGAAAAAAAAAGATCCAGACTGAGGTATTTCAGAGGGAGGTGGGGGCAGTGGAGTGGGAAGGGATTAACCAGAGAACTTATATGCATAACCCATGGACACAGACAGTGTGGTGAAGGCCTGGGGAGGGTATGGGAGCAGGGTGGAGGGGGTCAATAGGGTCAGAAAGGGGGATATCTGTAATATTTTCAACAATAAAGATAAAGTTTTGAAAAGAATTAGAGCCCTGGTTGGTGTGGCTCAATTGGCTGGAGTGTCATCCTATGTACCAAAGGGTGGCAGGTTCAATTCTCTGTCGGGGCACGTGTCTAGGTTGTGGTTTGGGTCCCCAGTCTAGGCATGTGTGGGAGGCAACTGATCGATGTTTCTCTCTCACACCAATCCCTGCGTCTCTCTCTCTCTCTCTCTCTCTCTCTCTCTCTCTCTCTCTCCTTTCCTCTCTCTCTCAAAATCAATTTTAAAATATCCTTGGGAGAAAATTTTTTTTAAAAAGAATCAGATAATTTCCATAATCAGTGTTGTTTACTATTTACTACCAAGAAAAAATACATTTTCAATGAAGAACTCTTTATGATTAAACAGGAAAATTATAATGAAAATAAGCATTCCAGATTTTCTTTATCTTTCTTCTTTTATTCTTTTTTATAATATATTTTTATTGATTTCCAGAGAGGAATAAGGGAGAGAGAAGAGATAGAAACATCAATGATGAGAAAGAATCATTGATTAGCTGCCTCCTGCAAGCCCCCCACTGGGGATTGAGCCCACAACCTGGGCATGTGCCCTTGACCAGAATCAAACCTGAGACTTTTCAGTTCGCAGGCTGACGCTCTATCCACTGAGCCAAACCAGCTAGGGCTCTTTTATTCTCCCCCCTCCCTGCTGTGGAAGTAGATACCTCTACCAGACACAATTTACACTCACATTTTTGTCTCTAGATGCAATTATCAGCAAACAGCTATTGGAAGAATTGTTGAAAACCTTTTTAAAGTCACTGTCTTTCAAATAACCTACTTCTATTTATTCCTTCCTTTGGCTGGCTTAGAAATGTGCATGTGTATCTATGTCTCCTTGTATCTTTCCACTTTAAACTTCTTTCTCACTCTCTCTTCTACCTTTTCTACCATCTGGATTTTGGCAATTAGCAGTTATACAGATATTAATTTTCTGAATATTTGCATAAAATAATCCTTAAAAAAAAGGATAAAGTACTCCATCTTTTTTCCGTATTAACTATATGGGTTAATAGAATGAACACTGAACTTAAGAATCAGAGACTTGGATTCAACTACTGGATTTATTCATTTGCTAGCTGTGTGATGAAAATGTATTTAAACTCTTTAGTTTACTTACCTGTGAAGTATGATAATACCCTCCTCACAGTGTTATTCTTAATATTCAATGAACAGATGTATATAAAGTATTTGGCACTTAATACCGGACACACAACATATAGTTTATTCCTTTCTGGGAAAACCAAAGAAGTTGATCTTAACACATGGTGAAGACACATCATTACTACATGGGTGCCTGAAAGACCAAATAGGGGTCTGGCTTAAGATGGTAGAAGTAGATGCTTCTACCAGAGCTGTCATGTTGGAACGAGAATTGAATATCTTACGTATAACTATTAGTCAGAAAGCTAAATAACCTGATCTGTTTTTCCTGGTGCATGTAAGATCTGGAGTTCTCATTTGCTTCCAAATGATGAAAGAAGACTCACAAAAACAATTGAGATTGAAGTCTTGCCAGTCAGGTGGTTGGATATAGAAAATTATTTTATTTTAATGTAATAAAGAAATGTGACATATCTTACATTATGGGATGCAGAGCAATTATCCCCAAACTCTATTTTTATCCCGGTTATATAGAGCTGCCTTTTTGCTCTTAACAATGCCTTCCTGCCCTTCTAACAAGACTCTTGAGAATGAGGGTGAGTGGCTTCTCCTTCTTAGTTGCCCAGACAAACCTACTCCCTGACCCAACCGAGTAGAAAGCTTCTAAGGGTGGTTCAGCATGTGAGCAAAAGTGACTGAAATTCACTTTGGAGAGGAAGGTGAAATGTTAAAGATGCATATACAATGCAAAGGAAAACTCTACCTCCTCCTTTTTAAAAATTAATTGAAGGAGGAACCAAGATGGTGCCGTAGGTAAACACCTGGACTCGCTACCTTCCACAACCACATCAAAATTACAACTAAAATACAGAGCAATAATCATCCAGAACCACCTGAAAGCTGGCTGAATGGAAGTCACACAACTAGAGAAGTAAAGAAGAAAGCACATTGAGATTGGTAGGAGAGGTGGAGGCGCAGAACAGGCTGGACCGGCACCCACATATACTGCTTTTTTAAGCAGAAGGGAGATCGTCTCTGTGGAGGCCCCCTGTGATGAGCAAGGGGTCCCAGCCCCACACCAGAACCCCAGCTGAGGCTCCCAGAGCTTGGAAAGAAGTCCCTATATACAGGCTGTAAAAACTAGTGGGGGTTGGGGCTCAGTGACACGGAGGCTGTTTGAGCCCCAGCTGTTCCTCTTAAAGGGCCAGCACATAAACTAAACTTACAAGGTCCCACTTCCTCTGAGCTCCAGCACCAGGGCAAGGCTCTAGAGGACACAAACACAAATGATGAGGAACTAGATTGTCTGGCATTGGGGAAAGAACTCAGGGGTGGCTTTCTCCCAGACAGAGGTGCTCGCCCAAGTCATTATTCCTATGCTGGGACCTTCCCAGTTGCAGGGATGACTGACAGCCATTTCTGTTTGCTTCGCCCTGGTGATTCCCTGAGACCTTGCCCCATCCAATTTGTAGCCCCACCCAACCTGTGTGCAGCTTTTTCATATGAATAGCCTGAACTCAGGTTTCAGACTTTGCTAAAATCTCTCAAAGAAGCTGAAGCTGGGTCAGAGTGCCCCAAACCTATAAATAAAAGGCCCAAGACCCAGCACTAGCACCAGCCTTCTTTGCTTCACAGCTGGGCCTCGCCTGGACACTTCCAAACCTGATACAAATAGGAGGAATCTGCAGATCTCTTTGTAGCTCCTACCAAGTGGTCCCAGGCAGTGGTTGACTTTGCATCACCCTGGAGAGCCAAGAGCCAGTGCACCCAGTGATCAGTGTCAGACCATACCAGATTACAACTCTATACATCCAAAAGTGACACACTCAAGGGGAAGACTCAGTGAGCACAAAAGCCCCACTGAAGCAAGTCCTTCTCCATAGGGGTGTCTCCTGCACAGAAGCTCTCCCACTGTAGTTGCAGCTCATCTTCACAGCCAATTGGCCTAGAGGTCAATTCCTCTTGGGGACACCAAAGGCAATCAAGTCTCAACTACAACAAGACTGTGCACACAGCCCACAAAGGGGTGCACCTAGAGTGCCCAGCTCAGGTGACTGGGGAGGGTAAGTTACTGGGCCCTTGAGGACACCTACTACACAAGGCCACTCTACCAACTCAAGGAGACATAGCAGCTCTACCCAGTACATAGAAACAAACACAGTTAAGTAGCCAAAATGTGGAGACAGAGAAATACGTCTAAAAACTAGTGGGGGTTGGGGCTCAGTGACACGGAGGCTGTTGGAGACCCAGCTGTTCCTCTTAAAGGGCCAGCACATAAACTAAACTTACGAGGTCCCACTTCCTCTGAGCTCCAGCACAAGGGCAAGACTCTGGAGGACACAAACACATGGTCAAGAATCTTCATAAGACTGCCAAGGGACTTAGTGAGACTTTCAAGGATCTTAGTGAGAATGTCAAACACATGGAAAAGGACCAGGCAGAAATTAATCATGCACTGACTGAAATAAAGAATAATATACAGGGATTCAACAGTAGAGTAGAGAATTCTGAGAATCAAATCAATGATTTGAAATATGAGGAAGAAAAGACACCCTATCAGAAGAGCAAAAAGAAAAAAGAATCCAAAAATATGAAGATAGTGTAAGGAGCCTCTAGGACAACTTTAAGTGTACCGACATTTGCATTATGGGGGTGCCAGAAGAAGAGAGAGAGCAAGATATTGAAAACTTATTTGAAGAAAAAATGACAGGAAACTTCCTCTACCTGGTGAAAGAAATAGACTTCCAAGTCTGGGAAACACAGAGAGTCCCAAAAAAGAGGAACACAAAGAGGACTACACCAAGACACATCATAATTAAAATGCCAAGGGTTAAAAACAAAGAGAGAATCTTAAAAGCAGCAAGAGAAAAGCAGTTAGTTACCTACAAAGGAAGTGCCCATATGCCTGTCAGCTGATTTCTCAACAGAAACTATGCAGGACAGAAGGGAATGGCAAGAAATATTCAAAGTGATGAATAGCAAGGACTCTACTCATCAAAAGCTATCATTTAGAACTAAAGGTCAGATAATGAGCTTCACAGACAAGAAGAAGTTAAAAGAGTTCATCACCACCAAAGCAGTATTACATGAAATGTTAAAGAGTATTCTAGAAGAAGAAAAAGAAGAAGAAGGAGGAGGAGGAGGAGAAGGAGGAGGAGAAAGAGGAGGAGGAGGGAAGAAGAAAAGGAAAAATATCAAAAATATGAACAATAAAAAGGCAGTGGGCAGCATCATTTATCCTGGTGTGCCCTGGAAATATCATTATCTATATATGGCAGGAGAAGTTTTGGAAATATCTGTTTAGTTCTGAAATGAAATTCTCCCTAGAGATCATTGACATCTAAAGCAAGATACTGTAAAGAAAGTAGAGTTAATAGATTCATAATTGTGGTGTCATTTACAATTGTGTTTGCTTTTTCAATTTTTAAACCTCTTTTTTAAAATCTAGAACCTTTCAAGTCAGTAATAAAAGAGTGTAGTTTATTTATGACCATGTCGAATCTAGCCAGAAGGAATCTAAAATTTCTGGCTAAGAATCACCAATCACTTCTCTAGGGAGAGAAGGTCTAGAGCCAGATGGACCTGAACCAAGTTTGTTCCTCTTCTAGATCATTGGGCATGAGACAGAAAGAAGTATGGAAGGGAGAAAGAGCATTTTCTCTAGCCAACTTCTCAAGGTGCTAACAAAATACTGAGGCAAGAGGTGCTATTGACTCCTTAGATTTTAAGGATTAAACCAGAGATCTGACCTCAGAATTGTATCAACTATTGCATCAAAATACTCACCAGCCCAATCCATGTGACTCAGTGGTTGAGCATCAACCTATGAACCTTTGTGAAGCCTCTTTTAATTATATCGCCAGCCCCATCTTCACAAATATAATTATTCCTCTTTTTGAACCACTCAAAGCATTTAGTTCCTACCTCTAGGATGACACTAATCAGAATCTCCTTTGGAGAAGTTATTTTCAGAAGTCAAATTCCCAACCAGATTTTAAATTCCTTGAAAGCAGCATTATGCTTATCGCTGGACCCTGCACAGAGAGGTTGTTACATGCATTTATTTAAATTATTTAAACTGCATATGGATTAATAAAGTTGCATTCAGGATGTTTCTTATCCACTTAGAGTGATTTTTATAGAAGGAATGCATACACACACACACACACACACACACACACACACACACACACACACACCCCTAAGAAGATAAACAGAAATTAAAAGAGGAGTTATGCTGATAGAGTATGGACACCAAAAGCACAATAGTATATGAACTTCTAAAACTGGAATTAAAGTTTCACTGCTATCAGATTAGTTTTTCTCATTTATATTTCAGGTTAAAATTGCCATGCAATTACATTTTCCAAGAAGTACAGTCACTCAACTAAGAGTCTAGAAAACTGAGTTCTAGTGTTGGTTTTGCTGCTAGCTAGCCATTTGACTCTGGAGGAGGCTAAATCTCTCAATCCAAACTTCCATAAAATTAGGAAATTTTTTAAATCATTTTTTAACTTTTCAATTACAGTTGAAAAACAATATTATATTAGTTTTAGGTGTACAGCCCAGTGATTAACATTATAAAACTTACTAAGTGATCATTCCAAAAAAATCTCATACCCATCTGACACCATGCCTAGTTTTTAGAATATTATTGACTATATTCTCTATACTGTACTTTACACCCCCATGACTATACTATAACTACTAATTTGTACTTCTAAATCCCTTCACATTTTTTACCCATCTCCCAACCCCCACCTCCCATCCAGCAACCATCAAAATGTTCTCTATATCTATGAGTCTGTTTCTGTTCTGCTTGTTCATTTATTTTTATATTCAATTATTGATAGATATGTATTTATTGCTATTTTATTGTTCATATTTTTATCTTTTTTTCCTTCTTTTTCTTAAAGAAAATCCTTTAACATTTCACATAATACTGCTTTGGTGGTGATGAACTCCTCTAGCTTTTCTGTTGTCTGGGAAGCTCTTTATATGTCATTTAATTATAAATGATAGCTTTGCTGGGTAAAGTAATCTTGTAGGTCCTTGCTTTTCATCACTTTGAATAGTTCTTGTTACTCTCTTCTGGTCTACAAAGTTTCTAGGGAATTTGACTAAATCATCTATACGGTTTTACAATTTTTTTTGAAAAAATATTTCATTTGTATCACATCCTCAAATTAACACGACTCTCAGATCCTTATGAGAATAAGAAAAGGCAAAGTCAGATCTCTGCTTAGAAAAAAACATGATTTCTTTCTTTTCCTTTGTTACCTGAGATTTTATCATCTGTTTTTCATATTTCTAATAAGAATTTTAAATCCCTATTTTCTATACCAAAGAGAAATTACACTATTACAGATGAGGAAACTAGAACTCAGAGAGTTTATTCATGTTAAGTGTCTTGCCCCAAATCACACAACTAGTAAATGTCAAGGCCAGGCTCCAGACCTGCACTTGGTCACTCCAGCCTCGGTCATCTCCCAGTGTATCCTGCTGCCCAACACAGTGAAAGGGAGCTGCAGAGGTAGGAGGTGAGTCTACAGGTCTCTCACTGACTAGGTGAGAAGTGGGCTCTTTGGGCTCATGTCACTGAAAGACTGCTAGAATTGTTGGCACTCAAGGGATGAGAGTTAAACTCCAAAGCGGGGAGGTGTCATTCTTCGAGGAAATTCTATGAATCTGTATTTGAATTGGAGGTATAGGAAAGAGAAGAAAGACTATATCTATTTCTCTATAGTTTCTGACATTAAGTCCTGATAACAAAAACTTGGAAAGAAGGGAGGAACCTCAGTTGTACCTGTGGTCCAGTTTCTGACATTAAGTCCTGATAACAAAAACTTGGAAAGGAGAAGGGAGGAACCTCAGTTGTACCTGTGGTCCAAGTATAAAGGTATTCTTTCAGCTTAACAATAACCCACAACCACTGATTCGATGTGGCTCAGGGTTGAGCATCAACCTATGAACCGGGAGGTCATGGCTTAATTCCCGGTCAGGGCACATGCCTGGATTGTAAGCTCAATGCCCAGTAGGAGTCATTCAGGAGGCAGCTAAATGATGATTCTCATCATTGGTGTTTCTACCTCTCTCTCCCTCTCCCTTCCTCTCTCTTAAATCAATAAAAACATACTTAAAAAATATTTTTAGCCCTAGCCAGTTTTCTCAGTGGTTAGAGCATTGGCCCACAGACTGAAGTGTCACGGGTTCGATTCTGGTCAAGAGCATGTACCTTAGTTGCAAACTCTCATATCAGTGTTTCTATATCTATCTCTCCCCCTCCCAATCTCTCTGAAAAATTCTCAAGTGAGGATTAGTAAAATGTATTTATTTAAAAAATTTTTTTAAAGTATTCCTTCATTGGCTGCTGTGTCAGCCCACATGTGCCTCAGTAGACAAGTCTTCTCACAGACCCAATGAGAACAGCAGGAAATGGTAAGAATTGAAATGCCATAAAACCCAGGGACCTTCTTCAGCACCTCTTGACTCTGCTATTTCCCAGAGACTATTTCCCAGCCACTATATTTTTGGCATCTCTTATGATGCCTGCTCTGAATGCTCCATATTTCTAAATACACAAGAATTGTAGCTTGATAAAGATTCAGAGTGGCAATCTATCTCCTCCTTCTGTCTTTCAGCATGAATGCTCTGTGGTTAAGTATCTCAGCTTCAAATACCAATTACAGATGTCACTGAACATTCTCGAGTCTCCTTTCAAGCCAATTCTTATCCCAGATAAGATTAAGAGCAAACATGCACATAAAGGAGATATAATAATTTTGTTAGTGTACTGATAAGGATGTTCTGACTATGAAGTTATCTATTGTCTTGGACCAAACTGTTAGCTTGACATTTCCAAGGCTTTTCTTTTCCTCAGTTCCATTCTTCTCTGTATTGTTTGGCCCATTTGCTGGGACTTTTTCTACAGCTTGGGCAGAAAAAGTCAAGGTGCAGTGCCAAGGCTAATTTGTTTCTTTTCCCCAAATGCTCCATTTCCCACTTTGCAAAAAGCTGGCTCCTAGCTGACTTGCCGAAGTTGATGCCTCAGAGAAATTCGCTCTTAAGTTCGAAGTTAGCCAAGGCTCAGCTCCTGGGAGGTCCCTCCCTTACCTGACAGAGCAGGGGAGGTTCCTGCCTTCCCAGGTTCACAATTGCCTGTAAAGTTTTCTGATCATTTACTTAAAATTAGACTTAAACCTAACTAGAAACACGTGTGTTGTTTTCAGTCCCACTTCCTGCGGCCTGAAAAAAACTGACAGTTCTTGACAGTCTGAATTTTATCTTTCCACTTTGGGAGCCACACAGCAGAATTATATTCCTTAGTCAAACAAACGAACTACAGAGGGTCCATTATGCTGCTGCTCCAAAACAGGAAGCTGGGGTTAGTGATGGCAAAAGCTGGTTTTACATAATGAGGGATGCTTGGGCTGCACATACCGCCGGTGCATTGCAGGCAGAACCCAGCAGGGTCTGTTCCTTCCAATCCTGGGGCTTTGTTCAGCTTCGACAGCCACACCCTCAGACCTGGATGACCAGGCTCCTTTCCCAGGAGAAGTACCGGCCCTCACATTTGGCAAAGGGTCTACTTGCAGAGGAACTGCACTGACCTTCCTGCGCTTTGAGAATTGACACAGCCATGGAGACGGTTTCCAAGTATCCTCCCTCCCCACTTACCCACTCTCTATTGTGCCTCTAGGGTGGCTTTGCCTCGGGGCCACACGTAGGTGGGCTCAACCACAGAGGGAAAGCCCAGCGACCTTTTATGAATACCACCAGAAGAAGAAGAGAGCCTGTCCAAGGGTCCAGATGTGAGTAATCTGTGGACAAGTAGAGGGAGAATGACACTTGTCATTCTGCCTTCACCTCCAAGCTCACCCTTTCTGGATACAGCCAGTACTTCCCTTCTAACTTTGGCTCCAGTGACCACAAAGGGCCTTCCAATCGGCCACAGGGAAGTTGACATTTTAAAAAATCGAAGCCGCCAGAGCAACCTAACCTCAGCTTCACCTTGGGTAATGTGGACTTGGCTGGCTGTGGTCTGAAAAAGTAAACTGCTGATAGGCCTCCCGAGAGCTCTGTGAGGCTCCTTTATGAAGCTTTAAAAACAATCTCAAGTCTTCTGCAAAAGGCCCTCAGGGGCCACCCACCCACTCCGGACATGAATCATTTTACATGTGTATTATGCACATCCTATAACAATGCCACCCACTGGTTGTAGACCCCAGGGGCTTTCAAAGGGAAATTTCAGGGAAAGAAGCCCAAGTTCAGTTGCTCATTGGAGAATGTGTATCCTTTGGGCCAGGAAGGAAAGAGAGGGAACCTCCTTTGAAATCCTTCCTGGTGACCACCCCAGTTAGTTAAACCATTGAGCACTTGGTTTTCTTATTTCCTACCCCAGATTTCCTAGCCAAAGACCAGTAAACGTGAATTTTCCCACCAAAGGCTAGTAAGAATATAATTTTATAATATGGAATGGACGCAAATTTTTATTTTTATCTTTAAAAAAGATCTATATGTTCAAATAGTTAACAACTCTGGCCAAAAGTCACCAAGAGAAATCAGAAGTCCATTCTCTCAGCAACTTTTATAGCTGAACAGAACCTGGATGTTAACCACTCCAAGTTTAAGGTGCTCAAACCCTATGCCCAAGCCGAAATATATTGTTTAATTTGTTAAAGAAAGAGAGAGAGAAAGGAAGAAAGAAGAAAATCAAGTAGGAAGACACTTCAAATTCCAGAAATGCAAACCTCAAGTTATGAGTGTGGTAGGCAGTTAGTCAGACATGAGCAGAGCAAGGACGATGGGCCAGGTACTAAAGGTTACCAGGGCAGAAAGCCCTGGGTGCCTAGCAAGGGACAGTTATAGGGTGGAACCTCATCCCCAGGGTGACCTTTCCTCCCCTAGCATCTCACTCGTCATTCACTGTGGACCCCCTGACCTAGAAATAACATCTAGGCCTCAGTTGTACTTCAGCTCCTGGCCCAGAGAAACAGCAAAACCAAACCTGAGACACCATGGCTGACCTCAAGACCAGCAGTACTAATGTCTTCCTGCCCTGGAGACAGCCAATCAGTAGAGACCACAACCCTGAAAGGACACACCTGGAAAACTGATGAATATTGAGATCCTTCCCCTGGGACCCCCCCCCTAAAATCTCTACCCTTGAAAGCCCTTAGGATGGAGGACCCAGCACACTTTCCCTCCCAGTAACTGCCCCTCCCCCACCCCCACAGGTGCATTACCCTTAACCTTCTCCCTCCTAAGCTCCAAGGGCCCTTCCTTTGCCTATGTAACTTGTTTCCTGAGCCCATTTCCTTTACCACTTACTTCTTCTACTAGTATATCTATGACTTTCTAAATAAATTTTCCCTTATAGTTTGAGCCTTACATCTGAATTATTTCCTAGCCAGAACTCAAGTACCAAGGTTGCTGAACCAAGGTCCAGTCTGACCTCACCGGTCTAACACGTGGTGCTATTCTTGCCACCACCAATGTGAGTACAACTAACTTACTCCATGCTCCTTCCCACCTAAAGAAAGTTAAGCTTACATTGATTATATGGAGACTTATATGCCCATCAAGCAGAGTTAATGTATAATTCGGGGATGATGTTTGCTTTCAATATTGAAAATAACCTTTAATCTGTCAGGTAAAAAAAAGTGTTTCAGGGAATTAATAATTCAAATGGTACAGTATTTTCTCAGTGTGACTATAAAAGAATTAAATTCCCTCCTATTATGTCAAGCTGCAAGTTAACTTCAATTTTCAAAAGATGCCAGGATTCAAGAGTCATAGTTTGAATTTCTTCTGAAAAACATAAATGCTAAAGCCTAAACTGCAGCTGCTCCTACTCATAGCGACTCGTTTCCAGAGAGGAAGATCCTACTTCTGGCAGAAGGAAGTGCCCAGAAAGTTTAACAGCATTCAAGCTGATGCTAGGCAGCACTCAGGGAGGCCAAGGGAGGCCTCGACCCAACACAGATACCAGGGTCCAGGTTTTTTGTCACCACACAAGAAAGGATTTGAGAGCAAGAAGAAAAGATTTAACGAAGTACAGTAGATTTGTTAAAGCCAAAGTGACAATGGATGACCTCAGAGAATGAGACACCCCAGTGGGGTCTGGGTGGAAGGTTTTCATTAAAAGTAGGGAGGTAGGGTGAATAAGGTGGTTCTCAGGTCCTGACACCTGTGAGGTGACTGTGGACTCAGCTATCTTTGTCCCTCCTTTCTAAACAGCAATTTCTTTTTTGATCTCCCCAAGAGTGTAATGGAGACTCAGGGGCAGTTTGTCCCAAAACCTCAATGCAAATTTATTATAAAGATTAGCCCTGTTGGTCACTTTTTAGTCAATATGGCTGCCAACTCTGTTTTTGTCTCAACAGAAAATTGGGGAAGAGGAAGGGAGAAATAGGTAGGTGGTCAGTAAAGTCATGTCTCCAATGTTCCAGCCAGGATGGAAAAGGGGAGAGGTAGAACTTGAGTCTTTTGCCCCCTACTCTAACTTTCCTGCCTCAAGATCAGTTTATGTAAAAACTATATGAATATTTAAATGCTTAGAATCTGCTCAAAAATATACTCCATAAGATTAGCTCTAAACCTTGGGCAGATAGTGCAGTAGTCATTACACTTCATAATCATGTTTGGAGAAAACAGATTCAGGAAAAATTCAATTGGAGTGGACATTTTAATTAGTAATCATTAACATAAAAAATATAACATTTAAATAAAAATTAATATTTTTTCTTGAACATTAACTTACCAGACACTGAATAAATGCACAAATTAACAAGTGTAATGCAAATAAACCTATTTTTCTTGTTCTCCGGAAGCGAAATATTTCCTGTTGCACACACCAAACAAGTCAGCACAAGACTAATGACATGGCAATCAGCTGCTAAAATATTCGCTGCTAGTATTAATGGAGAGAAATGGTGCACCTGTGTGTAAGGGAAATAAATGCAACACGATTATAGTAATCAGTCATTAGCAAACATTGTAGTTCATTAGTAATAATTATGTATAACAGAATATTGTAAAAATTAAGTTATGAAATTTTTATTAAAACATTTCTTACATACCTTTATATTGGTTGGGCCACAAAAATATTCACTGTGGGCCTCACGCAACCCGTGGGCCGTGTGTTTGACATGCTTGGTGTAGAAGTACCACTGGTTTTTAACCCACTCTTCTGCGGATGAGCACTTAGCCTGTTTCCAAATCTTAGCTATGGTAAATTGTGCTGCTATGAACATAGGGGTGCATATATCCTTCCTGATTGGTGTTTCTGATTTCTTGGGATATATTCCTAGAAGTGGGATTACTGGATCAAATGGGAGTTCCATTTTTAATTTTTTGAGGAAACTCCATCCTGTTTTTCACAATGGCTGCACCAGTCTACATTCCCACAAGCAGTGCACAATGGTTCCTTTTTCTCCACATCCTTGCTAGCACTTGTTGTTTGTTGATTTGTCGATGATAGCCATTCTGACAGTTGTGAGATGATAACTCATTGTGGTTTTGACTTGCATTTCTCAGATGATTAGTGACTTTGAACATGTTTTCATTTGTCTCTTGGCCTTCCTTATGTCCACTTTTGAAAAATATCTATTAAGGTCCTTTGCCCATTTTTTTTATTGGATTGTTTATCTTCCTTTTGTTAAGATGTATGAGTTCCCTATAAATTTTGGAGATTAAACCTTTATCAAAGATAACATTGGCAAATATGTTCTCCCATGCAATGGGCTTTCTTGCTGCTTTGTTGATGTGTTTTTTGTTTGTTTGTTTGTTTTGTTGTGCAGAAGCTTTTTATTTTGATGTAGTCCCATTTGTTTATTTTCTCCTTAGTTTCCATTGTCTTAGGAGCTGTATCAGTAAAGATGTTGCTACAACATGTCTGATATTTTGCTCCCTATGGATTCTTCTAAGATTTGTATGGTTTCCCATCTTACATTTAAGTCCTTTATCCATTTTGATTTTATTTTTGTGTATGATGTAAGTTGGTGGTCTACTTTCATTTTTTTGCATGTATCTGTCCAATTGTCCCTACACCATTTATTGAAGAGACTGTCTTAACTCCATTGTGCTGCTATGAACATAGGGGTGCATATATCCTTCCTGATTGGTGTTTCTGATTTCTTGGGATATATTCCTAGAAGTGGGATTACTGGATCAAATGGGAGTTCCATTTTTAATTTTTTGAGGAAACTCCATCCTGTTTTTCACAATGGCTGCACCAGTCTACATTCCCACAAGCAGTGCACAATGGTTCCTTTTTCTCCACATCCTTGCTAGCACTTGTTGTTTGTTGATTTGTCGATGATAGCCATTCTGACAGTTGTGAGATGATAACTCATTGTGGTTTTGACTTGCATTTCTCAGATGATTAGTGACTTTGAACATGTTTTCATTTGTCTCTTGGCCTTCCTTATGTCCACTTTTGAAAAATATCTATTAAGGTCCTTTGCCCATTTTTTTTATTGGATTGTTTATCTTCCTTTTGTTAAGATGTATGAGTTCCCTATAAATTTTGGAGATTAAACCTTTATCAAAGATAACATTGGCAAATATGTTCTCCCATGCAATGGGCTTTCTTGCTGCTTTGTTGATGTGTTTTTTGTTTGTTTGTTTGTTTTGTTGTGCAGAAGCTTTTTATTTTGATGTAGTCCCATTTGTTTATTTTCTCCTTAGTTTCCATTGTCTTAGGAGCTGTATCAGTAAAGATGTTGCTACAACATGTCTGATATTTTGCTCCCTATGGATTCTTCTAAGATTTGTATGGTTTCCCATCTTACATTTAAGTCCTTTATCCATTTTGATTTTATTTTTGTGTATGATGTAAGTTGGTGGTCTACTTTCATTTTTTTGCATGTATCTGTCCAATTGTCCCTACACCATTTATTGAAGAGACTGTCTTAACTCCATTGTATGCTCTTGCCTCCTTTGTCAAATATTAATTGAGCATAATGTCTTGGGTTGATTTCTGGGTTCTCTTTTCTGTTCCATTGGTCTATATGTCTGTTCTTGTGCCAGTACCAGGCAGTTTTGAGAACAGTGGCTTTATAATATAGCTTGATATCTGGTATTGTGATCCCTCCAACTTTGTTCTTTCTTCTGAAGATTGCTACAGCTATTCAGGGTCATTTTTATTCCATATGCATTTTTGGAAAGTTTGTTCTAGGTCTGTGAAATATGTTGTTGGTATTTTAATGGGGATTGCATTGAATCTATAAATTGCTTTGGGTAATATGGACATTTTAATGATGTTGATTCTACCAACCCATGAACACGGTATATTCTTCCATTTGTTTATGTCTTCCTCCATCTCTTTTTTCAATGTCCGGCAGTTTTCCGAGTACAGGTCTTTTACCTTCTTAATTAAGTTTGTTCCTAGTTTTCTTAATTTTTTTGTTTCAATGGTAAATTGGATTTTTCTCTAGTTTCTCTTTTTGTTAGTTCATTATTGGTATATAAAAAAGCCACAGATTTCTGGGTGTTAATTTTGTATCCTGCTACATTGCTGAATTCATTTAATAAGTCTAGTAATTTTTTGATGGAGTCTTTAGGGTTTTCTATTTTACAATATCATGTCATCTGCAAATAAGGACAGTTTTACTTCTTCTTTTCCAATTTGGATGTCTTTTATTTATTCATCTTATCTGTTCACTATGGCTAGCACTTCCAGTATTATGTTGAACAGGAGTGGTGAGAGTGGGCATCCCTGTCTTGTTCCTGTTCTTAGGGGAAATGGTTTTAGTTTTGCCCATTGAGTATGATGTTGGCTGTAGGTTTGTCATATAGGCTTTTATTATTTTGAGTTATGATCCTTCTATTCCCACTTAGCTGAGAGTTTTTATCAAGAAAGAGTGTTGGATTTTGTCAAATGCTTTTTATGCATCAGTTGATATGATTGTGTGTCTGGTATTGTGATCCCTCCAACTTTGTTCTTTCTTCTGAAGATTGCTACAGCTATTCAGGGTCATTTTTATTCCATATGCATTTTTGGAAAGTTTGTTCTAGGTCTGTGAAATATGTTGTTGGTATTTTAATGGGGATTGCATTGAATCTATAAATTGCTTTGGGTAATATGGACATTTTAATGATGTTGATTCTACCAACCCATGAACACGG
>NW_005368707.1:2650280-2677142 GCF_000412655.1 Myotis brandtii | reverse complement strand
TGCCAGGTTACTCGAGGCCTGTAGCTGGAGTAGCTGGCTTTTAAGGAGGGGCACACTCCCAGACTCACTGGAGGGTCCAGTCACTGACTCATGTGGGGCCTGTGGCTGAAGCAGCAGGTTGGTGGGAGGGGAGCGCACTTTGGGGCTCATGGGAGCCTGCGGTCTGGGAGGCTAAAGTCCCTATGTCTGTGGGTCTGCAGATGAGGTAGCAGGTTTTTGGCCAGAGTGGCTGCAGGATCCAGGATGGTGTCTGAGGCCAGTCTGTGTGGTTGTGAGGCTGGGCTTCTAGTCACAGCAGCTCTCCCCATCAAGATGGCATGGTTTCTGTGCCAGAGCTGGCCGCCCCAGGAGTGCTTGCAGTGGTAGCAGGGGCTCCCCTTCTAGGAGAGCCTGATCTGCCAGCCCCTGAGAGTCCTGCAGGACATAACTGTTCCTCACTCACTCACACACACACCACACACGTCCATACACTCCCCTTTTGCTCCTTCACTCACTCACACTCTCTCCCTCACTGCTGTCCTGCTGACTGCCATCTTGACTCCTCCCTCTGTCTGTTGTTTTTGTGTGGTGGTATTCCATACATCTTTCCTCTGTTTCCTCTTTTTTTTTTTTTTGAGCTGTTTGTCATGATTTGAGGATTTTTGTTTTGAGGATTTTTTTGTGTGGTTACCATTAAGTTTATAAAAAATGAAGTTGCAAATATACCGTAGTGTTTTCCCTTTTGAGTGCATCTGATCTTCATCTTCCTTTGATAGTTCAGACCTTTCCCTCCTCCCCTTTAATTTTTGTTGTCAAAAATTATCCCTATTTATGCTGTAAGGTTTTGGTGATCTTATTCATAATGTTGTGACCTTATGTTTTTTGTTTCGGGTAGAATAAGTCCTTTGAGTATTTCCTGCAATGGAGGTCTTCTGGTGATAAAATCCCTCAGCTTCCATATATCTGGGAACGTCTTTATTTCTCCTTCATATTTAAAGGATAATTTCGCTGGGTATATTGTTTGTGGCTGGTAATTTCTCTCTTTCAGATGTTTGAATATTTGGTTCCACTCTCTTCTGTCTTGTAGAGTTTCTTCTGATAATTCAGATAAAATTCTGATTTTTGTAGGTCACTTTCTTCTTTTTCCTGGCTGCTTTAAGAATTTTTTCTTTGTCATTAATTTTTGACAGTTTCAATACCACATGCCTTTGAGAGGGCCTCTTTGGATTGAAGTAACTGGCATTCTGTTTGCTTCTTGGATTCAAGGATCTAGTTCTTCCCATAGATTTGAGAAGTTCTCATCCACTATTTGTTTTGATAGACTTTCCGTTTCATGCTCCCTCTCTTCCTCCTTCACAATGCCTATAATTCTACTATTGCTTTTATGAATGAATCAGAGAGGTCTCTTATAGCTCTTTCATTTTTCTTTATGCTCAGGTCTCTCTTTTCTTCCCTCTGCATCATTTCCTGATTGCTTATATGCATGCATACAAGTCCTTCGGTTGATCTCTTACCCCCTTCCCTCCTGCCCCCCAACCCTCCCCAGCCTTCCCGCTGCAGTTTGACAATCTGTTTGAGGCAGCTCTGCCTCTGTATCTATTATTGTTCAAGAGTTTGTAATGGTCTCTATTATCCATGAATGTGTGAGATCATGTGGTATTTTTCCTTCATTGACTGGCTTATTTCACTTAGCATAATGCTCTCCAGTTCCATCCATGCTGTTGCAAATGGTAAGAGTTCCTTCTTTTTTACAGCAGCATAGTATTCCATCGTGTAGATGTACCACAGTTTTCTAATCCATTCATCAGATGAAATTCTGATTTTTGTAGGTCACTTTCTTCTTTTTCCTGGCTGCTTTAAGAATTTTTTCTTTGTCATTAATTTTTGACAGTTTCAATACCACATGCCTTTGAGAGGGCCTCTTTGGATTGAAGTAACTGGCATTCTGTTTGCTTCTTGGTTTCAAGGATCTAGTTCTTCCCATAGATTTGAGAAGTTCTCATCCACTATTTGTTTTGATAGACTTTCCGTTTCATGCTCCCTCTCTTCCTCCTTCACAATGCCTATAATTCTACTATTGCTTTTTCTGATTGGGCCAGAGAGGTCTCTTAGAGCTCTTTCATTTTTCTTTATGCTCAGGTCTCTCTTTTCTTCCCTCTGCATCATTTCCTCATTGCTGTCTTTGACATCACTAATTCTTTCCCCCATCTGGTTGGTTCTGTTTTCTATACTCCATGGTTTACTCTTAATCTCCTTTATTGCATGCTTCATTTCCAGGATTTCTAATTGGTTCTTTTTGAAAATATCAGTCTTTTTGGTAAAGTACTCAATTTAGTCATTGATTTGTTTTCTGTGTGCACTGAGGTGCCTGTCAGTATTTTCTCACATCTCATTGAGTATTTTCAGAACTGCAATTTTGAAATCTCTGACATTTATATCACATATTTCCATGTGTTTCAGCCTAGTTTCTGGAGATTTTTTTATTTTTATTTCTGGTCATCATCCTTACTCTGGTTCTTCACAGTGTTTGCTCTCTGTTTTCTCATTTATCTCTGAAAAGGTCTTTCTACTATTTTCCAGTAGATGGCACCAAATCGCAAGATTTTTTTTTTTTAATTTTTTTTTTTCTTCTGTGATCCAGTCTTGAACCTTCTCAGCTTATGTAAGATGGTATAGATGAGCTGCTTAGGCATAGGTTGCAATTTTGAAATCTCTGACATTTATATCACATATTTACATGTGTTTCAGCCTGGTTTCTGGAGATTTTTTATTTTTATTTCTGGTCATCATCCTTACTGTGGTTCTTCATAGTGTTTGCTCTCTGTTTTCTCATTTATCTCTGAAAGGGTCTTTCTACTATTTTCCAGTAGATGGCACCAAATCTCAAGATTTTTTTTTTAATTTTTTATTTTTCTTCTGTGATCTCCCAGTCTTGAACCTGCTCAGCTTATGTAAGATGGTATAGCTGAGCTGCTTAGGCATAGGCGTGTTTTCCCCACACCATGATGGCGACCCCTGACTTACACAGCCCCGCCCCAGGCACCCCTCCTGGGGGAACAAGTCACAGAGGGAACCCAAGATTTGATTGCAACAGCTCTTCGTTTACGGATAATATGCTCCTGGAGCCAACTCCAAGGGCAACAGTAGGTTTGTTTTGGGAGTCCAAGCAGTGGCAGGGCTCTGTAGTTCTGTTTCTTTGTCTGAAACACCACCACCTGGCCTGAAAGTGGGGAGCAGCACCGCAGAACCCTGTGCTCTGTTGGGCATCTGCTGACTCACACTCTTCACTCTCTTGCCCCAGCCCTGCTGGGCTGTCCCCCTGCAGCTCTCTGTTCCTCCTGGCCAAAGGAAGTGCCTGCTACCACCGGCTTTCTCCCCTCTCCCAGCCAGGCTGCAAGCTCCTAGCCCAGTCAGTAGCTCCCAACTGCAGGGCTGCATCTGAAGGCCGTCTGCACTTCCCTCCCTTCCAGTAGATGGCACCAAATCGCAAGATTTTTTTTTTTTAATTTTTTTTTTTCTTCTGTGATCCAGTCTTGAACCTTCTCAGCTTATGTAAGATGGTATAGATGAGCTGCTTAGGCATAGGTGTGTTTTCCCCACACCATGATGGCGACCCCTGACTTACACAGCCCCGCCCCAGGCACCCCTCCTGGGGACCAGTCACAGAGGGAACCCAAGACTTGATTGCAACAGCTCTTCGTTTACAGATAATATGCTCCTGGAGCCAACTCCAAGGGCAACAGTAGGTTTGTTTTGGGAGTCCAAGCAGTGGCAGGGCTCTGTAGTTCTGTTTCTTTGTCTGAAACACCACCACCTGGCCTGAAAGTGGGGAGCAGCACCGCAGAACCCTGTGCTCTTTTGGGCATCTGCTGACTCACACTCTTCACTCTCTTGCCCCAGCCCTGCTGGGCTGTCCCCCTGCAGCTCTCTGTTCCTCCTGGCCAAAGGAAGTGCCTGCTACCGCAGGGTTTCTCCCCTCTCCCAGCCAGGCTGCAAGCTCCTAGCCCAGTCAGGAGCTCCCAACTGCAGGGCTGCATCTGAAGGCCGTCTGCACTTCCCTCCCTTCTCGTTTCCCCGCTTATTCCTGGATGCCCACCTTTAGGTGTTTCAGTGCATGGGTCTCTCAGGCATGTGTCTGTGTTGAGCATGGATTTCTTTGTTAAACTATAGATGATTAACTTGTTGAAATGTCAGGGGGAAAGGAACAGATACACACTTACACAGGCTATTTCTCTAATGTCATGCCTCAAGTTTGGTTTCTAATTTAACACTCTGCTTCTTAGATTGACAAACAGAGTTTTCTATTTTCAGTCAAAGATTCTATGATATAGAAAAATTCTGAGCAATTTTTAAGACAATTGTCAAGGTAAGAATTATGGAAGCAAAGAAAAAGATAGTTTATGCAACTTTTTCATATCCTCCCATCCATGTTCCAATCATACCCACACCCACAAGAGTATGAGATTGTTGTAACAGTATAAAGGGGTAAACCACCTGGGTCCCATTTTCACAAAACTTTTGCATAAATTTGTCATTTAATTGTAGGCTCTTAGTTGAGACTAGCTCCTTTGGGTTCTATTGTTACAGAAAATTTTCCATAATAGCTTCAATAGTATTCTTCAATTCTTTATTCTATGGTTCTTCTTTATCTGCTCATTAATCTAGCACAGGGTTGGTTCTTCATTCATTCATTCATTCATTCCATTATGAATGAATACATAAGGTCTTTGCTCTCATGGAACTTGTATTTTGATGGAAGTTAGCAATAATCTGAAATATAATTGCAAGGAAGCTTTTGGGGGTTTACTCCAGTATGAAGAGAAAGTGTTTTAATTGACCCCAGGAAAAAATATATTTTATGGGTAAATGGTATAAAGTGTAGGGAACTAGTAGAACCTTCTGATTAGGAAGCACAATGTCAGCATATGATACCTTGGAAGGGCAGGAATTTGACACATTCCCATTAGTAGGTCCTTCAGAGAAGCTCCATGCTGATGTGTCTCCTAGTGACCCACTCACAGGCCCCTCCTAAGTGACCTCTTTCCAGCCAAGGAATTATTTATGTTTGAAGGATGTACTTGCGTAAAACGAAGCCTGGGAGCCTTACCACAGGGCATTTCTGGATGGAAACCTGACCTTAGAAGAGTGGAGCGTGAGCCCGGGCCCAGTCCATCTGTATCTACACCTCTTTACCAGTGGCCTTCACTTGGACCCTGGCCACACTGGTTGTTACACTCTGCCTCTGGCAGAAACTGGCTTTTCTTTCTGCCTTTTCAGGGTGCTTCCAGGTTCCACCCACAGCCAATCAGAAGAAAGCAAGAGTATACATGGAGTCACTGCTTGGCCTATAGTGATCTGCTTTAATGTAAGGTTTACTCCACGGTAAAGCTAGCCAGTGGTGGAACCAACAGTGGGGCCCTCTGACATGTTTAATCCCAGCACCCACAGATGTAATGTCTCCACGCACTCTTCACAAGCAGTCCCAAAGGGCTGGGGCAGGTAGTGCTGACTGATTTTGACAAGGTATAAGCCCAGTGACCATATATAAGTGTTCCCTGAGGAAAAGTATTGGTGAGCTGCTAAGTGAGTCTAGCTGCCTACTCAGCATCCACATTCAATCCGATGTCACCATTTTAGGTGTCACATGGTAGCAATATGTACTTTGTAGGCCCCATGAAGTCCAAGCATTGTTTCTTTGTTTGTTTAAAAAAACAAGTCCACAATTGAAGGATAAAAATAAGCTGGGCACTTTGCCACTGTATAATAAACCCTGTTTTTAAAGTGATAGTAATTATGACCATGTGGTATTGAAACAATGGTAGACAAACTACTTGACACATTTGAAATTCAAAGACACACTAGCTCCTAATATGATTACCTGATTTGTGACAAAGATGATATTGCCATTTCATGGGAAAAAGACTATCTTTCAAATAAATGGTGTTGGATCAATTGAATATCTTTTTTGGGGAAAAAAAGTATCTTGACTTCACAGCATACACACACACACACACACACACACACACACACACACACACACAATGACTTCCAGAAAGATTATAGATTTAAAGGTGAAAGATAAAATAATGAAAGAGAAGAACATAAAATATCTTTATGACCTTGGGTTTGACAAAGACATCTTTATAAAAACAAACAAACAAAAAAACACTATCCATAAAACAAAAGATAGTAAATTGGATTATATTAAAACTAAGAACTTCTGTTCATCAAAAGACACCATTAAGACAGTGATAAAGTCAACCCTGAGATAAGAGAAGATACTAACAACCCATATCTGACAGATTCAAAATATATGAAGTATTTCTCCAAAGCAATCTTTTAAAAGTCAGCTCAGTAGAGAAATGGACAAAACTTAAAAGACACTTCAAAAATAAGCATAGCCAATGGCTAGTTAACACATAAAATGATGGTCAACTTTATTAGTCATCAAGGAGACTAATGGTGCTTTAGTATATTAGGTAATATACTAAATATACACAAATTGAAACCCCAACAAGATAATGTTATACACCACCCAAATAGCTAAATTTGAAATAAAAATTGCTAAATATTGACAAGAACATGAGGCAACTAGAGTACCCCTACACTTCTGATGAAAGTGGTGTTACAACCACTTAGGAAAACTGTTTTGGCATTATGTACTGAAGTCAAAATATCCATACCTTTTGAAGGGCAACTCCACTCTGGGTTTATGCCCAACAAAAATGCATGCATATGTTCACCCAAAGACATGTACACAATTTTTTATAGCAGCACTGCTCATTAAAGCTAAAAAACTGAAAACTACTCAAGTGCCCAACAACAGTGAACTGGATGAATAAATTTATTATAGTTACACAATGGAATACTACACAACAATGTGAAAGAACTATGTACAACTATTCATATTAATATGTATGAATCTCATATCTGTACTATTGAGCAAAAGAAGCCAGATATAGAAGAGAATGCATACATTATGATTCCATTTATATAAAGTATACAAAAGTCAGGATAATTGTTTATTTTTGGGGTGTCATGACTGGAAGGGACCATAAAGGGGCATTCTACTGATTGTTGTGTGTTCTGGTTTCATGGATGTTTGTGACTATTCATTGAGTTTATGATATGCACACTTTTCCGTATATATATTATACTTCAGTGAAAAATAACAAATAAATGGCAGTTCTCATAGGTACCCCTCACAGTAAAATAATATATATCAAGTCTGAAGAGTCGTGATATCCAATTCAAGACATAAAATATACTTAAAACCAGCTATTAATATATATTTTTATAATGATGTAAGAATTAAAGAACTATGCTACATACCAGCTCTGGAGGGTTAGGTTAGGTGTGGATGCATAGGAGAGTGGCATGGGGTCTTCACTACTAATACACTAATAAAGTAGAATAGGAAAAATACGATGCCCCAAAAAAGCCAACTGCTGCAGCTGCTGTGGAACTGAGAAAAGCTCAGATATGGTACCAAGAAACAGAAATATCATAGCAGAGAACACATATGAAGGTTTTATTTTTGAGTTAGAGGATCTACCAAGGTTTTTAGTTGAGTCTATCATGCTGCATTGAGCTGTTAATTTTTTAAAAAACGTGGTCTTCTCAATTAGACTGGTCTCCTCAATTAGACTTTAAGCTCATTAAAAACAGAGACTTGTTCTACATCCTCCTTGAATTCTAGGCGCACAGGGTGTCATTTTTATTTCTTGATAGTTAAACACATTTAGATGTATCTTCAATTTAAAATTGGAGGCAATGCATTTGAGACTGAGGCAGAGGTTGCTGACTTGTGATGGGTTGGATAGTGTGTAACTGGGTGAGCTGATAACTTGATTCTTTCAGTTGCTTTTGCCCTTCAGGAGGAATGGCTGGTTGAAGAAGAGGGAATGAGAAGGCTGCAAACTCTGACTCATGTTTTTAGGTATGAATCAAAGGGGGGCATGGGGTGAGGGATGAGAACAACACACCTGAACCAACCTTGGAAGCCCATCAAAACATTGTTTGCAAAGTGTTGTCCAAGTAACTTAAATGTTTTGTCATATCTGGAACCCCAGATTTTCAGCACAGTAAGAGATTAACAGCATTACCTAATAATAAAATAGAGTAATTATACAATATACTGTAATAAGTTATATGAATGTGGTCTACTTCTCTCTATATAAGTATCTTTCTCTACACACTCTTCTTGTGATCCTATGAAATGATAAAATGCCTACTTGATGAGATGGAGTGAGGTGAATGAGACATTATTATGTAAAATTAGTTACTTGAATACAAGCACTGTGATACCATGATAATCAATCATCTGTTAACCAAGTAGGCTATTAAGTGACTGGCTAGTGGGAAGTATATGCAGTGCGGAGACACAGCACAAAGAGATGATTCATGTCTGGACAGTACAGCAAGATGGCTCAAGATTGCATCTCTCTACTCAGAATTGCGGACTGCTATATTATGGGTTGAATTGTGACACCCCAAATTCATATGTTAAAGTCTTACCCCCAGTACTTCAGAATGTAACCTTATTTGTAAGTAGGGTTGTTGCAATGTATTAGTTACAATGAGATCATACTGGGGTAGGATGAGCCTCTAGTTCAGTGATGGCGAACCTATGAACTCATTTTTTTGGTTGATTTTTCTTTGTCAAATGGCATTTAAATATATAAAAAAATATTAAAATATAAGTCTTTGTTTTACTATGGTTGCAAATACCAAAAAATTTCTATATGTGACACGGCACCAGAGTTAAGTTAGTGTTTTTCAAAATGCTGACACGCCGAGCTCAAAAGGTTCACCATCACTGCTCTAGTTCAATATGACTGGTGTCGTTATATAAAGGACAAATTCACACACACACACACACACACACACACACACACACGGAGAACACCATTGGGTGTGATGCTTCTACAACCAATGCATACCAAAGATCGCCAGTAAACTACCAGAAGCTAAGAGAGAGACATGGAACAGAATCTCTCTCACAGCCCCAGAAGGAAACAACGCACTTAAAACTTGATCTCAGACTTCCGGCCTCCAGAGCTGCGAGACAATAAATTTCTGTTGTTTAAGCCACCCGGTTGGAAATGCTTTGCTATGGCAGCCCTAGCAAGCCAAGTGTTAAAATTTCAGTTGCCCATTACAAATCACAAACTTGCTCTTTTTCCAGCGATGCACAAAAGCATGTTAGCAGCATTTATCATGTCAAGGGCATGTGTATCTGGATATTAAAATTTCAGAAATGTTACTTTACCTTTGAAAACAAACCAAATGTTTTGCCAGTTCCTTCCCCAAAGAGTCTTTAAAGTTAGTGGTTAAGACTTTAGCAATCACCTAAGGTCCAATCCCGTCATGAAAAGATGAAGATGTTGAGGACCACAGGTGTGAAGTGACTTGTCCAAGGTCAGCTAGCTTGTTGGAGACAGAACTGAGAGTCCTGACATCCAACTCCCAAGTCAGAGATTTTTTCCACTAGATTTGCACTCCATCCTGTGGAAAGTTTATGAGAGACATGGAACAGAATCTCTCTCACAGCCCCAGAAGGAAACAACGCACTTAAAACTTGATCTCAGACTTCCGGCCTCCAGAGCTGCGAGACAATAAATTTCTGTTGTTTAAGCCACCCGGTTGGAAATGCTTTGCTATGGCAGCCCTAGCAAGCCAAGTGTTAAAATTTCAGTTGCCCATTACAAATCACAAACTTGCTCTTTTTCCAGCGATGCACAAAAGCATGTTAGCAGCATTTATCATGTCAAGGGCATGTGTATCTGGATATTAAAATTTCAGAAATGTTACTTTACCTTTGAAAACAAACCAAATGTTTTGCCAGTTCCTTCCCCAAAGAGTCTTTAAAGTTAGTGGTTAAGACTTTAGCAATCACCTAAGGTCCAATCCCGTCATGAAAAGATGAAGATGTTGAGGACCACAGGTGTGAAGTGACTTGTCCAAGGTCAGCTAGCTTGTTGGAGACAGAACTGAGAGTCCTGACATCCAACTCCCAAGTCAGAGATTTTTCCACTAGATTTGCACTCCATCCTGTGGAAAGTTTATGCAGACATACAAAAATATGTACACTCTTGCTTTGCAATGTGATTATGAGCAAAGTGGCAAGAATCCCACCAAGTGCATAGAGAAACTGTTATTCAGATTTTAAAGATTTAAAAACAAAAGTAACCAAAACTTTTATAGTCCCAGTCCAACATAGTCTAAAGAAGAATGGAAGAGGCCAAAATCTAATTATGTCTCTAAATATTTACTTATCCTACAGGCTACTTGCCATTCCTATTTCCACATTTTTGGGGGATTCTAATATGGAAATAAATACATTGGGTACATTTAATTTCAGACTTGTAACAAATCAGTTGTGCCAAATCATACAAGTCCATCTCAATATAATTTTCCCCAGTGGGAGGAAATATAATACAGCAGCAGCCAAAATGTGTACATTAGTTGAAAAAACCCCACATTCCTAACTTAAGTTTTATGCCACTATCATCTATGTCTCCCTCTCTCTCTCCTCCTCCTCCCCCACTCTCTCTGAATTCTTTCCAGATCTTTGATTCTACCAAGAAAGAAAAGAAAAGAGCCTTTCATTTTAAAATCTAGATGATGGTTCAATTGACCTTGAAACCAAGTTCAGTTAATTCATGATTGTGAGTGAACTTGAATAGTAGAGGTAGCTGCTGGAAAAGTGCTTTGCATACTGAAGGGTAGAAAAACAAGAATGCTGGCAAGGTTACTTTTCAATCTATACAACCTTGATATGACTCTTAGTCTAGGAAAATTGCATTTTGGATAATACATTCCAACTTTTTAGGACTCTGATATCAAATGCAAATGGTTCGTTATTTGACAGACAAATAACTCTAAAGGCCAATGAGATTCTCAGATAAAAATACTATTCTAATTACAAAGGGAGGGAAGGGCAGCTTTAGAAAGCATAATGGATTGGAAAATAACTGACAGGATATGTTTTAAAAGCTGTTAATATATCCAATCTATACAGTATCTGCTTAATATTTTAATGATTCATAATGAATTTTATCCAAAATGATTCTTTATTTGACTATGATTTAGTAGCATTAGAGAATAGCTTGTCAATATTTCACTAATAATTTGACACTTATTATTTTTCTTTTTCTCTGAAACAAAATAGTAGTAGATTGGCATAAATTAACTAATATTCTAAATACACTAGGTTAAGCTTGTATAAACTATTCAGGTCAACTCATCCAGCAAACACTTTTGCTGCAGCAAAACTAGAGTGAGGGACTAAATCTTTAGAGACCTGTTTTTGTCCCTCAGTCATGAACCAAACCAGCAGCTGGCCCAGTGCTGAATCCAGAGATCATTTGGTGTAGCAGATTCAAAATATGTGTTTATTCAACTAGTAATCATAGATTGTCGTTGTGCATATGTAATAGTTCAATAGAGAATGTATCTGTAAATGAATTTTTAGGGAAGAAAATGTCCCATGCCCACCAAACCTGAATGTTCAGTACTTTCAAACTGGAAATTTACCTTTCAAGAGAAGTTTCCTTGGAACAAAGAAGGCAAAAGAGATGCCACCTATTGGTTGTAGTATGGTATTTTTAGGGCAAAATCTTAGAACTGGATTTGTGCAGCCTTGAGGGTACATGAGGACAATTAGACGGAATCCATTTCCAGATTCTCAACGCCCATATGTACCCTTTCCCAAAACTACCCAGGAAAACACCTGCGTTTTTCTGGTTTTCCCTTTCCCTCTCTCCTTTCACAAACACTCTTCTCATACAATCTTACTGGATGTTCATTGCCCTAAGGGGTCAAAATGCAGTGTGTCAAACACAGGATTATGTAAAATATCGGAATAGGTGAAGCTACTTTTCATCAAGGTGCTAAACCCATTCCCTTCCCTCCCATCCATCTCATTAAGATATGTGGTTCCAATACATTTTTTTATTTTTAAGCTTAATAAATATGAGAATAGATAATATATTTATATTTAATATATTTGTATTGATTTCAGAGAGAAAGGGAGGAGGAGGGAGAGAGAGAGAGAAACATCAATGATGAGAGATAATCATTGATTGGCTGCCTCCTGCATATCCCACACTGGGGATTGAGCCCGCAACCCAGGCATGTGTCCTGACCAGGAATTGAAAAGTGACGTCCTGGTTCATAGGTTGATGCTCAAACACTAAGCCACACCAGCTGGGCAATATTTTTTTATTTCTATAGATTACATGCTAATAATAACTGTATTGATAACTATTGAAAAAAGAAAATAAAGGTATTTTAAAGTTTTGTTTTAGCATGCTCACTTATTTGTTACAGAGAAGTAAAAAGAGAATTATCAATTAGAAACTTTCTACCCAAAAAGTACACTGGGATGCTATTTGGGGAAGAAAATTGGATAAAAATATGATTTCAAATAAAATTTCCAACTCTAAAAAACTTATTCATGTAATTTTAATGAATGTCAACAGGTAACAGCTATAATATTCAGATTCTACTAGATATATTTAGAGAACTAGAGTGAGTTTATTTTTCAGTGTTAATATTTATAATAGACTGGAGATTTACATCTTTTGTAATTACTTATATTATGGTGAAAATTTTTAGATGCCAACCTAAAAGTGGGCCAACTTTTCAAAATCATTTTAAGGGACTTGAACAAAAAGCTTGAAGACTATTGCTCAAGACATGAGCTGATTAGTGGATGCGGCAGAGGGAATGAAGGAAAGAGAGACAAATCGTATTAAATGTTGGCCTCAGCACGTAATTTGAGGCCCAAAACAATCACAGGAGAACAAAAGGTTGTTAAGAGTTAGATGTGCTTAACTTAAGAAACAGGAGTGAGCCAAAGCAGGTTACTACTGTTTGAAGCTGAGGGGAGAGGTATATCAAATATGTCTCAGACAATAATCAGGAGTAAAAAGAGTCCATATGTAACCATGTGTTCTGAATTTGACATATCCCCTTACACTCAGAGCAAAAGGCATATAGTGGTTTTAAAACCCCATAATAAAATCCAGACTTAGAAACAAATAAATTGGGTGGTTATTCATTCACATAAAAATTTATACTAGGGTTCTTTCAATTATGGAAGCTAAATGTTAGCCCTAATATTTATAATATTCCTCCTAAGAGCTAAAATAAAAATTTCAGATTGGTTAGACTAGATACGTTCAGTTAAAGTGTCCCTGTCTGGGGGGAAAATATTTCCACAGTAGGCAGTTTTCACAAGTGTATTAAAAACCACGGACTGGAAAAAGTAATGAGCATAACTTCATTTTCTTCTTCTATGATTTGGGTTAAGAAGAAAATAATAACTGATCATCACTCTAAAATTCATTCAGCAAGCAAGTTCTCTAAAAATAATGTATTGATAGAATGGGGCTTCTTCAAGGAGATTTAGGGTAGGCATTCCCAGAAGGGCACAGTGTACAAAAAGAACAGAACTGAACTGCCTGTTACAAGGAATACCCATGAGAACACAACCAACTCTAGGCAAATTGCGCTGTTCATTTGGGGAGCTTCTCCCTACCCTTCATGGCATAGAACAGGTCTCCAGGGATACAGTTTTCTTTATCTTCATATTCTTCTGGACTTCTTGTTGTAATTCCAAAACTAAACTTAATATTAACCCAAGGCTCATTTTGACCTAAGCTGGATGGTTTCATGCCCTTTATCTGGCAGCCTATGAAAAGGTAGACCTGGAAGATGATTTCATTGGTGACTTCTGTGGGCTCCTGGAGAGTTCTGTTCTTCTGATGACCCAACAAGATAGATATTCTAAGTCAGGGGTCCTGAAACTTTTTAAACAGGGGGCCAGTTCACTGTCCCTCAGACCGTTGGAGGGCCGGACTATAGTTTTAAAAAAAACTATGAACAAATTCCTATGCACACTGCACATATCTTATTTTGAAGTAAAAAAACAAAACAGGAACAAATACAATATTTGTATTTGCATGTGGCCCGTGGGCCGTAGTTTGAGGACCCCTGCCCTATATCAGCAGGACCTATGTATTTCCTACTTCAATTGTGGTGCCTTAACTACCCAACTGTTGAAGTGAAAATTGTGAAATTCATCTAAAATTTTAACCTCTCCTTCTGTCTCCTCCATCATCTGTGAATTCCATTTCCTCAGTATCTTTCAAATCAATGCTTCTCTTCTCATTCACACACCTCTGTCCTGGTTCTCCCCTGAACTCTTGTGATGCCTCAGAACTAGTCTCCTCCACTCTGTTGCCAAAGGAACTTTCTTACAAGCAGACCCAAGAAGGTGCCTCACTTGCTGAGAATCTTCATCTATAAGATAAAAGCCAAACTTAACATCCTATAATGAAATCATGTTCAATGTTCTTGAGAAATTGCCTTTTGAAGGCCAGAGGGAAGACAATCCCACTGTCAGTCACTCTGAGCATCCAACCTGCCATATCTGAAACACAAAATACACTGGAAGGAATAGTCAATAGGCTGAATGAAGCAGAGGATCAAATAAGTGAATTAGAAGACAAATATTTAAAAAATTGCTCAATCAGTAAAGCCAAAAAAAATATTAAAGAGCAGGAAGATAGTTTAAGGGAACTTTGAGAAAACATGAAATGTAATAACATCCACATCCTAGGGATACCAGAAGGAGAAGAAAGAGAGCAAGAGAACCTGTTTGAAGAAAAAATGACAGAAAACTTCCCTAGCCTGGTGAATGAAAATGTCGCACAAGTTCAGGAAGCCCAGAGTCCCAATCAAGATTAATACAAAGAGACCCACACCAAGATACATTATAAATTAATTTGGCTAAGATTAAAGACAAAGAGAAAATCTTAAAGGCAGCAAAAGAAAACATTAGTTACCTACAAGGAATTCCCATAAGGTTGTCAGCTGATTTCTCAACAGAAACACTTCATGCCAGAAGGGATTGGCATGAAGTATTCAAAGTATGAAAAGCAATAACCTGCAACCAAGTATGCTCTATCTAGCAAGGCTATCATTTAAAATTGAAGGTGAAATAAAGAGCTATTTAGACAAAAGAAAATGAAGGGGGTTCATTACCACCAAACCAGCATTGCAAAAAATGCTAAAGGGACTGCTTTAAGAAAAAGAAATAGAGAGAGAGAGGAACATAGGCATAAAGAGTAAATAAGTACCTATCTTATCTAATAAAAGAGAAACATGCAAATTGACCATACCTCTGCTACCCCCACCAGCCACGCCCACCAGCCAATCAGGAGTGAGTATGCAAATTAACCCAACAAAGATGGTGGGTGAATTTGCATACATAGGCACCCAGCGGCCTAGGTCCCGAGAACATCCTAGGGACCCAGGCAGCTCAGAGCCTGCAGGCTCCTCCCTGGCCAAGGCCCAGGTCAGGGCTCATGTGGGAGGCAACCAATCAAAGTGTCCTCTCACTTTTGATGTTTCTCTCTGTGTTTTCCTCTCTCTTCCACATTCTCTAAAAATCAATGGAAACATATCCTCAGGTGTGGATTAAAAAAAAAAGAAAGAAATGTCATATCCTATGAAAGACACATCTTGAAAATGCCTAAAGAAAGTTGTCATTTTTTTCATGGTGAAGGGATTGGAGTCCGTGTTGATGGTTGGCAGTGGCTGCAGCAACGGGGCGATGGGGCTGGTGCCTTCCCCTGATCAGCCGGTCGTCTCCCACAGAGGGAGGCCAAACTGTGGCTTAGGCTTCCAGCGGGCCTAAGCCATCAGTAGGACATAGCCTGAGGGCTCCCAGTGTGTGAGAGG
This sequence comes from Myotis brandtii, assembly GCF_000412655.1. Classification (NCBI taxonomy): domain Eukaryota; kingdom Metazoa; phylum Chordata; class Mammalia; order Chiroptera; family Vespertilionidae; genus Myotis; species Myotis brandtii. Next base: position 2,661,410 of record NW_005368707.1, on the reverse strand, counting down.
GGGCAGGCTGGGCTGAGGGACATCCCCCCCCCAGTGCACGAATTTCATGCACCAGGTCCCTAGTCCTATATAATAAAAGCGTAATATGCAAATCGACAGAATGGTGGAACAATTGGGCAACGGGGGCCGGGCCTGTGAGCAGGTGGCAGCAGGCCAGCCAAGGCACATATCATTTGACAGAGGGAAGGGACAGCAATGGGGGGGACAGTGGTGACCAGCGATGGCAGATGGGCGATCGGGGGAGGGGGAGGGAAAGGATGGAGTCGGCACCTCACCGGCTGGCACTATCCCCTGATCAGCCCACTGGTCACCTCCCGCAGACGGAGGCCAGACTGCAGCTTAGGCCCACTCCTCATGCACCGGGCCTCTAGTCAATAATAACCTTAAATGGATCCAACATAGCAGATGGCAGGACTGGAGTGAGGGTGAGAGAATGAGTAAGGGAGTGAATGAGAGGGTGAGTGTGTGGATGTGCATGTGTGTGTGTGTGAGGGTTAGTCAGATGGTATGTGTGAGTCTCAGGGCCTAGTGGTTTGGGCTTTCCTGACCTGGGAGTTGTTGCTACCACCACAGCTACTCCAGCTTGGAGACTATGGCATCTTGAAAGTTTTATAAGGTCCTCCTAGGGAAGAGGTTGCAGGGAGCAGCAGCAGCTAGGTGCCCAGCCTTGCTACCACCTGAACTGGTTGTGGCTGGGCTGAACCCATATGCACCCCACCCTGAAACCCACACACTGGCAGAGGACACCACCCTAGACCCTGCTTGCCTGCTGAGGACACCCCCAGGACCTGCATGCCCACAGCAGACAACAGCAGGACCCCATATGCCCACCATGGACACCACATGGACCCATGTGACTGCCACTGACCTGACCTCTCATGCCTGCTGTGGACTTACCCACCACCACCGCTCCTGTGCTATCATCCCTGCCCTACAGCCCAACTGCTCTACTCCAGCACCAGGGCTTAGGGGCAGGAACTATGCTGAGGAACACGGAAGTGGATGTAGTCTCCCTGTCCTGGACCTATTAGAACTAAGGACTTGAGGATACTGAAGAGGCTGCAGATCTGTAGCAACTCATGCTGGTGAGCAGAAAGGGGACTGGACAGGAGGATCAGTCCTGCCCACCTGAATGCAGGGGAGATGCCCTCTTTTCTACCAGCAAAACAGCTGCTTCTGACCTGACCTGCAGTGACCTGATGTAAGGGGGAACAGTCTGGGCCTGGAAATCTGTGCCCCTGCAGCCTGAGACATTGGGAGGAGAAGAACTGCCTGCCCCAACCCCGCTCCTACAAGCTACTGGCACTACTCCCAACCTTAGCTTAATCAAACCGTCCCAGCCAAGACCAGGATACCTCCACAGAGCCCAGCTCCATGGGGGAAGGGAGAACAGCTCAGAACAGGGAAACTCAAGGCATAAGATTCGAAGCTGACCCAGCCCCTGGACTAAGAAGGCCCCACCCGCTGGACTAGTAGGCATTTTTACCTATCAGGCCTAAATCAGGTTGTGCAGGGCCAGAGAAGCTCCTGGGAAGCCCAGGATAGACACAACAAGGGACCAGATTCAACATCAGAACAAAATCCGATGTAGCTTAGTAGTTTGGAGTGTCAACCCATACACCAAAAGGTGGTGGGTTTGATTCCTCTCTGAAATCAATTAAAAAAAATTTTTTTAATGGGCAAAGGACCTGAATAGACACTTCTCCAAAGAGGACATACAGATGGCCAAGAGACATATGAAAAAATGCTCAAGGTTACTAATAATCAGAGAGATATAAATTAAAATAACAATGAGGTACAATCTCACACCTATCAGAATGGCTACTATCAATAAATCAACAAACAAAAAATGCTGGTGAGGATGTGGAAAAAAGGGAACCCTAAAACATTGTTAGTGGGAATGCAGACCAGTATAGCCACTATGAAAAACAGTATGGAGTTTCCTCAAAAAATTAAAAATGAAACTGCCTTTGACCCAGTGATACCACTTCTGGGAATATATCCTAAGAAACCCGAACACCAATCAGAAAGAATATATGCACCCCTATGTTCATAGCAGCTTTATTTACAATAGCTAAGATCTGGAAACAGCCTACATGCCCATTAGCAAATGAATGGGTAAACACCTATAGTAAAATTGCATATGGAATACTATGAGGCTATAAAAAAGGAAGGAACTCATATCCTTTTTTGACAGCATAGACGGACCTGGCGAGTATTATGCTAAACGAAATAAGTCAGTCAGAGAAAGAAAAATACCATATGATCTCCAAAATACCATAATATCATATGTGGAATCTAATGACAAACAAAATGGAACCAGAAGCATGGACACATGGAATAGACAGGAGCATTCCAGAGGAAAGGTGGGTAGGGGTGACTAGATAAAGAAGTTGAAGGGATTAGCTAAAAACATATATGCATAACCCCTGGAACAGACAATAGTGTAGTGAAGACCAAGGGAGGAGGTAGCGGGAGTAAGTGGACATATGCAAAGAGTGGGAGGCATGGGGGCAGTCTGCAATAATGTCAACATTAAAATTGTTAATAAAAAATTTTAATAAACGTGGGGGGGGAGGTAAAAGACATCTGAGAAATCACCTAGCCATATCACTTTCATGAGAAATGAGTAAAAGAGAGATTGGCTGTGACTTCCTGCTGCATGCTTCCCTTGACCTTGGGAGGGTGGATTACATATCTGTGCTTTCTTTTCACGATCTGTGAAGTGAGGTTGGCACCAATGCCTACCTCACAGGGCTGCTGCGTAAATGAATGCAAAGTGTTTCAGTAAAGCCTGGGACATGGTAAGCACAGAATTACTATTAATGTAAGAAAAATGTCATTATCATTCTCAGGCCCACCTGACTGAGAATGTTGATGGAGAGCCAGGACTGAATGCCAAGCACCCTTGTTCTTGATAGTGTTTTGTGAACAGAATTGCCTTTCCTCACGAGTGACTTGATGGATGAGGGGTGCCCATGTCAGTTCTGTGGGACATTTGAGCTCACAGTTGAGAGCACACCTTTTGGAGCCAGAGCAACCAGAACAACACAGCCTCTTTTCAGCCATCTGACCTTGGCCGAGGTATTTCACCTCTATGAGCCTCTATTTCCCCATCTTTCATGAAGGAAATGATGGCATAGCTGATGGAGTGTCTGTGAGGATTCACTGAGATTGCAAGTGCCAACTGCTTTCAGAGAATAAATGTTTCATGTTGGGGACTCAGTACAGACTGTCCTGGGGGAGAGGATAATGCAGTTAGGGAGGCTTGAGGGACAAGCTAGGCATCTCTTTTAAAAAGGGTGGGTTCCGATATTTGACATAGAGCCTGCTCTCAAGGAGGCTGTTTGGAAGAGGGGAAAGGTCTGACCAACTGAGGCTAGAGAGGACTCAGGGAGGTGAAAGCCATTCTCTTTCCATAGGCCTGCCAAACTCAGAATCTCTCATTCTCTGAGTAATCTCTGAAATCTGTTATTTTATTTTTCAGAAACTGTGTTTTAGATTGTGACAAATAGATACAGAAATGCTCTTCATGAAACTAACTGGCTCAGTTATGGTGAAGGAGCTACCAGAAAATGTCTCCAAGTGAACATTTCCCAGAGAAACTAGATCAGACCAAGAATTTACACCTCTTTGAAAAGAGCAAAAGTATTTGCTTCCCACGTCATCTGAATGTTTGCAGCCTGGATGCCTAATCTAACACACTAAGCTTGGGACCACAAGGCAGGTTCCAGCCCAGTGGTTCTGCAACCAAAGTTCAGGAGCCCTCTTTTCTCATAAATCATGACAGCTCCACACTTGGTAGAGGAAATTAGCTCAGAGACATACCAAGTGAAACAGATTGACATTCCAATAAAGGAAGCTCTTCTACCCTCTGGACACCCCTTGAGTCCCTGGAGATGTATATATTCCAGAAATAGCATGACATTCACATCATACTCTTGGTTCAAATCTATGAGACCCAGGCTCTGCTATCCTCTCCTGGTCAGAGGGCAGCTCTAACTGATGCCCAGCTTGCTTCCATTCAATGTTACATGTTATTATTACTGATGATGACAGATGGTTACCAAGAGAATGCTTTCCTTGAATACACAGTCTTGAAAACACAAAAGGAATTCCCTATCTAATAAAGAGGGAATATGCTAACTGACCCTCACGCCATCACAAAGATGGCAGTGCCCACAGCCAATAAGGAGGGAATATGCTAATTGAATGTCCCACCCTCAAAAATGGCAGCACCCACAGCCAATAAGGAGGGAATATGTTAATTTACTGCCACACCCTCAAAGATGGTGGCATCCACAGCCACAAGATGGCAGTGCCCAGTCCCCTCAGCCCCACCAGGGCCGCGGGCCTGCCTTCAGAGTCCCCCAGTCCCCTCAGCCCCCCAGCCAACCAGGGCCAGCCAGAGGCACAGACAATCCTCAGCTGTCAGTTGCCCAGCCGCCCAGGGCTGGCCCGAGGTGCAGGTAACCAGGGCCTGCCAAGACTTGCACTGCTGGCAGTGGCAGCAGCAGAGGTGTGGTGGGGGTGTTGCCTTCCCCTGATCGCCGGGTCGCCTCCCACCCCTGAGGGCTCCCGGACTGTGAGAGGGGGCAGGCCAGGCTGAGGGACCCCCCCCGCTCCAGTGCATGAATTTTCATGCACCAGGCCTCTAGTTGAATGAATAAAAGCATTAGGGTCAGCCAGCACAGGAGCAGTGGCCAAGGAGGGGAAACAGCCATCAGGAGATCTGGGTTCCATTCCTTTTTTTTTTCTTTCCTTTTCTTTTTTCAAGCAGAAGAAAAACTTTATAATTTCAAAATGTTTTGGGATTTGATCTTTTCATCTTATTTAGAAAAAGTTAAAATAGAAAATAATAAAAACCCATGCCTTTTCAATGCTGATTCATTGTGTGGCTGGGAAAATTGCTCTGTGGCTCTACTGTAGCTTTAAGGGTGAATGAGCTAAGATCTGGAAATACAAGGTGGCAGTCACACAGGGCAATTAATTCCTGGGTTTTTGAAAGAACTGTTAATGTTTGAAAAACTGCAAAAAATCTCTGACAGGACAGAGGATGTCATGTGTTCTGTGTCTTGCCTATGGCACTCATGGTCAAGGACACTGTGTTCTTTTCTTCCCACCCAGGGATTAAATGGCCAAAGGGAGAATGGAGGGGGCAGGGAGAAAAGGGAACCACATATTCAAACAACTTCACGCTCTACCTAATAGATAAATATTTCAAGTGAGGGTCAAAATCCAGTGAGATATCTCAGAATATAAGATTTTATCTACTTAAACTACAAGTCTAGGAATGGGGAGTTTGGGAAATTCCCTTGAACTAGTATTGGGAGGAAAGAAAAAGGAGTGGGAAGCAGGACACACTTCTAATTTATGTGTTCAAGAGCACTCTTGCTAATCTGAAATAATAAATGATATAGTAGATCTTTAATTTATGCTCCTGCCTCTCCATGTCTATATATCTGGATGCCACCTCTTCGTGTTGTAAGCTGTTTTTTACATTGTTTTACAAAAATAAGGAGTGCTGATTTTTAAAGACATAAACAATACAATGTAGAGAATAGAACTGAAGATTTTTGGTCACACACTTCAATCTTACCTCTCCTTTAACCAGAGGTAAATTATACTGCTAAGAGCATGTCAGTGCAATCAGAAATATTGGTGTGCACATGTGCACAGTGGTAGTGCTTTTTGAAAACTATCATTGGAAGAGTGATGTCAGAGGAATGATGGCATGAGAGGGCACCTTGTGCTCTTCCCCTGAAATTTCAACTAATTAACCAATTATAATTCAACAAAGAAATTCCTGCTCAACACAGATACATGCATGAGAGACCTTGTATTGAAACATCTAAAAGTGAGCAACCGGGAATAAATGGGGAAATGAGAAGGGAGGAAAGTGCAGACAGCCCACAGACGCAGCCCTGCAGCCGAGAGCTTGTGGCTTAGCCAGCAAACAGCAAGAGAGTGAATGATAACTGATTCAGCAGAAGCCTGACAGAGCACAGGATTTGCTGTGTGGCTCTCCACTGTCCAGCAGCATGGTGGTGTTTCAAAAAAATGGAACCACAGATCCCTGCTTCCACTTGGATTCCCAAAACCTGCCTCCTGTTGCTCTTGGAGTTGGGTCCAGGAACATATTATCTGTAAACCAAGAACTGTTATAGTAGAACCACTGTTTCGAACTGTGGCTGATCCTCAGGAGTGCTACTTGGGGCAGAACCCCGTGGAGGTCAGGGGTCACCATTATGGTAAGGACAAAACAAACCCAACCTCCAAGCAGGCCAGCTGTATTGTGTAAGAAAAGCTCACAATACAGTCTGGGAAATCACAGATAAAAAATCTTGCCATTTGGCGCCATCTACTGGAAAATGGTAGAAAGACCTCTTCAGAGATAAATGCATTTGCAAAGGAGGACAGCAAACACCATGCATAAACACAGCAACCAGAATGACCAGAAAGAAAATGAAATATGCCCAGAAAACAAGCAGGAACACATGGAAATGTGTGGTATAAATGACAGATTTCAAGATTGCAGTTCTGAAAATACTCAACGAGATGTGAGAAAATACTGACAGGCAACTCAGTGCACACAGAAAACAAATCAATGACTAAATTGAGTACTTTATCAAAGAGATTAAAACTTTCAAAAAGAACCAACCAGAAATCCTGGAAATGAAGCATGCAATAAAGGAGTTTAAGAGTAAACTGCTGAATATAGAAAACAGAACCAAGCAGATGGAGGGGAAGAATTAGTGATGTCAAAGACAGCAATCAGGAAATGTTGCTGAGGGAAGAAAAGAGAGACATGAGCATAAAGAAAAATGAAAGAGCTATAAGAAACCTCTCTGGCCCAATCAGAAAAAGCAATAGTATAATTATAGGCATTGCAGAGGAGGAAGAGAGGAAACATGAATTGGAGAATTTATTAAAACAAATCGTGGATGAGAACTTCCCAAACCTATGGAAAGAACTAGATCCTTGAATCCAAGAAGCAAACAGAATGCCTAATTACCTCAATCTAAAGAGGCCCTCTTCAAGCCACTTGGTATTGAAACTTTCAAAAATTAATGACAAAAAAAGAAATTCTCAAAGCAGCCAGGAAAAAAAAATGACCTACAAAAGAAAACCCATTAGAATTTCATCTGACTTCTCAGAAGAAACTCTACAAGACAGAAGAGAGTGGAACCAAATATTCAAATGCCTGAAAGAGAAATTTCCAGCCACAAACAATATATCCAGCAAAATTATCCTTTAAATATGAAGGAGAAATAAAGATGTTCTCAGACATACAAAAGCTGAGGAATTTTATCACCAGAAGACCTCCATTGAAGGAAATACCCAAGAGACTTATTCTATCTGAAACAAAGAACATAAGGTCACAACACTATGAGAAAGATCACCAAAACCTTACAGCATAAACAGGAATAATTTTTGACAACAAAAATTAAAGAAGAGGAAGAAAAGGTCTGAACTGTCAAAGGAAGATGAGGATCAGATGCACTCAACAGGGAAAAAATTACAGTATATATGCAACTTTATTTTTTATAAACCTAACGGTAACCACACACAAAAATACCCAAATCATGACATATAGCTCAAAAAAGAGGAAACAGAGGAAAGATGTATGAAATATCACTGAACAAAAACAACAGACAGAAATATAAAGGAAAAAAACAATGGAGGCACAGAGATACCAGAAAACAAAAGATAAAATGGCTATAGGAAATCCTCATACATTAATAATTACCCTAAATGATCTGAATTCACCAATAAGGAGGCAGAGTGGCAGAGTGAATCAAAAAAACAAAACCCAACCATATGCTGCCTACGAGACACACATCTTAGCTATGGAGACAAAGGTAGATTCAAAGTAAAACGATGGAAAATGATTCTCCAAGTAAATAACATCCACAAAAAAAGCAGGTATAGCCATATTTAAATCTGACAAAATAGATTTTAAGATAACAAAGTTAACAAGAGACAAAAATGGACACTTTATAATGATAAAGGTAACACTACATCAAGAAAATATAACACTTCTTAACCAGGGAGCACCGAAATATAAAAACAACTACTCACAGAACTAAAGGGAGAAACAGATCAAAACACAATCATAGTTGTGGACCTTACTACTCCATTGACATTTCTAGACAGATCAACCAAATAGAAAATCAATAAAGAAATATCGGTCTTAAATGAAACACTAAACCAAATGGACATAATTAACATTTACAGAACCTTTCATCCCAGAACATCACATTATACATGCTTCTCTAGCACACATGGGACATTCTCAAGGATAGACCATATGTTGGGTCACAGAACTAGCACCAACAAATACAAGAAGATTGGAATTATACCAAGCATATTTTCTGACCATGATACCTTGAAATTAGAAGTCAACTGCCAAAGTAAGAAACACACAAATATGTGAAGATTAAACAACATGCCACTAAAAAATGATGGAGTCAAAGAAGAAATAAAAGATGAAATCAAAAAATATAGAGAGACAAATGAGAATGACAATACAATATATCAAAACCTCTGGGATGTAGTGAAAGTGGTAATAAGAGGGAAGTTTATATCATTGCAGGCCTATCTCAAGAAACAAGAGAAATCCCAAGTACACAATCTAACACCACATCTTAACGTAATAGTAGAACAAAAGCAACCTAAAATCAGCAGAAGAAAGGAAATAATAAAAATTCGAGCAGAATTAAATAAAATAGAAAACAAAAAGATTATATGGAAAAATTTAATTTAAAAAAAAGAGCTGGTTCTTTGAAAAGATTAATAAAATTGAGAAACCCCTAACTCACTAAGGAAAAAGGGGAAAAGACCCATATAAACAAAATCAGAGAGGAGAAGTCACCACAGACATCACAGATATACAAGGACAATACTAGAATATTATGAAAGACTATATGCCACCAAATTCAATAACCTAGAAAAAATAATAAGTTCCTAGAAATATATAACCTTCCTAGACTAAGGCACGAAAAACTGGAAAATTTAAATAGACTGATCACTAGTGAGGAAATTAAAACAACCATCAAAAACCTCCCCCCCCCACCACCACCAAAAAAAAAGTCCAGGACCAGATGGCTTCACCAGTGAATTCTACCAAACTTTCAAAGTAGATTTAAAATCTATCCTTCTCAAACTCTTCCAAAAAATTAAGAAGAGGCAATACTTCCTAACACATTCTATGAGGCCAATATAACCCTGATACCAAAACCTGGCAAAGGTAACACACAAAAAAAGAAACTACAGACCAATATCTCTGATGAGTACAGATGAAGAAATCCTAAAAAAAAAAAAAATACTAGCAAATAGAATTCAACAATGCATCCAAAATTAATACATTATTATCAAGTGGAGCCATTCCAGGGGCACTAGGATGGTTCAACATACAAAAAATTAATCCATGTTATAATTAATTTTAAAAAGGTTAAAAGTCATATGAACTTATCAATAAGTGCAGAAAAAGATCTGATATGATACAACATCCATTTATGCTTAAAACACTCAATAAAATAGGAATCGATGGAAAGTACCTCAACATAATGAAAGCCATATATGATAAACCCTCAGCTAATATCATACCAAATGGCAAAAAACTGAAAGCTTTTCCCTTAAGATCAGTAACAAGACAAGATGTCCACTCTCACCACTCTTATTCATAGTACTGGAAGTCCTAACCAGAGCAATCTGACAAGGGAAAAAAATAAAAGGCACCCAGATAGGAGAGGAAGAAGTCAAAGTGTCACTTTTTGTGGATGACATGATTCTGTATATAGAAAATCCTAAAGAACTATTAGAAATAATAAGCAAATACAGTCAAGTTGCAGGATACAAAAATCAATCTGCAGAAACCCATTGCCTTCCTTATACTAACAACAAAACTTCAGGAAAATAAAGGTCCAAAACAATTCCTTTTGCAATTACAGCCAAAAGAATAAAATACCTAGGAATAAACTTAACAAAGAACATGAAAAACCCATGCACTGAAAATTAAAAAGACCCAACAAAATGAAAAAATATTTCGTGTTCATGGATTGGAAGAACCAACATAGTTAAAATGGCCATATTACCCAAAGCAATATACAGTTTTAATGCAATCCCCATCAAAATTCCAATGTCATTTTTTTAAAGAAATGGAATGAGAAATCATCAGATTTGTATGGAACCACAAAAGACCCCACATAGCCAAAGTAATCCTGAGAAAAAAAAGAACAAAGCTGGAGGTATCATGCTACCTGACTTCAAATTATAGTGCAGAGCTATGATAATCAAAACAGCATTGTATTGGCAGAGAAATAGATACACAGATCAATGGCACAGAATAGAGCCCAGTTATAAAACCACACATATATGGACAGATAATTTTTAACAAAGGAGCCAGAAATGCACAATGGAGTAAAGATAGTCTCTTCAATGAATGGTGCTAGGAAAACTAAAAATCCATATGCAAAAGAATTAAACTGGGTTACAGTTTGTCCCCATGTACAAAAATTAATTCAAAATTGACCAAAGACCTAAATATATGACCCAAAACAATAAATAACATAGGGGAAAATATAGGTACCAAACTTATGGACCTGGGTTGTAAAGAACATTTTATGAACTAGACTCCAAAGGCAAGGGAAATAAAGGCAAAAATAAATGAATGGGAATATATCAAACTAAAAAGCTTCTGCACAGCAAAAGAAACTGACAACAAAACAAAGAGGCAACCAACCAGATGGGAGATGATATTTGCAAAAAGTAGCTCTGACAAAGGTTTAATTTCCAAGATATATAAAAACTCATAAAACTCAACACCAAACAAACAAATAAACAACCCAATAAAAAGTGGGCAGAGGACCTGAAAATATACCTCTCCCAAGAAGACTTATGAGCAGCCAATCCTATCCTATATAATAAAAGGGTAATATGCAAATTGACCCTAACAGCAGAAAGACTGGGAATGACTGGTCACTATGACACACACTGACCACCAGGGGGCAGATGCTCAATGCAGGAGCTCAGTGTGCTCCCACAGGGGGAGCTCTGCTCAGCCACAAGTCAGGCTGACTGCTGCCAGTACAGTGGTGGTGGTGGGAGCCTCTCCCGCCTCCTCAGCAG
>NW_005368707.1:2648975-2650192 GCF_000412655.1 Myotis brandtii | reverse complement strand
CGGGCGGGGGGACCCCCCCCCCCGAGTGCACAAATTTTTGTGCACCGGGCCTCTAGTATAATAAAAGCCTAGTATGCTAAGTGCCTGGTCATCCGGTTGGCCATTCAACCAATCAAAGTGTAATATGCTAATAATATGCTAAGGCCACTCAACTGCTCACTATGATGTGCACTGACCACCAGGGGGCAGATGCTCCAACCGGTAGGTTAGCTTGCTGCTGGGATCCGGCTGATAGGGACTGAGCAAGATGGGCCAAACATGCCCTGAAGCCCTTACTCAGTCCCTCCCCGGCTGGCCAACCTCCTGCATCCCTCCCTGGCCCTGATTGTGCACCAGTGGGGTCCCTTGGCCTGTCCTGCACCCTCTCACAATCCGGGACCCCTTGGGGGATGTCAGAGAGCTAGTTTCCACCCGATCCCGCAGGCCATGCCTAGGGACCCCACGCACCGGGCCTCTAGTATATATATAAAAAATGCTCACTGGCAATTAGGGAAATGCAAATAAAAACTACAATGAGGTATCACCTTACATCTGTTAGAGTGGCCATTATCAATAAGACAAGCAATAACAAGTGCTGGAGAGGTTGTGGAAAAAAGGGAACCCTCATCCACTGCTGATGGGAATGTAGACTGGTACAACTACTATGGAAAGCAGTCTGGCGATTCCTCAAAAAATTAAGAATAGAACTATTATGACCCAGCAATTCTACTCCTGGGTACATACAGGAAAAACTCAAAGTCATGTATCTATAAAGAAATATGCACCCCTGTGTTCATTGCAGGATTATTCACAGTGGCCAGGACATGGAAACAACCAAAGTGTCCCCGAATAGAGGACTGGATAATGAAGTTGTGGTACATATACACAATGGAATACTAAACAGCCATTAGACAGGATGAAATAGTGCCATTTGCAACAACATGGATGGACCTTGGAAACATTTTGCTAAGTGAAATAAGTCAATCAGAAAAAGCTGAGAACTATACGATTTCACTCATTTGTGGGATATAAAACTGAAACTCATGAACACAATAGGAGTGTAGTTATTGCCAGACGAAAGGGAGTGGGAAGGGAAAGGAGTCTTAACATAAGGTAACAGGAGAAGATCTGACTTTGGGTGAGGGCACACAGTGCAATACACAGATCTTGTAACATGGAAACCCACACATGAAACCTATATGTTCATGTTGACCAATGTCACCCCAATAAATTTAATT
>NW_005368707.1:2639777-2648834 GCF_000412655.1 Myotis brandtii | reverse complement strand
GGAACCCACCTACATAAGCACCTATGTCACTCACATGGAGGACATACACAGCAGTAATAAAGTGAAACAGTAAAAAAAAAAAAAAAAAAAATTAAAAGAAAGATAACAATTCCTGACCTTTACTTGTGGTAAATAAATAATAAAAAACATAAAGCATATATGTACATATGTCGAAATGACGGAACTTTTTTTTTTATAAATAAATGGGAGATGGCGATGTAACCACAAAACGACCTACATCGAGTCCGACATAACCCAAGGACTGCCTGTATTGTATTGTATTGTATTGTATTGTATTGTATTGTATTGTATTCACATATTATCTCTTTCCCTTAATGGTACACAAGAGACAAATATTTCGATAGAAAACTTAAATTAGGTTTAAATGTTGGATCCCTGGAAATTACATCTCAGGGTTGGAAGCTAGGGATGACTAGTAGAAAAAAACACAAAGATGTCTAGTATAAACCTTGTTAAGTGGGGAAAGAGGGGGAAAGATCTTGACATAATACTAGGCTAGCCAATATGTGAATGGAAACATTGATCTTTTAAGCCCATGCTTTTTAAAATATTTCAGTTCAAAAGTTCAAATTTAAACTCAAAGTTTGTTTCACTGCATCACATGTTGAGCCCACATTTAGGAGAGTCCCCTTCATTTAAGATCTTGTACAACTGAACATATTATAGAAGCAAATTTTCACCAAAGGCAGGTACCCCTTTTCTCTTTTAGATTTTCCTTCTATACAGTGTTTTCAAAAAGTGGACACGCTGTCTGAAACTGCCTTGCTTGGTATCTAGAACATCAAAGCAAATCTAAGCATGACAGAACAGAACCACGCAGAGGTCACTAAGGCAGCATTGCGCAGCTTGTAGCCATGTACTCTCAGGAGGAGAGAGAGATACTTGTGCAAAACCCAAACCTCATGGTATCAATGGCATGAATGTCAAATCAGGCTTATTTAGTCATGTACCAAATATTTAAACAGAGGGACTGGGCCCATAGGCCACCTAATACTAAGGTTAATGGTGGAGACAGAACCTAAGTAGGGATGTGGCACTGTGACCATTTTCAACATAAATTTTAAAAGTGGGTTACTATGGAGAGGAGTGAGGACTTCCCCAGTGCTGAAAAGCACTTTCCCCCAGCCCGTCACTGTCTTGAGTAATTTATTTGGATTAAAACAGTCTATCTTCAAAAAGTTCTTAAAAAATAAAAAATAAGCTATTTGGGTAGATGAATGCATTATGCCATTGTCATCTAATATCACTTAAGATAGATATTCATTCAATAAATGGTGTCTGAAATTTTACCATTGGAAATTCTACCAAGCCAGGCACTGAAAGGATAGATTGGGTGCAGACCAAATATGTAAGACTCTATTACCATGGAAATCAAATGAAAGAACCTGTATCAGGGTACATGTGACCCTTTGAGCACGTTCTGATGTTGTTTGTTCTGACAGAGGTTAAGAGCCTAACTCTGGAGCCAGACTACCTGGTTGAATTCAGGCTCCACCACTACTAACCGTGTCTTTTGGAAAGTAAAACAGTGATAATAAGAGTATTTACCCATAGGTTAGTTGTAGAAGTTAAATGAGATAACATATATATATATAGAACAGTGCCTATATGTAGCATGGCCTTCATTTTTGTTGATATTATTAGTACTACTGGTAGAACTACTTTTACTACTAGAATGTCTTTTACACAGTCCAGGAGCCACATAAATTGACTGCTAATGTTCTTTGACAGCTGCGCTAAATTAATAACAAGCAAATACAACAAACAGAAAAAAGTTACAAAAGTCTACAGCAGGGTAGTGAAGGCTGGTGTTGGAGACATAGTTGTGTGAGCTCAGACAAGTTCTTTAAACTGTCCAAGGTTTAGTTTGCCAACCTGTAAAATGGGGAGAATAATATCTATCTTGTGATGGAGATAAAAAGAAGCAATTTATGTAAATGCTTGGTAGGTACCATTACAGTGCAAATCTTTAACTGAGTTGTCATTTTTAATCAAAAGACAGGACATCTGGCTGAGTCATAATATCCATGAGGTGGTGCTAGAAAACAATGCCTAACAATGAAACATTTCTTTTCAGAGACCTGGAGGTTTTTGTTTGTTTTGTTTTGTTTCCAACTTCATCAGGAAGTTTGGTTTCTGATAAACACTCCACGCTACCTTCCATGCACCACTTTGGAATTTTAGCTACTCTTGAAGTTCCCAAACTTTCTGCCCCACTCTGCTTTCTGAGTAAGATTCTCACTCAGCCAACAAACCATTATTGAGTGTATACTATGTATGAGGTGCTGGAGATTTAACAAAATGAATGAGACACAATATCTGTCCTGATCATGAATTCCACTGTGAACACATTGGTTTGAGATTTCTGTAGCGCTTCTGGGTGGAGTTGTCCAACAAGCAATTGGGTATTCAGACTGAAGCTCAGCAGTGGCATCAGAATGTAGATTTTTGGGGGGAGACATCACATCTGGTTCATGGTTCATTCATGAGATTGGAACTCATGGCCCAGGACCGAGGTAAAGTCAGATGAGCTGTGAGTGGGAACAGAATGCTATGGAATATGGGGATGCCAGCAAGAAGAGAGGCACTCAAAAAGAGAGGCACTCAGGAACCTGTAGTTAGAAGCAGGACAGGGTAATGTCAAGGAAGCCAAATGCATAAAGGGACAATGCAAGAGTGCCACCGGGAAGACAGAAAAATGCTCACTGAATTTGAAACAGAGAAAAGCCCACAACAGTTGCTTGGAGACCAAAAGGGAGACATGCTAGTTGAGACAGCCTGACATAGGCTGTCTCTTAAAGAGTGTGTGTATAGATGGAGAAGAAGGAGTCAGTAGCAAGGGATAGACTGATGACAAACACAAGTGAGAAAGATTGGCACCTCCCTCACTCCCTTCCCTACATCGCAAACAAGCTGTATGCTATTGAACAATTTCCTGCACCCTGTCATCCTCAGACTTTTCGTTCATAAAAGTATACAGCATAAAAGGGTAAACTAGCTAAGGTCTTTCCTAGCACTAAAAATTTCCATTCTCCAATTTCAGATTTTCAGCTATCTGAACAGTAAAGGGAAGTACTATACACATTAAGTGTGTTTAAATAACTTTCTTTGAAATGGGAGCCAACCTTACAATCTTATATCACCAAATAAATGCAGCCCATTCAAAATAGCCATTTGCTAGTGTGTGAGTGAGTGGGTAAATGCCATGTTTCTCCCTTCTGCACATGAATTAGTAGCCCCCTAGCTTCACCGTCCACCTGTCACACTGCAGTCCAGTCTTCAGATGGAGCCTGGCAATATTTCCATTCTTGAAAATCAGGTCATGTGGTTCTGGCACGGTCCTGCTCTAAACACACAGTTAACATTTGGACTTGTAAACTGTTTATCATTGACCTTCCAGGCCAATTACAGTAGAGAATTTGTATGCATGTGAAGACATTCAGGTCTACAAAAAAATTAAACAGTCTATTTGTAGGTCTTGCAAATGGCAGGGAATATGCTCACCTTTCTTCCATTCTGGCCCAGGCTGTGTTTAATTGGCTTATTCTAATAAGGAATGCTTTGACTATGATGCTCACAATGTACTATGGCACTCAACAAAAAGCCACAATTTTCTTATTCATGAATGTCATAAAAGCTGTGCCCATGAAGCCTTTGACAGGCTTGTTTGGTGCCCCAGCATCAGAAGAGAAGTGGTAACTTCATTGCCTCGATGCGAATATATCATCACAGTATATGCTTCCAATGGCCCCGCAGCTCTACACCTAGATTAGTTATGGAAAGTCCCACAGGCACTAAATAAACATCTTTGAGTTGAGTGACACAGACAGGGAGAGAGCAAACTCCTTTACCCTCCATGACCTAACGAGTAGCCAGTGCTGATTCTTGCTGGCTAGTTCCAGACCTGATTCATGCGAGGGTCAGTCCATTGTACAGGCCAGAGCTCCAAAACAGGAGTCTCTCAAAAAGACAAAATTTGGTGACTATGTTCCTCCATCTCACACATCATTAACACATCTACTTTGGGATAATATTAAAGCTTCTTGATAAGTAATGATAGGTAATTGCCTAGTTGGAAGGTCATTCAGAACCCCTGCTTTCCTCCCTCCCCCTAACCCCCTCTCTATTGGGCTGCCTAGTGGTGGGGGAAGAGAAAGAGCTGAAATCAAACTGGTCATTTTGTTTCCAGGGCTAGTCCTTCAGGTTGAGAGATCTGCTGGAGGGAGAGTGGCTCAGCTGGAAGGAGAAGAGCCTGCTGCCTTGTCTGGCACTGCCCCGCCTCCCCTGTGTCTCTGAAGCTCCCAGCGCGTCTCTGTCCTTTCTGAACCAGCGCGCTGCCAGCGATGTGCCCCTTGCCTTCAGTTTGTTCAAAATCCCAGTGATTTTAATTAACTGATTGCTCTTCTAAATACAGACATCAAATACTCTGTGCTCTTTCATGGTGAAGCAGAAACCACTGGGTAGAGGAGACAGGAAGTAGCCCTGCCCCCAGCGCCTGCTGGTTATGCTGAGCTGGGGCCAGAAACACCCCATAAACCCTTGGCCGTCATTTATTAGAAATGTCACTGAAATGAAGTTGCCATGGTACAGTGGCCTCCAGCTGAGCCCAGGCTACTGGGGAGGCGGGGGAAGGGAATTGAGTTCTAGCTCAGGCTGATTAGAGTTACCTTGACTCCCACAAGACAGATAAAGCACAACAGAAGGACAGTGGTGATGATTTTATTAAAAAAGTGATTCAGGTGAAGTTTCTTTTTAACTCAATTTAATGAATATTGCCAAATATTTGGGGGCTGAGTAGTAAAATCAGAAGCTGAAACAAAATGACTTAATTGCTTTGCCATATACAAGCATTTTTAAAATGAGAGGAGCAACAGGAAAGCTTGCATCATTGATTTTAAATCCTTGGTTACTACAAGCAAACACAGCAACAGACCTGGAAAGAAATTCCATCCCAGTTGAAGTAAATGTGATATGGCTTAATTACACACAAGTATAGGTAAGGGCGCGCTGGGGCAGAGAGCTTTTGAATTCTTTTTGCCTGATGTTGTTTTAAAGAGATGTGCATCAGGACATTCTAACTAACCCAAAGGATGTGGATTTAGATCAAATCAAGTGTGTGGTTTAGTTTTCCACTGTCCTGGGGGTCCTGTTACATGACAGCCTGCCCGCTGGTTTCTGTAGATGAGGCTCAGCTCCCTGATTAAATTAACAGACAAGGTTTTTCCTCCCCCACCATGACCTGTCACCTTGGACATAAAATGCAGAACATGAAGTGATTTATGGGGTCAAGCAGACTATGGCAACTCTGGAGTGTGAAATCATAACCTTAGGAAAGTTGGTTTCTATGAGCTTCAGGTCCATCATCTCTAAAAGTGAGTAGTAATAATAATAATACTATAGCAAAGTACTCAAAATGTAGCAGTTTAAAACCACAGACACTTATAATATCACACATTGTCTAAGGGTTGGGAGCCTGCCAGCAGCTTAGCAGGGAAAGTCCTGGCTCAGGATGAGGCAGCGTGGCCTGGAGCTCCAGCCATCCCGGGGCTCTGAGACTGGAAGGTCTGCCCCCACGATGGCTCCCTCATGGGCTGTGGGCAGGAGGCCTTGGTTCTTACCTTGTGGGTCTCTCCATTGGCCACT
This sequence comes from Myotis brandtii, assembly GCF_000412655.1. NCBI lineage: Eukaryota > Metazoa > Chordata > Mammalia > Chiroptera > Vespertilionidae > Myotis > Myotis brandtii. Next base: position 2,643,170 of record NW_005368707.1, on the reverse strand, counting down.
TGAATATCTTCATGACAAGACATTGGCTTCCCTCAGAGGAAGTGATTCAAGGGAGAGCAAGCTGGAAGCCATGAAGTCTTTATTGCATTGCCTTGGAAACAACCTACCGTCACTTCTGCTCTATTCTGTAGGCCACACAGACCAGCCCTGAGAGAATGTGGGGGAGGACTACATATGCATGAATGCTAGAATCAGTGATCACCCGGGCCACCTTGGAGGCTGTCTCCCATATATCCAGAAGGATGTTTCAGAGATGAGTGAATACCCATGTGCAATGAGTGTCATCTAGTAGAGGCTCAATAAATACAAGTTATTATTAATCTATCTATAGAAAGCATCCCAGTTTAAACCATGAGACAGAGAAAGAATGGATAAGAAATACATGTGTACATTACATAATCCCATGTGTCAGACATTGTTCTAATTACTTAAATCATATTAATAAATAAAACCAAGGTTCTTGTGCTCTTGCAGCTAACAGTGCAGGGGAGAGATATACCAGGTAGACCATTCAAATAGACATAATAAATAAGATGATACAGCATATTAAAAGGCAGGGAGTGCTACAATAGAAACAAGAAAAGGAAGCCCAGATTAAGTGGTCTCAGGAATGAAGGTGTGGGAGATGCAGATTGAAATATTAAGTATAGGGTCAGGCAGGCCCCATTGAGAAGGTAGACTTGAGAAAACTTGAAGGAGGGGGTGGAGAGGCACTAGGTAAGCAAATACCTGGAGTAAAGCATCCTAGACAGAGGAAATAGCCAGAGTGTAGTCCCTAAGGTGAGATCACACCTCCTGCATGAGAGGGAGAGCAAGAAGGCCAGGGTGCTGAATAGAGTGAGGAGAGAAGGTCAAAGAGCTAAAGGGAAGACAAGACCATGTAGGGCACTGCAAGCTGTCTGTGGTGGCCTCACAAACCTCCTCTACTGGGAGAGTCACTGACCAAGGCCAAGCTAGTGCAATATAAAATCCAGGCCATGTCTGGGCCAAGGCCATGCTTCCCAAGGCTGCTCACAGCCAATGACTGAGCACAGAAGAGCTGTTATCGTAAAAACATTCAAACCTGTAAAGAATTTCTATGAGTTTATTTGAGCCAACTGTCAACAATCACCTGGAAGCAGATTCTCAAGGGATTGAGATAATGCCCCAGAGAATGGCAGGTTTTTTGTTGTTGTTGTTGTTTTTACCTATTTTTATACATTAGAACAAAGGAGGAGACGTAGGTGGGTTACATGAAATCCATTGGTGATAGATTAGAGAGGCGGGAGAAAGCAAAGTGGGGAAACCTCTGGGATTGGATAAAGAGTAAAATGATAGAGACATACTTCTTTTACTTAGATGGGTACAGGATAGTTAACAGTCAACTATTAACATGATAACAATAACAATGAAGGGATTTGTGGTATCTGTCCTGGCACTCGGGGCATTTGGTTGTGCCCTGATGGGTCCAGAAAAAGGGAAGTTACAAGTTACCCTGACATTTCAAGGATATGTTATTGTAGATGCAAAAAGACAATAGGCTCAGTTAAGGTAAAGATTGACCTTGTCAGGGAAGATACCGGCCTAGGATGTGACTACCCACCATAACTACTTTTTGTTAAAGTTTTAATTTCAGACCCTCCTCGTGGTTACTTTAGGTCTCAGATAGTTTGCAAGACTGTCATGCAGGCCTTCCTTGAGCTTGTCAGGTTAGCATGTGGCCCCTTTCATCCACAGAGCTATAGGGCAGGCACTGTCCTGGGAGACACAAACTCCTCTGCAGGAATTCCAGACGATGTGCCCAGACTTTATGAGATCACACCATGGTCCGGCTCCTTCCCACCTAACTTTCCTCCCATCTCTCCTTCACCCGCAGTCTGACTTGCATTGCAATCTGATAGCTCTTCAGCCTCCTTCGCTCCTTTCCAGTTTTTTCTCCCAGCAGATGCTCTAATAAAAACCTTGCTCATTTAATCCCACCTTGGTGTCTGCATCTTGGGAACCTAGACTAATGCATCAGGATAAGAGGTGTGAAACTAGACCGGGCAGCCTGTCACTACTTGGGTCAATTTGAGAAGGCAAGTTGAGAGCAGATTAAATAGGCAATCTGGCTTCTATTAATGAGAAGGTAAGTCGAGAAAGCAGATAACCCCCCTCCCTTTGTCTGCACCACCATAACCATGCCCCTGGCTTCTGTAATCTCGCTCACTTCTTGGTGGAGGATTGACAGTGAGAAGCAGGGGAAGTCTATGTGCATGCACTCACAGCACTCCTGCTCACAGTCCAGGGACTTTCCCCGGGTGCAAATAAGGAACCGAGTCCTCCATCTGTAGCCTAGGCAACAGGCCTTCAGCACGAACTGCAACAGGTGTGGAAAGCTTAGCATGTAACGTAGAAAGAATGTCTAAGATGTGTAAGTATGCCATATATGTGAGACAAAGAGCCTAGGGATATATAAGGCCAAACCCCACTGCGTTCAGAGCTCAGCCTTTGGAGTTGACTCCTCTGGGCCAGCACTGGTGCGAATAAACAGTCCTTTTCTGAACCTCTGAGTGCGTATGGTTTGACACTTCTCACTGACCTGATTTTTGCCATTACAAATTAAGCAGAGGCAGGATTGAGTCATATATGAGCGTTTTATTTTCCAATATCGCCAGCAACATGGGAGAACAGCAGGTCATCCTCAAAAATATGCTCTGCCTCCCTCCCCCATAAGCCAGCTGCTTATATTGGGCAGAAGGGCAAAGTTTACATGAGGAATTAGGCAAAAGGAATTACAGTCATGGGGAAGTAGGCAAAAGGAATGAGAATGGGTATAATGGTTACAGATTACAGGCAATGTGGCTGGGGGTTGCAAAAGGCAGGACTCCATTGTTTCAGCAACAAGGTTGTTAATCTTTCCATGATGATAGGCAGTTTTCTGATAAGGAGAATGGACTACATTTCGAGGTTAACTCCCAGGACCAAGGTATACAACCCCCAGCCAGGTCAAAATGTGCTTTCTTTAATCAGAACAAAACAATCATGGTTAACAGAGCATGATTACTATTTCTTACTAGAGGCCTGGAGCACAAAATTCATGCGGGTACAGTCCTTAGGCCTGGCCTGTGATCAGGGCCATCTTCCCCAGCTGCCAGCAGCCGGCCCCGCCCCCTGCCGCCACCCACCCCCAGTTCCCTATTCGCCATCTGGCTATCAGAGCCTGCCTGCAGGCCGGGGAAAGAAACCAAGAGGTGGTCAGTACACCTCATAGCAACTGGTTGAGCTGTCATTCTGGTCATTCCGCCAGTCGATTTGCATATTACTCTTTTATATATATAGATGTGCTCCAATCCTTCCACTTCCAGGGAAAGGGGCAAAGGAGGGTTGCTGAAAGTGATAAGGGAGGCAGCAGGGTGAACTTTGTTGTTTGTT
>NW_005368707.1:2637324-2639608 GCF_000412655.1 Myotis brandtii | reverse complement strand
TGGGTGGTCTGGGGCAGGAGGGCAGAATGGAGGTGGGGAAGGGCAGGAAGAAGTATGGGGTAGCAGACTGGGGGGTGGGGGAGGGAGAGAGTGAAATCTGTGTGTGTGTGTGGCGGAAGGGCTGGTGCAGGTTTGGAGGTACTGGGGGAGTAAGAGGGACCAGCAGATGCCAGAACAGGGGAAAGGGTCTATGGAATCAGGTGGGGGTCCTCGAGGGTGAGTATAGACTAAGTCCCTTCCCCAGACCCTGCCATCCCAGGTGGCTAGTGGGAGGGGTCCATAGCGAGGCACTGAGCCCCCTACACTTTGTGTCTGAGGCTCCAGAATATGTGGCCAACATGCCTGGCCCCTGCCACCTCTGCCGAAGGGCTGCCATTTGGGACACATTTGCAGACACGTAGATTGTTTTTAAGTTAATGCTTTTTAATTCACTCTGTTTCCCACTTGTCATTTTTTAGAAAAGGCAGATTCTGCTGGTGTGTGTTCCTTTGCGGGGGCGGTAGGGGTGTTCTCCATGGGCAGAGATCCGATGAGAGACAGAGACCAAAGGCCCAAGACATGGTGGGGAATGAGTAAACAGGATCAGAGAGCAAGGAACAGGGAGAGAGATGCACAGGGCGAGACAGACAGACACAGAGAGCCCAGGGAGGCTAAGGGAGGGACTGAGCCCTAAGGGCAGAGCGAGTGTGCTGAGAAATCCTGCTTCAGGAAGGCTGATCCCTCCACCTCCAACTAAGGCCCCTGGGGCTGAGCTTGCTCTCCTCTGTGCTCTGGTTCTGTTCAGCATACACATGGCTGAACTGGCCTCAGGGAAAGGGCTGGAAGGATGTGGCAGGCAATGGACTGAGGACGAGTACGCAGGACCAGGGTTGCCGAGGGCTAGGGTTCCCAGACCAGACAGAGAGAGGAGGACCTGGAGGCGTTCCCTCCCTGGTCCCCACACACCTTCTGTTTTTGAGCAAAGCCTGAATCCTGAATCCCATGCCATGGCTCTGGAGAGTGGCGGCCCTGGCCTGCTGTGCCGCCTACGGTGAGTTCCCTAACCTCTCTGAGCCCTGGCTATGCCAGCTGCAGGAAAGGAGCACTGGTGGCTGAGGTTCGAAATGGCTCAGGGAGCGAGGAGACAGAGCATGGTCTAGGGCACCTCAGTTTGGCAGTTACAACCGAAATCCCAAGGATTTTTGGCCTTGCTGGCGGCCCGGGTTCACATTTATGTAGGACTTGGCGCAGACGGGAGAGCCAGGCGCTAGCACTTTCTTCCTTCGCAGCTGAGAACCAGTTCATCCTCCACCTTCCCCCGCCCGGAGATCCCTCCTCTCCTCATCGGAGCCTGGTACTCGCAAACCTTCCCAGAGGCCAGTGTAGACACACGACTGACCGAAGACACACAAAGATATCCGCAAGCCATCACGTGGTGGCTGTGTAGACAGTTGAGCAAACACAGACACAGGACACAGGGTGCTGTGGACGGGGATAGAGCTTCCCGACCAGGTGAGAGGGCTCATTCGGTGGAGCAGCAGCTCCATGGGCGCCTTCAACCGAACCAGTTCCCGGGCCCGAGTCAGCGAACTGAAAGCCTGGGACAGCGGTGGATTCCACAGGCCAGCCGCCCCTCCCTGGCCTGCCCCCTGTGATCCCGCCCAGCAAAGGGGGCTTTGTGGCACAGCTGGGGCTGCGCCGGGGGGAGGGGCGTGCGGGCTTAGAGTCCCTGGGGCCCAGGGGTTGGGGTGAGCCCTCGGCCTCCAGAGCGCCCCCTTCGATTACACACTCCAGCGGGCCCTGCTCCCCTTGGCCTCGTGCTGAGCAGGCCCTGGCGACATGGGCCCCAGCATTTGGGTCCTTAGGTTTCCGTTATCTTGGCCTCCTGAACATCCCATCTCTGCGAAGATTTGAGGCGACTCTCCTTGTATCCTGCCACCAGAGAGTGCCTGCTGGAGCTGAGGCCGAGGGATGAGGAGGGACAGAGTCTGGTGCTAGGCGTTTGGTGATCAGTTTGTCTGCCTGGATGCCCCACAGGACCCCAAAAGGGTGACTTTTCTGAGCTTTCATTTGCGTGTCCATACCGTGCATGCCTCCTCTGAGAAGCGAAGTCCAAGGGGAAGGAGAAGGATGTGAAATCCTCACACTTTGACCTGCTAGCCTGGATCAGTGATCTAATTTTGTGGTTTCAGGAGCCTTTGGCGGGTTGGGTTGCAGTGGTGGAGGGTAGGGTTTTATATATCTACTAGAGGCCCGGTGCACAAAAATTTGTGCACTCGGGGGGGAGGGGGAGGTCCCTTAGCCC
>NW_005368707.1:2615778-2619185 GCF_000412655.1 Myotis brandtii | reverse complement strand
GCCAAGGAAAGCTTTGTTCTAACCATTTCTCCCAGAGCCAGGGCTGCTGGGTGGTCTGGGGCAGGAGGGCAGAATGGAGGTGGGGAAGGGCAGGAAGAAGTATGGGGTAGCAGACTGGGGGGTGGGGGAGGGAGAGAGTGAAATCTGTGTGTGTGTGTGGCGGAAGGGCTGGTGCAGGTTTGGAGGTACTGGGGGAGTAAGAGGGACCAGCAGATGCCAGAACAGGGGAAAGGGTCTATGGAATCAGGTGGGGGTCCTCGAGGGTGAGTATAGACTAAGTCCCTTCCCCAGACCCTGCCATCCCAGGTGGCTAGTGGGAGGGGTCCATAGCGAGGCACTGAGCCCCCTACACTTTGTGTCTGAGGCTCCAGAATATGTGGCCAACATGCCTGGCCCCTGCCACCTCTGCCGAAGGGCTGCCATTTGGGACACATTTGCAGACACGTAGATTGTTTTTAAGTTAATGCTTTTTAATTCACTCTGTTTCCCACTTGTCATTTTTTAGAAAAGGCAGATTCTGCTGGTGTGTGTTCCTTTGCGGGGGCGGTAGGGGTGTTCTCCATGGGCAGAGATCCGATGAGAGACAGAGACCAAAGGCCCAGCAAGACATGGGGAATGAGTAAACAGGATCAGAGAGCAAGGAACAGGGAGAGAGATGCACAGGGCGAGACAGACAGACACAGAGAGCCCAGGGAGGCTAAGGGAGGGACTGAGCCCTAAGGGCAGAGCGAGTGTGCTGAGAAATCCTGCTTCAGGAAGGCTGATCCCTCCACCTCCAACTAAGGCCCCTGGGGCTGAGCTTGCTCTCCTCTGTGCTCTGGTTCTGTTCAGCATACACATGGCTGAACTGGCCTCAGGGAAAGGGCTGGAAGGATGTGGCAGGCAATGGACTGAGGACGAGTACGCAGGACCAGGGTTGCCGAGGGCTAGGGTTCCCAGACCAGACAGAGAGAGGAGGACCTGGAGGCGTTCCCTCCCTGGTCCCCGCACACCTTCTGTTTTTGAGCAAAGCCTGAATCCTGAATCCCATGCCATGGCTCTGGAGAGTGGCGGCCCTGGCCTGCTGTGCCGCCTACGGTGAGTTCCCTAACCTCTCTGAGCCCTGGCTATGCCAGCTGCAGGAAAGGAGCACTGGTGGCTGAGGTTCGAAATGGCTCAGGGAGCGAGGAGACAGAGCATGGTCTAGGGCACCTCAGTTTGGCAGTTACAACCGAAATCCCAAGGATTTTTGGCCTTGCTGGCGGCCCGGGTTCACATTTATGTAGGACTTGGCGCAGACGGGAGAGCCAGGCGCTAGCACTTTCTTCCTTCGCAGCTGAGAACCAGTTCATCCTCCACCTTCCCCCGCCCGGAGATCCCTCCTCTCCTCATCGGAGCCTGGTACTCGCGAACCTTCCCAGAGGCCAGTGTAGACACACGACTGACCGAAGACACACAAAGATATCCGCAAGCCATCACGTGGTGGCTGTGTAGACAGTTGGGCAAACACAGACACAGGACACAGGGTGCTGTGGACGGGGATAGAGCTTCACGACCAGGTGAGAGGGCTCATTCGGTGGAGCAGCAGCTCCATGGGCGCCTTCAACCGAACCAGTTCCCAGGCCCGAGTCAGCGAACTGAAAGCCTGGGACAGCGGCGGCGGATTCCACAGGCCAGCCGCCCCTCCCTGGCCTGCCCCCTGTGATCCCGCCCAGCAAAGGGGCTTTGCTGGCACAGCTGGGGCTGAGCGCCTGGGGGAGGGGCGTGCGGGCTTAGAGTCCCTGGGGCCCAGGGGTTGGGGTGAGCCCTCGGCCTCCAGAGCGCCCCCTTCGATTACACACTCCAGCGGGCCCTGCTCCCCTTGGCCTCGTGCTGAGCAGGCCCTGGCGACATGGGCCCCAGCATTTGGGTCCTTAGGTTTCCTATTATCTTGGCCTCCTGAGCATTCCCATCTCTGTGAAGATTCGAGACGGGGCTTTCCTTATAGCCTACTATGGGGAGTGCCTGTCTGGAATGAGGAAGGGACAGAGTCTGGTGCTTGGCTTTTGGTGATCAGTTTGTTTCTACCTGGATGTGCCACAGGACCTCAACATGGATGCCCCACAGGACCCCAAAAGGGTGACTTTTCTGAGCTTTCATTTGCGTGTCCATACCGTGCATGCCTCCTCTGAGAAGCGAAGTCCAAGGGGAAGGAGAAGGGTGTGAAATCCTCACACTTTGACCTGCTAGCCTGGATCAGTGATCTAATTTTGTGGTTTCAGGAGCCTTTGGCGGGTTGGGTTGCAGTGGTGGAGGGTAGGGTTTTATATATCTATAGAGGCCCTGTGTTCAGGTGGGGTCTGGCCAGCCTGCCTTTATGGGGGCCCAATCTGGGTGGAGGTCCCTGCTGGGGGGCGGGCAGGCCAGGGGAGAGGCCCCCGCCATTCAGCCGTTTCAGTCCCTGGGCTTTTATTATATAGGACAGTGATGGCGAACCTATGACACGCGTATCAGAGGTGACACACAAACTCATTTTTTTGGTTGATTTTTCTTTGTTAAATGGCATTTAAATATATAAAATAAATATCAAAAATATAAGTCTTTGTTTTACTATGGTTGCAAATATCAAAAAATTTCTATACGTGACACGGCACCAGAGTTAAGTTAGGGTTTTTCACAATGCTGACACGCCGAGCTCAAAAGGTTCGCCATCACTGATATAGGATAACTATAACTAGTCCCCACAACTCTATTTCTCCCTCCCGCCTCTAGCAGTTGGCTTTTACAATAAATGAAGAGGGCAGCCACTGTGGTGTTCAAGTAGAGAAGGATCACAACCTGGGCATTTTTAAAGGATCATTCTGACTGCATTTTGGAAGAGAGGCCTTAGGAGAGATGGGAGTCTACGCAGGAGGCGAGATGAAAGGTAGTACAGCTACCTGGGTAATTATGAGGTAGGTGTGGGCTGGGCAGGGGTTGGGGGTCCAGCAGGGAGGGGCGGTTGGAGTGGTCTAATCATGAGCTTAGTGCCAAGGCAGAGTCAGCTGGATTTCCTGGTACATTATAAATGAGATGTGAGAAAAAGAGGAGTTGAGGATTTTTTGCCTGGGAACTGGACCATGGTCAAATGGGCTAATACTGAGTTGCCAGTTGCAGGAATGGGCAAAGCTGTAGAAGGAGCAGATTTGGGGGGGATTTGGAAATGTCAAGTCTGATGTCTTCTAGACATTCAAGTGAATATCTGAGGTAAAGACTTGGATACACATAGGTGCAGTTTGGGAGAGAAGTCTGGGCTGGAGATGGACATTTGGGAGTTACAATGTGTAGATCAAGCATGTCAAACTTGCGGCCACATGCGGCCCACAATGAATATTTTTGCGGCCCAGCCAATATAATGGTATATAAGAAACATTTTAATAAAAATTTCATAACTTAATTTTTACAATATT
>NW_005368707.1:2612336-2615134 GCF_000412655.1 Myotis brandtii | reverse complement strand
TGTTAGCCTTTGAGTTTGACATGCTTGGTGCAGATAGTATAGAAAGATAAGGGGACAAGTGAGGACAAGGAATGGAAGAGGACAAGAACACTGTGACAAGATGAAAGTGAGGAACAGTGGGAGCCAGAGGGAGGGAGGCAAGACCAGTGAGAAAGCCAATCCAAGAGAGAGTGGTGTCTGGGAGCCCAGTGAGGACAATGCATGTGAGACAGAAAAAAGTTATGTAGGTAGGGGCAGACCATGGGAAGAGGAAGTGAAATCAGGAACCCAGCTGGGCGGAGTTAGTAAGACACCCCAACTGGGGTGGAAAGGAAGGGTGCATGAGAGGCATGAACTTTAAACTGTGTGGAAATCGATAAGACAGACAGTGTACAGATAACCAATCACAAGGCCGTGAAGCAAGCACATATACAAAAAAGAGCGTGCTCCCTTCTCCTCTTCCCTGGCACAGTGCACAAAGGATACCTGATGCTCCTGTTGTGGGGGAGCTCATCTCCTGAGCCCATGTGGCTTACAGCCTGTTGGGCCTCCACACATGGACTAGTTGACTTTAATTAGCTTGGATGCTGAACTACTCCTGATTGTAACATGGAGAGGAAGCTCTGGACACTGGCCTACTCCTGGTACCCCAGCTGCACCTTTTCCAGGACTCGCTTCTCCCAATAAACTTTCATTCCATTAATCGTTTTTGTCTGAGACTTCATTTTTCGATTTTCACAAGACAAGAAATTGGACTCAAAACACCCACATTTTTGGTTGCACATAGAGGGGACGGAGCCATCAACATGGTCAAATGGGGTAGTACTGAGAAGTCAAGCAAGTTGAGAACTAAGACATTGGATTTAGCAGCACAGAGGTGGGAGTTTATTAGTGACTGTTAAGGAAAAAGATGGTTTCTGAATTCCCTCTCAGACCGCCCCTCCGGTGCGTAGGGCCGCCATCATCGCCAGGCCCTGGCGCTGGGCTGCCTGGATTCCTCATATCCTCCACTGCCTTCCCAGCAGATCTGCGTCAGGGGCGGCCTTTTCATCTCACAGCCACTCCCTGCTAGAACAGGGCACAGTTCTGTGGTAGCAGCCATACCTACACATTTAACAAGTGGCTTCCAGAGATGGTATTTCTTAATCAAAGGACATTGTTTTCATGGATGAAATTTCAGCCCAAAGAGCTTGCATTTCAGAAGTGAGCCTGGGGTGTGTAGGAAAGGGAGAGCTGGACAGAAAGTGATGGGCACAGGTCCCTGGTCCCAGCTCTTCTGTCAACAGCTCCGTTGCTTTGCATCTCTCAACTCGCTTCTCTTGGCCAAAGCTGCCCCATCTGTGAAACAAGGGGTTTGGCTGACAGATTCTCACTCTGTCCAGATGACAGACCCAGTATGAGTGGCTTTGTGTATAAGTGTGACCTTTTCAGAACATCACGGATTTCTGATACATTTAATTTTACTATAAAAATTAAAATAATTTTTCCAGCAAAAAAATAGGCCTCAATTCTATAGTTTTATTGGACTTATTTGATTGTATATGTCTTATTAGACATGGGCTGTGGGAGAAGTGGGAGAAGGAGCAGCTGTTTACCCTACCCAGAATCTCACTTTAGAGCCATTTACTGCCTACTCGGATAGAGAGAGTACACTTATTTAAGAAAAATGAATGGAAGAAAACTTTGAATTGAGAAAATCCTACTCATTGACTAATTCTTTTAATCCCTGGATTTGGGGAAAGATAAACCACCAATTGATTGAAATTCTGGAGCAATTTTAGCCACAGGAAACCAGATTTCTAAGCCAGGGTCCCTGCTAAACAACCTCTAACTAGCGTCCCCTCCAGCTGAGTCTAAAATTCTACAAAGAAGCACCTTCTTCCTCTTCAGCCAAGAGCCATGGGTGAGGCCAGAAGCTAAAGTCAGCTGCTTCCCCAGAAGCTGAATGGCTTTATTTTATTTTAGATAATAAATTAAATAAGGTTTCGGGAAGGGGCTTCAGAGATGAGATATCTAAAACTGCCAGTTATACTCTGTAAAAGTGAGGGCCGCTGAAGGAAAGAGTAGAAGGACCATTTAGAAATTTCAACCTCAGAATCAAAATATTTGTGCAGACACAGACATGTATGAGCATTCCTTAGAAAGTAACGCAGGGAAAGAATTGATTACTTCTTTTCTGCCTTTGCTTAGAACGCCCAATATATGCAATTACCACAGCAGCCTCTAGATGGCAGCCAAAGAAAGGAAAGAAAATTCTTAGTAGGGGAGACCAGTAGAAACTAATTAAAGCTACAAAAACAAATATATATATTTAAATACAGCAGCATAGGAGTAAACAGACAGGCTCTCTGCTCCTCCTGTTCGTCAGACAGCTGCTCCTCCTTCGCAGTGCCAGCCACAACTCTGAGACATGATGGTGAAGGTCGGAGTGAACAGATTTGGCCACATTGGGTGCCTGGTCACCTGGGCTGCTTTTAACTCTGGCAAAGTGGATATTGTCGCCATCAATGACCCCTTCATTGACTTCAACTACATGGTCTACATGTTCCAGTATGAGTCTACTCATGGCAAGTTCAAAGGCACAGTCAAGGCTGAGAACAGGAAGCTTGTCGTCAATGGAAAGTCCATCTCCATCTTCCAGGAGCGAGATCCCGCCAACATCAAATGGGGTGATGCTGGTGTTGAATATGTTGTGGAGCCCACCGGTGTCTTCACTACCATGGAGAAGGCTGGGGCTCACTTGAAGGGCGGAGCCAAGAGGGTCATCATCTCTGCCCCTTCTGCGGATGCCCCCATGTTTGTGATGGGTGTGAACCATG
>NW_005368707.1:2599359-2609734 GCF_000412655.1 Myotis brandtii | reverse complement strand
ACATGATCTCACTCATTTATGGAATATAATGAACAACATAAACTGATGAACAAAAACAGATCCAGAGACAGAGAAGCATCAATCTGACCATCAAACCTCAGAGGGAAGGTAGGGGAGGGTGGAGGTAAGGGGGAGAGATCAACCAAAGGACTTGTATGCATGCTTATAAGCCTAACCAATGGACAGAGACAACAGTGGGGTGAGGGCATGAGCGGGGGGAAGGGGGGTTTAGGGGGGTAATGGGAGGATAAGGACACATATGTAATACCTTAATCAATAAAGGAATTTTAAAAAATTTAAAAAAATAACTTACTTGGGATACATTTGTGATCATTCACAATTATAATGCCAATATTTATGCCTTGCTTTATGCAATAAACATTACTGTACTAGGTGACTCCTAAAGTCCCTCTAAGTTATAAAATTCCTGAAAAGCAGTTTACAAATTCAGTTTTGCAACTTGAATTATATTTTTTGATAGATTTTTAACAGTCTTCATGTTGATAGTTCTGTTCCACCTAGCAGTTCCTAACCTTTGGAACAATAATCTGAAATGAGGTCAGTGATATATTCTGGAACCATTCATTTGTAGGAGAGCCTGTTGGGTCTATGCCCTCCCTTGAGCCGCAGCTCCTTGGCTCATGGCTGCTGTGTTAAGAGTCTGGGGCCCAACACAGAGTAGGTGTTCAGCAGTGTTGGGTGAACTGTGCTGACTCAGTAGAGGGACCTGTGTGTCAGGAGCCCTTAAGTGAGGCTGCAGATGTGCTAGGATGGGTGGGGGATGTTGAACTGTGGAGGGCTTCTCCCGGAGCCAGGCCTGGAGTTCAGCAACTTGCAGCCTGGACCTCCTGGACCTCAGGGAGCTCTGAGGGCATAACTTGGCAACAGGTGTTGAGGCCAAATGGCTCTTGGAACCAATATCCCCCAAAAAGAAGCTGACCTCACCTCCAGGGTCAGCCAAAGTTGAAGCAAGCCCAACACCCAACTGCAGTAACAGAATCTGGAAAACACAGAGCTAAGTATCAAATGACAAACTTCCCATTTATATGCATGAATATCTTCCTGACAGCTTGCCCATTCTAAACCTTACTAATATGCAGTTCAGAAAGAAAAAAAAAAGTCTAAAGTATTCACTATTTAAAGGGTTTCTTTTCCAAAAAACTAAGGATCTTTCACAAAAACATAAATTCATAGAGTCTGAGTGGACTGAGAAACCACCGAATCTATTCCATACCTCCAGGCAGAGCAGCCAAAAGCAGAAAACAAAAACAAATTTAAAAAACCTGCCTCCTTTCCTTTTCATCAAGTTTCCAGAGAAGATTTGACCAGGTACCCCTTCCTCTTTCTCTTCATCATTAGCATATTTTTAAAAAATGTCCAACTGTGATCTAGATTTAAATTTAGGCAGCTCCACTTACTGGCTATGTGAGTTTAAGCAAGCTACCTAACCGCTCAGAGCCTCACTTTCTTCATTTATAAAATGAGTATTAGAATATGTACTGATTAGAGGTGTTGCAAAGCTTGAGTAAAAATATATGTAAATTATGCATGTTGTTGTGCCACTATAGCTAATAAAAAGTACTTTGTCCCTTCTCTTCTCTCCTCCGAGTGGGCAATGGTTGGGTTAGAAAAATTGGGGAAGCACTACAGAAATTTAACATGTTTGGGATACCAGGTATTCTACTTTGCTCAATTCAGTCCCACAGATGAAAATTACCCCCTGGTCCATATGATTTTCAAATACATTGCTGAATATTCATGTGGCTGAAAAATCTGATTATCTCAGCCCAGAATGTAATCCCATGTCACATAAATGCAAGCAAACATTTTCACATGGTTAGAAACACACTGAATTTTTAGTATATTATGTTGTCAATTCAGGAAGATCTTTTTGTGTTGTGTGTAACTTTGCCTAGAGTTGTTGAAAGTTTTGCAAAATTGCATTAACCAGGTTAATGTCACTAGGTCTAAAACAAAAGTATGAGTTACCGGCACAATATTCCTGTGTCCGTCCACATTGTCATGGTTCCGTTCCTGGCAATTCCATGCAGAGGGCATGGGACCCATCTGTCTATTATATCACACTTGCAGCATTATGCAAATTAAAAATAACCTTGTGAAGAAGGCTATAATACCCATTCATTTTGGGAGGGAAAAGGGAGAGCTAATATATATATTTATTATCAAACAAGCGCACTGGGTCTGATAGGCAGCTGCCAACCTGGGCGTTCCCAGCCAACAGCCCACAGGGGTCTCCTGGGTTTCTTCCTCTAGTCATACATTTAGAGAGCAGGCCCTACTAGCCGGACCCCAGAGGCATGGGGCCCCTCACAGTGCACCCTTGGCCTGGGTTCCTAACAGCAACCATCTTTGAATGAGGTTTGGATAGGAATGTCTTCCCCACAGGCCCCCAGGGGAGTCCCCTAAGCATTCCCAGGAGCATGATAGTAAAAAGCTAGAAAAATTCCTTGACAAGTGGAATAAGGGAAACTGAGACAAAATAATTAAACAAGGCAAACAATTTGAGCAATTTACAGTCAGCTAATGAATCATAAGGTTTTATCTTTCCTAACCAAGGACACTTGGTTTACACATTCCAGACCATCCAGGGGTAGAACAGCTTCTTCAATGCCTTTCTTGATGATGTTTTCAAAAATGAAACTCACATGAAAATAACCCCTGATACATCTATGTGCGCATTTTGACAAATCAGCATATTGAAGGACACACCTGAAAAACCCATGGCAAGCTCTGCCTAAGAGCACAGCCATACCTTGTATCTCTCTCTGCTCTCTCTCTTTTCTAAACTCTAGGCCCCCCACAAGACTTGCAACTAGGGGAGCAGTGAGCAGCAGCAGCTTGTCCCGGGCTTTCCCCCTGAACCTTTCTCCAAGTCCCCCTTTTTTCTGACCTCCCAGTGACGTCTGTCACTGTGACTTCTGTTTCTCGGAGAGCCAAAACAGCCCCTCCTAGACTCTCTCTCCTGCGGCTTCTTCTACCCTTCCTTTGTTTCACTATCCCCAGCTTTAATAAACATACTCTCAAAATCATCTGGACCTGTGTTGTCAAATCTTTCTGCACGAAGTCAAGAACCCACACACTACTGGCAGGCTTCAGGCAGACTGTCTCTGGGTCCAGATCCTGTCTGGTAACATTTCCACTCACTTTAACTTCCTTCCCCTCCAGCTGTAGGCCCTGAGGGAAGCCAGGTCTCTGTCTCCTGTTGCCTGTGGCTGAGAGGGAAGGACCACGGGTTGGCCAAGGGCAGAGTTCTGTCCCAGCTGGAGGCTCACTTCTCCACTTGCTCCCCCCACCCCCACCATTCCCCTCCTAACTAGAGATGTCAGACTTAGCAGATGACACTGTAACTTGGGTGACGTACTTATACTAAACCTCACAATATTTGGGACATATACCAAAAGATATGTGTTGTTTATCTGAAATTCAAATTGAACTAGAATCCAGTGTTTTATCTGGCCACCCTACCCCTCACACCTTGCTCTGAGGTGAGAGGTGGGAGGGAAGTCAGGCAGGCCAGGGAGATAGAGGCCTGACAGGAGATTCTTTGGAGGACAGGTCACCAGGCTCAGATTGTGGTCAAGAGAAGCAGGGGCTGCCCTGGGGAGCTGGCTGCTCTTTTCAACCCAGGACTGAGGGGTCCTCAATAAGCTTTCCCGGGGTCCCCTCCCTCTGAGAGCTAAGAGTATTATATTTAGGAAACATAAATGTGCCTTTTTATATTGACAATTTGCAGAATCTTATTTTAAAGTGAAAGAAACAGGATTCACAATCCCTGTGACCCCAAGATAAAGGAGTCCTATGTGCTCCCAGATAATCTCAGGTGGTCACTGAATCAGAGTTAACACAGAGGTCACCTGAGGGACCATCTCATATTACAAGTGAGCAAACTGAGGCCAGAGAATCAACTTGCTCTTGCCACTCAGATCAGCTTTCCTTCCAGCCTCCTATGTAAATAAAACAGCAATGGGGGCTAGATTACAGCCACAGGGAGTGAGACAGTCAATCCCGAGATTCCTGAGCAATCTGGATTCCCTGGGAAGTTATGCGTTCATGTCTCACTAAGAAAACTGGACAATAATAAGTTATTGGAAAATCTGAACCTCTTGAAGGTGGAATCCATAGTTGTGAGATTAGATAAAAATCTTTTAATGCCAGTTTTTTTCAAAGCCAAGGACTTTGTGACCTAAAGGGGTAAGGTTTGTGCAAGATATTTATGACATAGTATATAAACCCTCTTGTGAAATGGAAAATATATAAAACATGGTCTCACAGAGCTCCTAGACCTTTGTAATTTCCTAAGTGATAAAAGCACAGGGCGCATCCTTTGTTCTAATATTTGGTCTTTGACCCTATTCCCAACACAGGGTTCCTAGATCCCTTGGCATTTCCTGGGAGATAGGAATGTCTTTTGTTCTAATGAGGCTACTCTGGGTGGCCTCCTGGATGGCAGCGGGTCGCCAGAAAGACCAAGCCGTGATTAGAAACTTGGAACTTTCAGCCACACTCCTCCAGAGAGGGGAGAGGGGCTGGACATGGAGTTAATAATTGATCATGCCTACGAGATGAAGCCTCCACAAAAATCCCAAAATTACAGGGTTTGGAAAACACACGGAGGTGCTGGGAGGTGGCGCACCCAGAGAGTGAAAGGAAGCTCCAAGCCCCTTCCCACATACCTGGCCCTCTCACTTCTACCATCTGGGTGCTCATCTGTATCCTTTACCATATCCTTTTGTAATAAACCAGTTAACAGTAAATAAACTGTTTTCCTGAGTAAACTGTTTTCCTGAGTTCTCTGAACCACTCTAGCAAATTAATCTAACCCAAGAGGGGAGGGTGGGGGCTCTGATTTAAAGCTGGTCAGTCAGAAGCACAGGTGAAAATCTGGACTTGTGATTGGCATCTGAAGTCGGGTGGGAGCAGTCTTGTGGGACTGATCCCTTAACCTGTGGGAGTTGGCACTATTTCCAAGTAGATAATGTCAGAATGGAGTTAATTTGTAGGACACCAGCTGGTGTAACAGAACTGCATGATAGGGAGAGGGAAATGCAACTGGTGTCAGGAGTATTGTGACTGTTTGAATAATGTGAGTGTCAAGGGAAAACAGAGGAGGAAGACTGAATTTTTCCCTACTTAACTCTGCTATCAACAGCTAGGGGTCCCCTCAACCTTAAACTAGTCCCTAGAGCAGTGATGGAGAACCTATGACACGCATATCAGAGGTGACATGCAAACTCATTTTTTTTGGTTGATTTTTCTTTGTTAAATGGCATTTAAATATATAAAATAAATAGCAAAAATATAAGTCTTTGTTTTACTATGGTTGAAAATATCAAAAAATTTCTATATGTGACAAGGCACCAGAGTTAAGTTAGGGTTTTTCACAATGCTGACACGCCGAGCTCAAAAGGTTCGCCATCACTGCCCTAGAGGGACTGAACAATCTCCTGGTGGCTAATGTAGGACATTGCATATCCTAGAATCTCAGCAGGTATCTCCAGCTTCTGGACTGTATCATCCTTCATTGTGGGGCTGTCCTGTGCATTGCAGAATGTTGGCAACATCTCTGGCCTCTACGCCTTTGCTGCCAGTAGCACCATCCTCCCAAGTTATGACAACCAAAAAAAGTCTCTGGATATTTCCAGATGTTTCCTGGGGGGTTGGGGAGGCAAAATCGCTCCCCTTCCCAGCAACACTGAGGACCCGTCTAAAGCAGTGGACCCAGTTCTCCCTGTGCCTTTCCTGCCTCATGTCCCTTGAATCATCAATTGAACACACACCAGTGAGTGCTGCAGATAATATTCTTCAGCCAGAACTGAAGCCCAAAACTCCAGTTGTCACAACCAACACCAGATGTGACTGAAGACAATTTTGTCTCAGCTCACATGCACACACAAAGAAGTTTAAATCTGCACACCTGTCCACTCACATCACTGGGCCATAAAAGCAAGTTTGAGCTACTGGTGCTGTTGAAACCATCACCTCTGACCTGCGGCATAACTTTGCATTTCCTTGGACCTGGAATACCTGGCTCCACACCCCACTTGTGTAACTGCTCCTGGACCCTGTAATTTTTGGTAACTCTCTGGGCAATCCTGCTTCTTGATTCTTCCTCAGAGCACTTCCTCTGGCTTCTGTGTGCCCTTTAACTCAGACAAGAAACTGTGTGCTCTAGTCAGAGCCAGCGAGTCACAGCTCCCAGAAAGGCAGGGATATGCTGGGATTCAGATTTTCAGAAGTTTTCATTTCTGACCATGAGGTCAATAAATCCAGAAGAGTCTTCTAAACTTCCCACTCAGCTTTAGAAGGGCTACCAGAGCCAAGGGAAGAGGAAGAGGAAGAATGGAAGGGAAATAAAAGAATTTTTTGTTTTGTTTGTTCTGTTTCACAAAGACCCATTAGGGTGGGAAGAGGAAGAATGGAAGGGAAATAAAAGAATTTTTTTGTTTTGTTTGTTCTGTGTTTCACAAAGACCCATTAGGGTAAGCGGTAACCCAGGAGAAAGGGTTTTAGTCATGAAAGCAGTACTACTTCCCATGGACAGGGAAACTGAAAGACAAATAAGCAGAAGTTTTATGGAAAGTCCATCAGTGAGAAGAGACCAAATGGATGTGGTAAAACTGTTTCCCAGGCCCTGTTTCTTTCTTCTGAGGTGGCAGGAGGAAACCACACATTTGCAGAATCAAGCCACGTCTCTGCTACAGAAAGAGCAGTATCTTTTGAGACTAGCAAGGTGGAAGCAGATGGCACCGAGGGGCAAGGCAGTGGCCCTGCCTTGGAATATGGGACAAATCCAAATGTTGGAGTTGGTGAAAGAGATGGAATCTCTGTAACCTAATAAATTTTGAAGATGTTTTTGCAAAGCTGGTGTAATTAATTAGTTGTAGGAGACAAAGGGTGTTTCTGACTCATACAAATTATACTTGGGTTCGGTAACCTGATTGTTAAGAGATCTGAGCTAAGACAAATGACAAGGAGGTTCAAAAATTTAATTATTCACCAAGTGGCAGGCTGCCTGGAGAGAATGCACACTATCTTGCCCCAGTGGAATAATTTGTCATTAGACGTTGGAATAAAGAGCCATGATAATCTGAGTTCACAGATACCCTCCTCCCTTAGGGAAGGTACAGTTAAGAGTTAGGCATAATGAAGGAACTTCCTGTCTCAGCTGCCACCACCACCACAGGCCTTCAGGAATGTAGATATGCTGCAGCCCAAGGTATGCAACATAGTCCATTTGGGCTACTGTCACAAAATACCATAAACTGGTGGCTTAAATAATGGATATTTATTTCTCACCATTTTAGAGGCTGCAAAGTCCAAGATCAAGGTGCCAATAGATTCAGTGTCTGCTAAAGACCCACTTCCTGGTTCATAGAGTCTGTCTTCTCTCTGTATCCTCATGCAGTGGGAGGAGGGATGAAACTCTCTGGGGTCTTTTTTTATAAGGGCACTAATCCCATTCGTGAGAGCTCCACCCTCATGATCTAAACACCTCCTTAAGACATCATCTCCAAACTGGTCATAAGGATTCTCAATGAACTTAGAGGAAGAATAGATGAACTTAGTAAGAACATCAACAAAGAGATAGGAAACATAAAAATGAAACTAGAAAACATAAAAAAGAACCAATCAGAAATGAAAAATACATTACAGGGAGTGGAGTAGATAAAGCCAAGTATCAAATCAGAAGTTTAGAAGATAAGAAAGCAGAAAACACCTGATAAGAACAGCACGAAGAAAAAATATTCAAAAAATAAAGATAGTATAAGGAGTCCCTGGGACTTCAAGCATACCAACATTTGCATCATGGGGGTGCCAGAAGGAGAAGAGAAAGAGCAAGTAATTGAAAGCCTATGTGAAAAATAATGACAGAAAACTTCCCCTACCTGGTGAAAGAAATAGACTTACAAGTCCAGGAAACTCAGAGCCTCCCAAACAAGAGGAACTCAAAGAGGCCCACACCAAGACACATCACAATTAAAATGCAAAAAGTTAAAGACAAAGAGAGAATCTTAAAAGCAGCCAGAGAAAAGCAGTTAGTTATCTACAAGGGTTCTCCCATAAGATTGTCAGCTGATTTCTCAACAGTAACTATGTAGGCTAGAAGGGAATGGCAAGAAACAATTAAAGTGATGAAAAGCAAGGACCTACAATCAACATTACTCTACCCAGCAAAGCTATCATTTAGAATCAAAGGTCAGATAAAGAGCTTTACAGACAAGAAAAAGCTAAAAGAGTTCATCACTACCAAACCAGTATTACAAGATATGCTAAAGCAGCGGTTCTCAACCTGTGGGTCGCGACCCCTTTGGGAGTCGAACGATCCTTTCACAGGGGTTGCCTAAGACCCTTTCACAGGGGTCGCCTAAGACCATCGGAAAACACATATATAATTACATATTGTTTTTGTGATTAATCACTATGCTTTAATTATGTTCAATTTGTAACAATGAAAATACATCCTGCATATCAGATATTTACATTACAATTCATAACAGTAGCAAAATTACAGTTATGAAGTATCAACGAAAATAATTTTATGGTTGGGGGTCACCACAACATGAGGAACTGTATTAAAGGGTCACGGCATTAGGAAGGTTGAGAACCACTGTGCTAAATGGTCTTCTTTAAAATGGGAGGGAGCGGGGTTGGGGGAATGGGGGAAAAAAGTGAAAGGATTAAGAAGTACAAATTGTTAGTTACAGAGTAGTCATAGATGTAAAGTACAGCATAGAGAATATAGTCAATAATATTTTTTAATCCTCACCCGAGGATATTTTTTTCCATTGATTTTTAGAGAGAATGGAAGAGAGGGAAGGAGTGAGAGA
This sequence comes from Myotis brandtii, assembly GCF_000412655.1. Lineage (NCBI taxonomy): Eukaryota > Metazoa > Chordata > Mammalia > Chiroptera > Vespertilionidae > Myotis > Myotis brandtii. The sequence goes on along the minus strand of NW_005368707.1, from coordinate 2,600,885 downwards.
GAGAGAGAAACATTGAGGTGAGAGAGAGACATGGATTGGTTGCGTCCAGGTACATGCTCTTGACAAGGAATCAAACCCAAGATCATCCAGTGCATGAGCTGATGCTCTAACCATTTAGACACACCGGCCAGGGCTATCCTATATAATAAAAGGGTAATATGCAAATAGACCGAACGGCAGAACAAAGCATAAGCTAATGATAATATGCTAAGGCTGCTCAACGGCTCATTATGATGTGCACTGACCACCGGGGGGCAGATGCTCTGATCAGGAGGTTAGCTTGCTGCTGGGGTCTAGCCCCATCAGGGACTGAGTGAGATGGACCAGACCCGTCCTGGAGCCCTCCCGTAGCCCCTCCCTGGCCTGATAGTGCACCAGTGGGGTCCCTCAGCCTGGCCTGCACCCTCTCACAATTGGGACCCTTCAGGGGATGTCAGAGAGCCAGTTTCAGCCCCATCCTGCAGGCCACTCCCCTTGGGAGGGTGCCAGATGCAGAGCTCATGGCTGGATAGCACTGCTGCAGCAGCACAAGCCTCTCCCCATCGGGGACTGATTGGGTGTGAGCTTGTGGCAGGCACAGTGGGGCTGTGATGAGCAGGAGAGGCAGGTAGGAGCTGCAGGCGGCATTGGACTGTGGGGTTCCACCTGATCCCTGCAAGCCCCCCAGAGGAACCCCACCCATGCACAAATTTGTGCACCGGGCCTCTAGTTTATAATAATAAAAGTGTAATATACTAATTAGACCAAACGACCTTCTAGATGACCACGCCATGACACACACTAGTGCCAGGCCAACCAAGGCAAGTGCAATGCGATTGGTCGGGGGCCCGGCCATCGCCCCATGATCGCCCCAAAGAGGGAGGCCCAGGCCACCAACCGGCAGGCTGCAGCAGGTGGGTGGGGCCTCCTTCTTCGAAGGAAGCCCAGGTCCCAGGTGCCTGCCAGTGGCCAGAGGGAAGCCCAGGTCCTGGGTGCCAGAGGGAAGCTGGTGCCTGCAGCCGGGGGAAGGAAGGCCTACTCTGGCACGAATTTCATGCATTGGGCCTCTAGTGTGTGTATAAGCAACCATTATGACCAAACAACTGGTCGACCAGTCACTATGACACACACTGACCACCAGGGGGTAGATGCTCAACACAGGAGCTGCCTCCTGGTGGTCAGTGCACTCCCACAGCCAACCTCACATGTCCAGCCAACCTCCCCCAGTCCCTCCTCCCATCTGGCAGGCCCCGTCCAGCAGGCCTCGTCTGGCAGCCAGCAGGCCCTAGCCGGCAGCCAACAGGCCCTGTCAGCCCGGCCCTGATTGGGACTGGGTGACATGGCCATGATAGGCCCTGATCACCAGCCAGGCCTAGGGACCCCACCCATGCACGAATTTCATGCACCAGGCCTCTAGTCTATCTACACTAATAAAAGAGAAACATGGTAATTAGCGTACGACCGCTACCCTTCCCATTGGCTAATCAGCATATCCTTATGCAAATTAACTGTCAGCCAAGATGGCAGCCGGCAGCCATGCACTGAAG
>NW_005368707.1:2592755-2597969 GCF_000412655.1 Myotis brandtii | reverse complement strand
TAGGGATTGGGCCTGCCCTCTGCCACCCGGGAGCAGGCCTAAGCCAGCAGGTCGTTATCTCCCGAGGGGTCCCAGACTGCGAGAGGGCACAGGCCGGGCTGGGGGACCCCCCTCCCCTGCCCCCCCAAGTGCACAAATTTTTGTGCACCGGGCCTCTAGTCTTAATATATAAAGAGGCAATATGCAAATTAGGCCCAGATACCATAATGGGATGACCATTCACAGGGTGGGAGTGGCTGCAGGGCTGGGGCGGCACTCCAGGTCTAAGCGCCATTTCATCCTGTCCAGGCAGACTCCCCCGTGGCCCGCAGCCAAATCCCAACACTGACCTGGGGTTTACTACTTTACTGGAACTGCTCCCCACACCCACCCCCCCTGCCCCAGAACCAAGCTGCCTGCAGCAGAGTGCCCCGGCAGCATCCTGACAGGCAGGAAGCCCTGGAGAGCCAAGTGCAGTGGGGACTGCAGGGAGCTACGGAGGGGTGAGGCCGCCAGAGCCAAGCTCCCAGGGGTCTGAGGGGAGTGCCTAAAGGAAAAGGAAGCTTGGGCAAGTGGCTGGCCAGGAGCTGCAGCCAACTGGGGGGTCTGCAGGCGCATGGGCAGGCCCCCGCCTGAGGGGCGGCTCCTGAGCGCCATGGCTTTGGCAAAGAGGCCAGCCAGGAGGCGGGCGGCCCAAGGGGTGCAGAGCAGCACCAAGGTGGGGTGCACCGGAGGGGGCTCCAGCCTGGGCAGGGGGCCAGCGGGCGGGGATCTGCCTCAACTGAGGAGAGTGAGGTTCTGCAATGGCCTCAAGACGCGGGAAACAAGAGGTGATGACTGCTGGCATGGAAGGACTCCCGGGCAGAGTGGCACGGACCCGCAGCCCTGAGGCAAAGGTTGAGGGGCACCACACTGCCGGGTACCCCACTGCAGCAGTTTGGTGAAGCTCCCGGCGCTAACTGGGCCTCAACACGGCCTGCGCACATGAGAGGCCGCCACTCCTGCTCCCGCCTTGGCCCAAAAGCAAGCCTGTGCCCACCCCGCCCCCAGTTCCCTCATCACACCACTGCAGTGCGTGCCTGCACAGTGAGTGTGAAGCCTACCACCTGCTCCCCAGAAGATGGGGCAGTAAAGAATGGGGGTGGGGGCGGGGGAGAGGAAAGAATGTGGAGCATCCACAATGAAGAGGTGCTTGAGAACAAGGTTCAGAAGCCTCACGGGGAGGTTTGTTCTGTTTGCCCCATGGCTGTCCCTTAGGAAAGGCAGACAGCACAGTTGTGAGGGCTCCCTGAGCACTGAGTCCAGTTCCACAGCCAACTGGAATTGGCCTCAGTTTCCTGGTCTGTAAAATGGATTAAGCATGCAGTGCCTTTTTTGCTGAGCTTTGAGGGCCAATTGAGATACTATATAAAGAAAATGAGGGAAGAAGTGAGAAAGAAAAGGAAGGGCGAGCAACACAAAAGAAAGATTGGAAGGAACCTGTAAACCTATTGTCACTTAAATAGGAAATATAGTCAATAGTGTTGTAATGACAGTATGATGCCAGGTGGGTACTGGAAATATCAGGGAACACTTTGTAAAGTATATGATTGTCTAACCACTATTCTGTAACTAATGAAAAACCTGAAACTAATACAAAATAATATTGAATGTAAAGAAATGAAAAAAGGAGTGAAATTTTTATAAATTTCAAAGTCTAAATAAAGGCTGTAAAGGAAGGAAGGGGCAGAATAAAAATAGTGTTTTTCATTTTACCACTTTATTGTCTTTTCAGTACATGAAAAAGACAGTTGTCTTTATATGGTGTTTTTATACTTTTCTAAGTCATTATCTCATTTGATGTTCAGGGCAACTTAAAGATAAGATAATTATTCCCTCCACTATTCAAAGAAAGGAAATCTTGTGTCTGGCCCCAATGATCCAATCATCAAGCCTCATTGTAAAGCAGGGTTAGTGAAATTTTCTGTGAATGGTCATATCTATACTAATAAAAGCCTTGGGGGTGATCAGGCCAGCAGGGGAGGGCAGTTGGGGGCAATCAGGCTGGCAGAGGAGCAGTTACGTGTCAATCAGGCTGGCAGGGGAGCAGTTAGGGGGAGATCAGGCTGGCAGGCAGGTGAGTGGTTAGGAGCCAGTGGCCCACAGGGATCGGGCCTAAACCGGCAGTCGGACATCCCCTGAAGGATCCAAGATTGGAGAGGGTACAGGCTGGGCTGAGGGACTCCCCCCCCCGCCCTTGAACAAATTTCATGCACCAAACCATGTAATATACTTAACCAGTTAATCATCCTAATATATAAAAAGCCAGGGGCCATCACGACCAAAACAACCGGAAGGACAACCAAACAGCAGGCTGCGTGGGGCGACCAGGCTGGCAGGGTGGTTATGAGGGATGACCAAATGACTGAACAGCAGGCTGTGTGGGGTGACCAGGCTGGCAGGGGGGGCAGTTGGGGGCAACCAGGCTGGCAGGGGGGCAGTAAGGGGAGACCAGGCTGGCAGGTGAGGGCAGTTAGGGGTGATCAGGCCGGGAAGCAGAGGCGGTTAGGAGTGATCAGGCTGGTGGGGGGGAAGTTAGGGGTGATCAGTCAGGCAGGCAGGTGAGCAGTTAGGAGCCAGCAGTCCCAGATTGTGAGAGGGATGTCCAACTGCTGGTTTAGGCCCGATTCCAGGGATGGGGCCTAAACTGGCAGTTGAACATCCCCTGAAGGGTCCCAGATTGGAGAGGGGGGGGGGGAGAGGACCCCCCCCCCCCACACACACACACACACACACACGAATTTTGTGCACCGGGCCTCTAGTAATCTATGTTTAAGCTTTATTACCAACTTGTTTTGAATTCAGTAGGAAAAAAAGAGAGAGAGGCTTTTCATTTGGTCTTTTCTGCAAGTCATTCAAGACTAGATTTACAGAATTCTTTCTCCAGCTAGGTCACTTGGCTCCCCTCAGGCCCAGGACTGCTACTTCAGGGAAATCTAAACCCAACCTGTTCCAGCAGATTGTGCAAATTTCCACCTCCTGGTTAAAAAGAAGAAATGCAGATGTTGTGTGATCAGGTCAGATAGTCTGACCCTGACCACAGTCACTGGGAAGTGACCCTGGAGCTGGATGGCTGCTTATGGGTCAGGCCTGTCTCTCAGGGTCACAGGTAGCAAATAACCTAGAACCCTGGGTATGCAGCTCTGAATGGAGTCAGAATTGCCCCAGTGAGTGCACTCTGATGCAGTGTTCTAGACCAGCGGTTCTCAACCTGTGGGTCGCGACCCCTTTAGCGGTCGAACGACCCTTTCACAGGGGTTGCCTAAGACCATCCTACATATCAGATATTTACATTACGATTCATTACAGTTATGAAGTAGCAACGAAAATAATTTTATGGTTGGGTCACAACATGAGGAACTGTATTTAAAGGGCCAGAAGGTTCTAGACTGAGACATAGCAGTGAACAAAACAGACCAAATCCCTGCTCCACACTAACAAGGACAAAAACAAGTTTAACTGACATTTAACACGACAGTAAAATTGTATCCATGAACCAGTTCTGAGAATCAACAAAGTGAACTCTGAATAGATCTATGACATCCTTTGCTGCACAACGGAATTTCATGAATCTATCAAATGGGTGGTGTTTTGTTCAATTTGACTGCTTCATCCCTTTCCCCAGGGGCCTTCCCTAATCATTAGATAGTAAAATCACACTCTTCGAAACAGCCTATGACACCACCCTTGTTGAGTTTCTCTTTTGGTGACTGCTCTAATTCTGCCAGATCCTCCTTTGTCAATGACTGCAAATGTTTTGAGGAGTTCTTCAACATTGCTTTCAACACTTTTGCAAACTCCCACCTTTTTTTCAAGATTTGAAATTCTCTTTTCAGTATTATGCATTTTGTTTGGGCTATCCTCTCCGGATGCTTACCACATCAGACAGCATGGAAACAGTGACCAACCAAAGGGTGGGGACCAATTCTGCTTCATCATTCTGGATAAATAGAAAAAAAATTATATGAAACATAACAGGCTGGGGGAAGGTCAATTGGGAAAAAAAGGAGACATATGTACTACTATTTATAAGACTTTAAACAATAAAAAAAAAAGTTTGTGGCAATCATGTCCACTGATTTCCCAGGTTGTTCTGCAGTGGCAGGTGGGCCATGAGACGCAGTGCTGGCCAATGATATATGTTTTAGTTCTGCATCACTGTTTAATAAATCACTCTAAAATGTCATGACTTTAAAAAAAAACATAATACAATTTTGGAGTAAAAATGGGGAGAAATTAACATCAACTGATTTAACATGTGGTCAGTGCTTACTGAAGGTTTTCATGCTTGTTAACTTGGGCTCCCCTCCACACACTGGCAACTGTGGGGACTCATATAATGAATACTTGGGTAGCAAGGACACCTGTGTCTAATGGAAAAGAATCTACTCACTTCAAAGCATGAGCAAGAATTTCCTGACATTTTTTGAAGCATCTCAGAGGATGCAGTATACATCATATATCCCATGTTGCATAAGATTAGAAGTCCTTCTTAGGTCCTGCAGCCCCCAAAATTCTTTTTAATGTTGCTATCCTTCATGTCACGTCCACCTCACTGGATCCTCAAAATCCTCTCCTCTCCCTCACATAGATGGGTTCAGCTTGGCCCGGCTCTGATCCTTGAACTGTGTGTTCCACTCATGACAACTTGAAGCACAGCCACCAACAACTGTCTCCTTGGAGACATAAAAATCATATTTTTCAGAGAAAGGTATGTACTTCATTTTAATCTAAAAGTGAAGAAGCATAGAAAGTTTTGTATTCATTTTGTTTTTTCTTATCTGTTAGCTACTTGTATACTCCATTGTATTATTTTTCTCCCATTATTTTTGGGAAAATATTTAACAAGGATTTTGGTAAATGTAGCAGAATTGGCCAACGAGCAGTTTATAGTAATCAGTAGATTGCTAATATAATCATCAGGGTTTTAACCATTTTAACCTGTCCTTTGCTTAATTAGAACAGCTTCTCTTGTAAAACAAAAACAAACAAAAACAACACCAACATTTTTTCCTGACTATTATTTACATAAAGAATTGCCTACTTTAAAAGATGTAACAAAAACAGATCCAGGGACAGAGAAGCATTGATCTGACCGTCAAACCTCAGAGGAAGGTAAGGGAGGGTGGGAGTGGGGGGAGAGATCAACCAAAGGACTTGTATGCATGCATATAAGCCAAACCAATGGACACAGAC
>NW_005368707.1:2584050-2592716 GCF_000412655.1 Myotis brandtii | reverse complement strand
GACCCTTTCACAGGGGTCGCCTAAGACCATCGGAAAACACATATATAATTACATATTGTTTTTGTGATTAATCACTATGCTTTAATTATGTTCAATTTGTAACAATGAAAATACATCCTGCATATCAGATATTTACATTACGATTCATAACAGTAGCAAAATTACAGTTATGAAGTAGCAACGAAAATAATTTTATGGTTGGGGGTCACCACAACATGAGGAACTGTATTAAAGGGTTACGGCATTAGGAAGGTTGAGAACCACAATAAATAAATAAATAAATAAACAAACAAACAAATAAATAAATAAAAGATGTAACAGCCTGGCCGGTGTTGCTCAGTGGTTGAGCATTGACCCATGAACCAGGAGGTCATGGTTGGATTCCTGGTTAGGGCACATGCCTGTGTTGCGGGCTCAATCCCCAGTAGGGGGTGTATAGCAGACAGCTGATCAATGATTCTCATCATTGATGTTTCTATCTCTCTCTCCCTCTCCCCTCCTCTCTGAAATCAATAAAAGCATATTTTTTTAAAATTAAAAGATACGACCTGTGAAGCAAAATAATTAAGCCAACTGCACACCAATCATGCTAATGACCAGTGTCAAAGGCGAACATGAGTGATGTCTTAATCTCACAGAGAGAAAAGGCTGCGTTGGCCACGCTGATCAGAAGTGAGGCTTAGTCACTTAGTCACAGCTTCTAAGAAATTTACTCCAGGATGTGTATCTATCACTTGCTCTAAATCAACAAATTTGCAATTAACTGTCACATTTCAGCTGTACCTGTCAAGGCTTGATTCTCCTCCTCATCCTCCAGCAACAAGCCAAGCCTGGCACAACGGATTAAGAGGAGAGGGCAAAAAAAGGAAAATTCCAATTAGATAAACTTAGTCATCTGTCCAGCAAACCCAGACAATGTCTGTTGGGTCCACTATAGAGCTAAGGGAGTTCTGCAGACAACTGTAGAGGTATCCTCCACTGCTGATGGTTAATTGCCCCTTTTCCTGCCCCCTGATCTCCTGGCTCTGCCTCACCAAGCTGGATCCCCCCAAAATCACCCTTAACTCTTTCTCCCTTACCTCCCATACCCAATTAATTGTAAGTTTTGCCAGCTTAGCCTTTTAAACATTTCTTAATTTATCTCCTCTTTTCATTCCTACCCTTTGGGCAAAACTGCTCTGTTCTGTTTTCACTTACACATAATTCATTCTTTGCAGTTAATTAAACTGAAGAAGCCTGGAAATGAAGTTTGAAACAAAGGTTAATGAGATTCTTTGCCTAGTAACAACACCAAAAGAAAGCTGGATCCACCTTATTTCCTCATTCTCTCAGGTATATGAGGGCCACAGCCTCGCAATGGTCTCCTTGCCCTTGCAAATCCACCATTACTTCAGCATTACTCCCTTACTTGAAGTCGTCCAATGGCTCACTATGCATTCAAGATGAAGCCTGTTCCTCAACATGGTACTGCGGGCGGAAAGCAGGTGGCTTCTGGGGCTTCTGGGGCTGGCCAGCAGCCCGGGATCGAATCTGATCACGGGCGGAAAGCAGGTGGCTTCTGGGGCTTCTGGGGCTGGCCAGCAGCCCGGGATCGAATCTGATCACGGGCGGAAAGCAGGTGGCTTCTGGGGCTTCTGGGGCTGGCCAGCAGCCCGGGATCGAATCTGATCACGGGCGGAAAGCAGGTGGCTTCTGGGGCTTCTGGGGCTGGCCAGCAGCCCGGGATCGAATCTGATCACGGGCGGAAAGCAGGTGGCTTCTGGGGCTTCTGGGGCTGGCCAGCAGCCCGGGATCGAATCTGATCACGGGCGGAAAGCAGGTGGCTTCTGGGGCTTCTGGGGCTGGCCAGCAGCCCGGGATCGAATCTGATCACGGGCGGAAAGCAGGTGGCTTCTGGGGCTTCTGGGGCTGGCCAGCAGCCCGGGATCGAATCTGATCACGGGCGGAAAGCAGGTGGCTTCTGGGGCTTCTGGGGCTGGCCAGCAGCCCGGGATCGAATCTGATCACGGGCGGAAAGCAGGTGGCTTCTGGGGCTTCTGGGGCTGGCCAGCAGCCCGGGATCGAATCTGATCACGGGCGGAAAGCAGGTGGCTTCTGGGGCTTCTGGGGCTGGCCAGCAGCCCGGGATCGAATCTGATCACGGGCGGAAAGCAGGTGGCTTCTGGGGCTTCTGGGGCTGGCCAGCAGCCCGGGATCGAATCTGATCACGGGCGGAAAGCAGGTGGCTTCTGGGGCTTCTGGGGCTGGCCAGCAGCCCGGGATCGAATCTGATCACGGGCGGAAAGCAGGTGGCTTCTGGGGCTTCTGGGGCTGGCCAGCAGCCCGGGATCGAATCTGATCACGGGCGGAAAGCAGGTGGCTTCTGGGGCTTCTGGGGCTGGCCAGCAGCCCGGGATCGAATCTGATCACGGGCGGAAAGCAGGTGGCTTCTGGGGCTTCTGGGGCTGGCCAGCAGCCCGGGATCGAATCTGATCACGGGCGGAAAGCAGGTGGCTTCTGGGGCTTCTGGGGCTGGCCAGCAGCCCGGGATCGAATCTGATCACGGGCGGAAAGCAGGTGGCTTCTGGGGCTTCTGGGGCTGGCCAGCAGCCCGGGATCGAATCTGATCACGGGCGGAAAGCAGGTGGCTTCTGGGGCTTCTGGGGCTGGCCAGCAGCCCGGGATCGAATCTGATCACGGGCGGAAAGCAGGTGGCTTCTGGGGCTTCTGGGGCTGGCCAGCAGCCCGGGATCGAATCTGATCACGGGCGGAAAGCAGGTGGCTTCTGGGGCTTCTGGGGCTGGCCAGCAGCCCGGGATCGAATCTGATCACGGGCGGAAAGCAGGTGGCTTCTGGGGCTTCTGGGGCTGGCCAGCAGCCCGGGATCGAATCTGATCACGGGCGGAAAGCAGGTGGCTTCTGGGGCTTCTGGGGCTGGCCAGCAGCCCGGGATCGAATCTGATCACGGGCGGAAAGCAGGTGGCTTCTGGGGCTTCTGGGGCTGGCCAGCAGCCCGGGATCGAATCTGATCACGGGCGGAAAGCAGGTGGCTTCTGGGGCTTCTGGGGCTGGCCAGCAGCCCGGGATCGAATCTGATCACGGGCGGAAAGCAGGTGGCTTCTGGGGCTTCTGGGGCTGGCCAGCAGCCCGGGATCGAATCTGATCACGGGCGGAAAGCAGGTGGCTTCTGGGGCTTCTGGGGCTGGCCAGCAGCCCGGGATCGAATCTGATCACGGGCGGAAAGCAGGTGGCTTCTGGGGCTTCTGGGGCTGGCCAGCAGCCCGGGATCGAATCTGATCACGGGCGGAAAGCAGGTGGCTTCTGGGGCTTCTGGGGCTGGCCAGCAGCCCGGGATCGAATCTGATCACGGGCGGAAAGCAGGTGGCTTCTGGGGCTTCTGGGGCTGGCCAGCAGCCCGGGATCGAATCTGATCACGGGCGGAAAGCAGGTGGCTTCTGGGGCTTCTGGGGCTGGCCAGCAGCCCGGGATCGAATCTGATCACGGGCGGAAAGCAGGTGGCTTCTGGGGCTTCTGGGGCTGGCCAGCAGCCTGGGATACCACCCGATCACGGGCGGCAGGAGCCTTCTGGGGCTTCTGGGGCCGGCCTGTGGCCGGGATCGGATCTGATCACTGGCAGCAAGGCGGCTTCTGGGGCTTCAGGGGCTGGCCAGCAGCCTGGGATCAGACCCGATCACGGGCGGCAGGAGCCTTCTGGGGCTTCTGCCGGCCTGTGGTGGCCGGGATCGGATCTGATCACTGGCAGCAGGCAGGCGGCTTCTGGGGTCGCACACGCGGGCCTGGATGGCAGCTCACACTGGCGGCTCAAGCTGTCCCACCCTGCCTGCAGTATGCAATTTAGCCGCTATCTTTGTTGGCAGTTAATTTGCATATCACGCCGATTAGCCAATGGGAGGCATAGTGAAGGTACAGTCAATTACCATGTTTGTCTATTATTAGATTAGATAAACTAGTGGCCCGGTGCACAGAAGGGGGGTGTCCCTCAGCCAGGCCTGCACCCTCTACAATCTGGGACCCCTCGGGGGATGTCTCTCTGCCGGTTTATGCCCGATCCCTGTGGGACATCCCTCTCGCAATCTGGGACAACTGGCTCCTAACCGCTCACTCTGCCTGCCAGCCTGCTCACCCCCAACTGGCCCCCCCAATAGCCTTCTCACCCCCAACTGCCCCCTGCCAACCTGCTCACCCCCAACTGCCCTCCCCTTCTGGCCTGATCGCCCCTAACCGCCTCTGCCTCAGCCCCACCACCATGGCTTTGTCTGGAAGGTCTCCCGGAAGGTCTCCCAGTCTAATTAGCATATTACCCTTTTATTAGTATAGATAGAGGCCTGGTGCATGGGTCGGGGCTGGCTGGTCTGCCATGAAGGGGATCTCAGATCAGGGTAGGGGTCTTCACTGGGGGTGGTGCTGGCCTGGGTGAGGGGCTGGAGCAGTTTTCAGGCCAGCCATGCCCCCATAGGGGTGGGGTCCCTGCTGGGAGGCATGGCCAGCCTGAGTGAGGGGCTGAGGGCCGTTTTCAGGCTGGGCACACACCCTTTGGGGTGGGGTTCCCCACTGGGGGGCCTGGACAAGGGGCTGAGGGCTGTTTGGGGGCAGTTTGCAGGCCGGCCAAACCTCCAGCTTTGACTGGAAGGACGTCTGGAAGGTCTCCCAGTCTAATTAGCATATTACTCTTTTATTAGTATAGATATTATATATTTAATTCTTATGTGAAAATCAAGGAAACTATTGAGAAATCTAAAGAAGGTTCTTTCCTGATTAAGGGATATCTTTTTGAAATTGAAAAGAAGAAGTGATAGAGCTGCATATGAAAGAAGTGTAAGAGTGTCCACAAAGCAAAGGAAATTTCAACATTCTGGTATTACCCCAAGTAGAGAGAGAAATTTGTAGTTAAAATATCTAAAAAGTAGAAGTTGCTGTAATAGAAACTAAAAAGACAAAAAGGGAAAAAATAAAATGGTAAGAAATACCAGAAAAATACTAGAATGACTAAAAGAAATTATTTTCACTGAGCTTTATAGAAAAATAAATTCATGATAATATTTGAACAGAATATCAGCAGGTGCTCTGCTGAGTCTTTGAGAATCTAAGTGGATTGGGGGAAGGGAGGAAGGTTGTTCTGATTCTATCGTTGATTTTTTTCACATTGGCATCAACATGAGAGGTTTAATGATCAGGCTGGGAGTGGTGCACATCACTTCTGCTCAGTTCTGTTGGTTAGAACTTAGTCACATGGCTACCAAAATAAATCCCTACCACCCCCATTCCAAATTATTCTTTGCTTGCCCACATTTTCATGTCACATGTTCTCTCTTTTCTCCAATGGATAAACTGCTACTTATTATGTAAGATCTTGCTCTAATATCACTTTCCCTGCAAAACCATCTCCATCTCCAGAAAGTACTCATTACTTTTACTTACCCAACAAAAGCACCAAAAGTACTGATAACTAGACTTATTATAAAAAGTTCTGATTAGCTAGATTTAACTAGACTAGAAGTTCCTCCAGGGTTGGAAGATGCAATATTCACCTTTGTATAGAAAAGGCACAGTTTAATGTCTAGATACAGCACAGAATTGCTCAGTGGATGAATGCAGCTGTAGTATCAACTCAGGTCATCAGGCAAGGAAGACAGCAAAGCCACTCCTGCTGTGCTCCCCTCCAGTGGTCGGTATTTCAGACTAGCCAATCACACTGCAGTAATCATGGGAGGGGTGAAATTACCACTTCTGAGCACCATAGCAAAACTATACCCCACACTTTTTCCTCATGTTCTTTCATATCTAGGAGATCCTACAGCTCTAGCAGAAAAGAGAAGCTCTGTTATAGCCATAGTGAGCCTGAGGCCAGAGGATCACTTTAATTGCATCTATTTCTCCATTTAAAAAAAAGGGTGGGGGGTATCCTCACTGCAGATAAAACAAAAAAAATCAACATTTCTTTTATCATCTTAGCAAATATTTAAAAAATCTTATGCTACTCATTGCTAGAAAGAATGAGATATTTTTCTTATCAACTTAAACTTTTAAACAAACTTAATGCTTAATGTTTGCAAAGATGCATTGAGGCAGGCACTGTCACAGTCTTCAAATATAAGTGGAAGCTGACTCATGGGCCTAGAAAACCACTTGGCAGTACATAGCAAAAAAACATTAAAATGTTTATATCTTCTGTTCCAAGATTCTACTACTATAAATATATACTAAATAAATAAGCAAAGATATCGGCAAAAATTTAAACACATACATGTTCATTATAATATTCTTTATAATGCAACATAAAATAACTAAATGTACACTTTTAAAAACACACACTTTTAAAAGATTTAAAAATATACAAGATGTATAAATAACTTGAATCTACACTGATATAAGCAAATGATTGAATAAATAAACAATTGAGTGTGTAGGGGCAAATGTAGAAGAAGTCTAAATAGTTTCCGCAGACACTCCATTCTCAAGGAGGTTGGACTGAACTCCCACTCCACTGTATACAGTGGCTTCCTTCCAAAGAGGACAGTATGGAAAGGGGGAAGAGAGTAACCGTGCAGTGGAGGAACCTGACAAAACTACTTCAGCCAAATGATCAAAATGACCATCAAAAGTGACCAATTATGTAGATAGTATGTGCCTGGTATTACGTGATGAGAATGGCACTAATGTGGTCTTCCTCCCCCAAACCCATAACACGATGAGACAAAATTATCAGACAGATTCCAACAGAAGGACATTCTACAAGATACCTGACAAGTACTCTTTAAAATCGTCAAGGTCATCAACAACAAGGAAAGTCTAACTGTCATAGCCAAGAGGGGCCTAAATGAAATGTAATATCTTGGACAAAATTATCAGACAGATTCCAACAGAAGGACATTCCACAAGATACCTGGCAAGTACTCTTTAAAATCGTCAAAGTCATCAACAACAAGGAAAGTCTAAAACTGTCATAGCCAAGAGGGGCCTAAATGAAATGCAATATCTTAGATAGGATCTTGGAACTGAAAAAGGGTATGAGGTAAAACCTAAGGAAATATGATTAAAGACTTTAGTTAAAATAACGCTGGTTCATTGATTGTAACTAATGTAAGATGCTCATAATAGGGGAAACAAGGTGCGTGGGAACTTTCTGTACTATCTTCCTAACTTTTCTGTAAACCTAAGACTGTTCCAAATAAAAACCTATATTTCAAAATGTATTACAAATGTACAGAATGGATTGTAATTAATATGCAGCTTAATATGTGAACTAAAAATTAAGATCACATCTCTTTTAATATTAAAATTTCATGGCTTCTAGTGTCCATTTGGTAACCATGAAATTATCTTTTCCTTTCTTATCTACCTTTATTTAGAAGCAAAAACCGAAACCTGAAAGAGGGCCATGTTGGCTGAGTAGTTCTCTTGCAGCCACTCGGTATCATTGTGGGCAGTGGCTGAAGCCACAGCCATCACTATTCTTAACTATTGGCAAAGCACAATGTTGCCACAGGCACCACCACTCGCACCCAGGGGTCCTTAGAGACTGCCAACTCCTCTGCTGCTCAAAGTTCAGAGGACAAGAGACTCTCCTCACAGAGTACTGTGCTCAGGCCTAATAATACTGATAATAATGGTAATGATAACAGCTAACATTTATTGACTACCGGGCATGATTTTAAGCAATTTGCATGCATGAACTCATTTAAACCTCACAACCATCCTAAGGAAAGTCCTACATTATTGCATGCCCATGATAATGCTTGACAGTTTCTTAGAAAACTAAACATATACCATTTGGCCCAGCAAATCCTATTCCTAGTTACTTACCCAAGAGAAATGAAAACTTACATTCATACCAAAACCAGCACATGAATGCTTATAACAACACTAGTGGCCTGGTGCACAAAATTCATGCATGGGGCGGGGGGTGTCCCTCAGCCCAGCCCGGCCTGCACCCTCTCCAATATGGGACCCCTTGGGGGATGTCTGACTGCCGGTTTAGGCCCGATACCACAGGGATCGGGCCTAAACCGGCAGTCGGACATCCCTCTTGCAATCCGGGAACTCTGGCTCCTAACTGCCTGCCTGATCGCCCCTAATCACTCTACCTGCTGGCCTGATCCACCTCAACTGCCCCCTGCCAGCCTGCTTGCCCCCACCTGAGATCCCCGTCCCCCCGTACAGCTGATCGCCTCCAACTGTCCTCCCCTGCTAGCCTGATTGCCCCTAACAGACTCTGCCTTGGTCCCACCACCATGGCTTTGTCCAGAAGGACGTCTGGAAGGTCTCTCAGAAGGTCTCCAGGTCTAATTAGCATATTGCCCTTTTATTAGTATAGACTAGAGGCCCGGTGCACAAAAATTTGTGCACTGGCGGGGGGGTATCCCTCAGCCCCATTTGTGCCCTCTCACAGTCTGGGACCCCTCGGAAGATAATGACCTGCTGGCTTAGGCCCACTCCCAGGTGGCAGAGGGCAGGCCCAATCCCTAGGTGCCTGCCCCGCAGCCCCTGGTCGGGCTCAGAGCAGGGCCAATTGGGGGGTTGGGGCACCGCCCCCTGTCACACTCAAGGCAGGGTCGATGGGGAGGTTGCGGCACTACCCCCTGTCACGCACAGAGCAGGGCCCATCAGGGGGTTTGGAGCTCCGTACCCTGTCACACACAGAGCAGGGCCAATCAGGGGGGTTGGGG
>NW_005368707.1:2581431-2583191 GCF_000412655.1 Myotis brandtii | reverse complement strand
TGGGGGTCCCGCTTGGGTGCCTGGCCAGCCTGGATGAGGGGCTGATGGCTGTTTGCAGCTGGTCACACCCCCTTCAGGGTGGGGGTCCCCACTGGGGTGCCTGGCCAGTCTGGGTGAGGGGCTGAGGGCCGTTTTCAGGCTGGCGGGTGACTGAAGCTCCCAACCTCTCCTTTTTTTCTTTTCTTTTTTTATTCTGGGATTTATTTACCTTCTATGGCTGTCACTGGAGCTGAGAGCCCTCTCCAGCTCTAAGACCTCGGCTGCTGAAAGCAGATATCTGGGTTTGTTTGGCTTCTATAATTGAAACACTGTTACAGCTCCAGCTCTCAGGCCCGGTTGACTGAAAGCAGGTTTCTGGGCTTTGTTTATCTTCTGTAATTGAAACTTTGTTGCAACTCCAGCTCTGAGGCCCAGCTGGCTGAAAGCAGGTGTCTGGGGTTTGTTTAGCTTCTATAATTGCAACATTGTTTCTTAGACTGCAGCTCAGAGCTGGGCGGCGGCAGGCGGGGAACCTTGGCTTCCTCCGTCCCTGGAGCAAGCAAGCCTCCTGTTCGCTTCAGCTGCCTGGCTGCCGGCCGCCATCTTGGTTGGCAGTTAATTTGCATATCTTGCTGATTAGCTAATGGGAAGGGTAGCGAAGTTACGGTTAATTACCATGTTTGTCTATTATTAGGTAGGATAATTTATAGTGGTGGAAAACTGGAAACAACCAACTGTCCTTCAATGGGAGAATGGCATAAAAATGGAAATACATCCACACAATGGTGTACCACTTTGCAGTATAAAAACCAACTATTGATACAGGCAAGATGATTTCACTTGTTGCATGCCCTTTTGCTGTTTAACATGTTACTCTGACCCTGTGCTTGTTGGGAACAGCACTTGGACTTGTTGATGAGATTTTGAGGCAATACAAGTTCAAAAAATGACAAGATTACTTCATAGGCCCTTCCATTAGGAGGAACATAATGTCTGGTGGTCTCTTTTTTGTGAGGTTAACAGTCAGATCACTACCCAGATGCATTAATTCACCAAGGATTTGTAAAATGATAATATTCTAATTCTGTCATCTATTCTGGAATAATTCTGCAAAGAGAAACTTTCCATCATCGGTTATTTGGTTAACCAGAGGCAAGATAATTCTTTCCTTTATGTACCACTTTTCAAAGTAATGAATTAATCCTCTAGCATCCTCTAAATATAATTAATAAAATTGTTTTTAGTACCACTATGCTCTCATTATTTTGAATATATTTGATGTATTTCAATGCATCGCCATTATTATTCTTATTGATACTCAAATTTTCTGGTATTTAGCCAGAGGAAATCTCTTCCAGTTGTCTTCTGGATCTTTTTGACATGATCTCAGTGTTTATTTTTTTAATTGAGATATAATTCACATATAATATTATATTAGTTTCAAGTGTGCAACAGAATGGTTCAATATTTGTATGTATTGTGAAATGATCACTACAATAAGTCTAGTCTTAGTGGTTTTGATAGCTTCCTTCCTTCAGTTAGAACAAGATGGTCCAGACTCATCTTGTGGATTTCCTATTCCAGACCTGGATTTAGTCATTTCTCCAAGTGGCTGCTTTGCTTTTTAGTAGGAAATTGTATTCAGAGATCACAATCTGGGTGCAAAAAGTCATGTTTCAATTTTTAGTATGCCAAGGGTCTCATCAAATTGACATGGCCTGGGCCTCTCCATACATTTTAGATACCCTATTCCTAGTGTTTTACACACACACACACACACA
>NW_005368707.1:2530795-2579780 GCF_000412655.1 Myotis brandtii | reverse complement strand
TGGCACTGCACGGAAGAGTTGTTCAAATGTGTAAAGAGTTGGCATGGAAAAGAGAATTAGACTGCACTCAGAGGAAGGAGAGGGACCAATTGGAATGTGGACAGGAGATTTTAGCTCCCTAAATGTTCTAACAATTAGATCTCTGTGAACTGAACGGAGCTGCATGGAGAACAGTGTTTCTATTGCTGAGTGTGTTCTAGCAGAAGCCAGATGCAAGTGTGATGAATTCTAAGGCCTCATTCACCCCAACTGAAGTCACAATTGGGAATTTTGCCTCTTGCCTTCCTGGAGCTATGTATCAGACTAAGGCCTTTGGGTATATAAAAGTAATCCAGTCTGGGTTTCATTGTTATTCCCACGTAACAGAAGAGGAAACTGAGGCCTAAAGTTGCCCAACTATTGTGTGTCTGAATTCAAACATCGCATACTCTTCATTATGCTGAGGCATTCATTACTAAGCCCTTAAAAAGAAAAGGTATTATTTCAAGATATAATCATTCCAAATCCATAAATAAAATGCTCTCAAGTATAAAGCCTGATGATTCCCCAAGCATGTGATGGCATGCCAATGGTCATCTTTGCTGAAATTCCATTGATTTCATAATTAATGAAAAGAAATACAATTAATAGACTTTTTGAAACTTCTAGTAGGAACTCCAGAAGTTAAACTGTACCATAAAAGCATTTATACCATCCAATCAGTGCAACAGTGTTTCCTAAACTAGCAGTTTATATGTTTGGGGTGTTTTTCTTTTTAATTTTATTTATTATTAATCCTCACCGAGGACATTTTTATTGATTTTAGAAAAAGAGGAAGGGAGAGACAGAGACACAGAGAGAGACATCGATCAGTTGCTTCCTGTATGCGCTCTGACTGGGGAGTGAACCCTCAACCTAGGTATGTGCCCTAGGTATGAAACACAAAATCTTTTTGTGTACAGGATGACATTCCAACCAACTGAGTCACCTGGCCAGGCATTTTATTTTTTTTTCTACTATACTTGTTTTAGTTTGTGACTGTGTTGTCTCTACAAGGAGTTATTCTCAGAGTGTGGTACTTGGGAATCCTCAAGATCCTGTTAGGAGGTTTGCAAAGTGAAAGCTACTGTCATACAAATATAAACATATTGTTTGCCCTTTTTCACTTTCTCATTCTTTTATTCTTGAGTTTTTTCTAGAGGTTATATGATTTTTACTACTACAATGGATTGATTGAAGAAGCAGATATGAGAATTGTCTTCTCTGAAACAAGACATTAAAGAGATTTTCAAAAGCATATAATAATGGCACTTTTTTCAGTAATTTTTGTTTTGGAAATGAGTGATTTATCCTAATATTTAATTGTTTTATTATTATTGTAAATAAATTAACATTTTTAAATTTCTCAGTTTTAGGGAGACATATGTAATACTTTCAACAATAAAGAATTTAAGACAAAACAACAACAACAAAAAAACACCTGTGGCTTAGTGAAAGTGTGGTTTGCACATACTGTAAATACTCCCAAGTATTAGTAATTAAAGAATATTGTAAATCTGCAAATTTTACAGTAAAACTAATCCATTTGTTATACATTTGGAGTCTTCATAGGCTCTATGGGTTTTTGTTATTATTTCTAATCGCTCCAACATGGTCCTAAGATTGTTATCATCATCATTTCAGAGAAAAGGCAATTGAGGTGCAGAGAGATTAATTACCTGCCAAAGGTCACCCAGCCAGAAACAGCTGAAGAAGGGCTGCTCCACTCTGCAGTCCCATGCCCTTTAGTTAGGCCACATGGTCTTTTCAGAACCTTCGTTCAACAATCTGCATTGCACACCTGCATCCCAGCCGGCTCTGGTGAGGCACCAGTGCCACAGATGCACATACATGGCCCTGACTTGGAGGAGCCCAGTCCCTTAAGTTGTCACTTACTTTTCCTTTCCCACAGTTCATCAGGGATGCAGGTGATGCAGGAGCGGGGAACGTCCAGCCTGTGGGCAATATAAGGTCTGAGAAATCATTTGGTCTGGCCCTACCAAGGCATTAGGGGTGAGTTAATTAAATGTTTGACCAAACATAGCAGGCTAATTTTTAAATTGATAATTTTGTATGGCTCATAAATGATGTTATAAATATCCAAATGGCTGTTGGCAGAAAAAAGGTTTCCCACCCCTGTCAAATAGAGTTTTTCATACTCCTAATTCATATCCACTAAGATGTGTTTGCTTTGTTAGCTGTTGTCATACAAGATATATCACCACCTGCTAGGATGGTTTCCACAATGTCACATAGTTTAGGATAAGGAATAGACTTCAGTGGGAAAAGGGAAAGTTAAATAGTCCAAAGGTCAGCAAGAGAAGATGTGGCTTTGCTTCAAGAAATAGATACAAATAAGTAGAATAAATATAAGCAGATTTCGTAAAGAAAATATGAAAGCCAAAGGTTTTAGAGAATGGGGTTTCCAAGAGCTTATTATATAATACAGATTATTACATTAAGTGCACCATCACATCAACACTACTTCCTATAAAGGAAAAAAATCAGTTATTTTTACCAATAGGACCAAGAATAAAGAATTCACTCTGCTTTGACCCGTGGGTCTCTCTGGGAATCACCTCATCCCTACTGAGGAGGTAGAGCTGCCTCTGCTCACCCATGAGTTCTAACCTTCCTGTGTGACTCAGAGCGTTAGGGTTTCTCCTCAGTCCATTCTCTTTGCTAAAAGTAAATCTCTTTTATTGTTACTTTCTATTGGCTTCACTTTCCTGGATTTCCTGGGATCCACTATGCTTTTGTTATTTCCCCATATCCTTGTGCAAGATTGTGCTTTTGTATTTTGTCATTTTTTCCAACGCCCATCACAACTCACGACATGATTTCATAACTCACTTTACAAAAAAATGCATGTATTGTAAAAGTGCCATGAGAGAAAGGGCTCTGTCAATCTCATTCTCTGACCTGCACTCAGCATTGGGAGGTATGCATGTGTTGAACAAATAAATGAATAATCAAATGAATGAAAACCACACAAGGTTCTCTAAAACTTTAAAAGCCAATGAGAAGGCAAATTTTACCACTATGTGGAGCAGAGTTGAGCTTTGAGGGCTAATTATTTATTTATCTGTTACTTTAAAAATGAGGGAATAAAGGTTGATTTTGGCTTTCCATGCTCCCATATCTTCCTATTCACCCACTTCTCAAAGAATTTTAGGAAAAGAATTCGGATATTCAAGGTTCATGATCACAATCTTAATCCATCTCAGAACAGAAGTATATCAACCAAGTGCCCACATTTTGGGGGTACATAGGAAAAACAAAGTAATAGTTCCAAGTAAAGCTAGCATGGATACTCATCTGCCTGGGTTGGTTAAGATGTGGTCAGGCCAACCCCAGATGTTCCAGCAGTTGATGAAGCAAGTGACGCAGCTGGCCATCGACACTGAGGAACGCCTGAAAGGGGTCATTGACCTCATCTTTGAGAAGGCCATTTCAGAGCCCAACTTCTCTGTGGCCTATGCCAACATGTGCCACTGCCTCATGGGGCTGAAAGTGCCCACTACAGAAAAGCCAACAGTGACTGTAAACTTTCGAAAACTGTTGTTGAATCGATGTCAGAAGGAGTTTGAAAAAGACAAAGATGATGATGAAGTTTTTGAGAAGAAGCAAAAGATGGATGAAGCTGCTACGGCAGAGGAACAGGGACACCTGAAGGAAGAGCTGGAAGAGGCTCGAGATATAGCCCGGCGGCGCTCTTTAGGGAATATCAAGTTTATTGGGGAGTTGTTCAAGCTGAAGATGTTAACAGAGGCAATAATGCACGACTGTGTAGTTAAACTACTTAAGAACCATGACAAAGAGACCCTTGAATGCCTTTGCCATCTGCTCACTACTATTGGCAAAGACCTAGACTTTGAAAAAGCTAAGCCCTGAATGGATCAGTATTTCAACCAGATGGAAAAAATAATTAAGGAAAAGAAGACTTCATCCCGAATGCGCTTCATGCTGCAAGACGTGCTGGATCTGCGACGGAGCAATTGGGTGCCACGCCGAGGGGATCAGGGTCCCAAGACCATTGACCAGATCCATAAGGAGGCGGAGTTGGAGGAGCATCGGGAGCACATAAAAGTGCAGCAGCTAATGGCCAAGGGCAGCGACAAGTGTCTGGGTGGTCCTCCAGGCCCACCTATCAGCTTGGCCTTCCACTTGTAGATGATGGTAGTGGCTGGAACACAGTCCCCATTAGTAAGGGCAGCCGCCCTATTGACACCTCACGACTCACCAAGATCACGAAGCCTGGCTCCATCATTCTAACAACCAGCTCTTTGCACCTGGAGGGCGATTGAGCTGGGGCAAGGGCAGCAGTGGAGGCTAAGGAGCCAAGCCCTCTGACGCAGCATCAGAAGCTGCTCATCCAGCTACTAGTACCTTGAATCGCTTCTCAGCCCTTCAACAAGCAGCACCTACTGAAAGCACGGAAAACAGACGTGTGGCCCAGAGGAGTAGCTTGAGCCTGGAACGAGGTGAGAAAACTGGGGATCGGGGAGACCGCTTAGAGAGGAGAGAGCGGGGAGGTGATTGTGGGGACCAGCTAGAGAGCTCTTGGACACCTGGCACCAAGCGGAGCTTCAGTAAGGAAGTGGAGGAACGGAGTAGAGAGCAGCCTTCCCAGCCTGAGGGATTGCGCAAGGCAGCTAGCTTCTCGGAGGAACCGGACCGTGGGCGGGATGCTGGGAAGCGAGACGCCACCTTACCTCCTGTGAGCCCCCTAAGGCTGCACTATCAGAAGAGGAGCTGGAGAAGAAATCCAAGGCCATCTCTGAGGAATACCTCCATCTCAATGACATGAAGAAGGCAGTGCAGTGTGTGCAGGAGCTGGCCTCACCCTCCCTGCTTTTCATCTTTGTGCGGCATGGCATCGAGTCCACACTGGAGCGCAGTGCCATTGCACGTGAACATATGGGACGGCTACTGCACCAGCTGCTCTGTGCTGGGCACCTCTCCACTGCTCAGTATTATCAAGGGCTGTTTGAAATCCTAGAATTGGCTGAAGACCATGGAAATTGACTTCCCCCATGTGTGGCTCTACCTAGCAGAACTGGTAATGCCAATTCTGCAGGACGGTGGAGTACCCATGGGGGAGCTGTTCAGGGAGATTATAAAACCTCTGAGGCCCCTGGGCAAAGCTGCTTCTCTGTTTCTGGAGATCCTGGGCCTCCTATGCAAAAGCATGGGTCCCAAAAAGGTTGGGGACACTATGGCGAGAAGCTGGACTCACCTGGAAAGAATTCCTACCGGAAGGCCAGGATGTTGCTGCATTTGTTGCTGAACAGAAGGTGGAGTATACCCTGGGAGAGGAGTCAGAAGCCCCTGGCCAGAGGTTGCTGTCCTCTGAGGAGCTGAGCAGGCAGCTGGAGAAGCTACTCAAGGAGGACAGTAGTAACCAGCAGGTGTTTGACTGGATAGAGGCCAACCTGACTGAGCAGCAGGTAGCATCCAACACACTAGTTCGAGCCCTCATGAAAACTGCCTGCTATTCCGCAATCATCTTTGAGACTACCCTCCGAGTGGGTGTTGCAGTGCTTAAAGCATGAGTGAAACTGCTACAGAAGTACCTATGTGATTAGCAGAAGGAGCTGCAGGCACTCTGTGCCCTCCAGGCATTTGTAGTGACCTTCGAACAGCCCCCCAACCTGCTTGGGATATTCTTTGATGCATTGTATGATGGGGATGTGCTGAAGGAAGACTCCTCTACAGCTGGGAGAGTAGCAAGGACCCCGCTGAGCAGCAGGGCAAGGGCGTGGCCCTTAAATCTGTCACAGGCTTCTTCAAGTGGCTTCGTGAGGGGGAGGAAGAATCTGACCACAACTGAGGGCTGGTGGGGTCGAGGACTTGGACCCCCATGGACACTCGGATGGTCCAGCCAGCCGCCTAGACTGCAGGGGTGTCAGCAGCAGCGGCGGTGGCAGTGGGTGCCTGTAGTGCGATGTGTCTGAGCTAATAAAGTGGCTGAAGAGGCACGATGGCTTGGGGCTACCTGGGGCCCCCCTCCAGGATGCTGCCAAGTGTCCCTCTCCTCCCCCTAGGACACAGAGATATCTTATCTAATAAAAGAGAACCATGCAAATTGACTGTACCTCGGCTACACTCACAAGCCACTCCCATAAGCCACACCCACCAGCCAAACAGAGCGACTATATGCAAATTAACACAACCAAGATGGCGGCCGGCAGCCACCGAGCTGGAGCAAGCAGGAGGCTTGCTTGCCTTGGCAATGGAGGAAACCAAGCTTTCCGCCAGCCCTGGCCAGCTCCACTCAAGGCAACAAAGTTTCAATTATAGAAGATAAATAAATCCCAGATATCAGCTTCCAGCCAGCCTCCACTGGGAGCTTGGATGGCTGGGGGCTGTGGCCAACCTGCAAACAGCCATCAACCCCTCACCCAGGCTGGCCAGGCACCCCAGCAGGACCCCCACCCTGACCCGGGACACCCTTCAGGGCAAACCAACTGGCCCCCACCGGTGCACCAGGCCTCTATCCTATATAATAAAAGGGTAATATGCAAATTGACCCTAACAGCAGAAAGACTGGGAATGACTGGTCACTATGACACACACTGACCACCAGGGGGCAGACGCTCAATGTAGGAGCTTCCCCCTGGTGGTCAGTGTGCTCCCACAGGGGGAGCTTTGCTCAGCCACAAGCCAGGCTGACAGCTGCCAGTACAGCGGTGGTGGTGGGAGCCTCTCCCACCTCCTCAGCAGCGCTAAGGATGTCCGACTGCAGCTTAGGCATGCTCCCCACTGGCAAGTGGACATCTCCCAAGGGCTCCCGGGCTGCCAGAGGGATGTCTGACTGCCAGCTTAGGCCTAATCCCCCAGGGAATGGGCCTAAGCCAGCAGGTGGACATACCCTGAGGGGTCCCAGACTGTGATAGGGCACAGGCAGGGCTGAGGAACCCCCCCCCCCAAGTGCACAAATTTTTTTGGACCAGGCCTCTAGTATTATATATAAAGTCTTGAAATTTGGTGTGTCTTGGGGGGGCACCACTGCTTGCCCCTGGGGTCCATTTTTTATTTCCTGAAAATCACTCTTGTGACTGCCTTTCTCACTGCTGGTGGCATATGCCCCAGCCCCTGCACCACCCCTGCTGCTGCCTGGGCAGGGGGAAAGGGGGGGCACAGTGCCTGTAATTATTAAACATGAATTCAATTTTTTAAAAAAGATGTGGTCAGGCCATAAACAGAGGAGTGTGCCCCAGGACTTCTCCAGGGACTTCTGGTTCTGTGATCTTCTCCAGCACAGGTTCTGCATGGCTTTGGCTCAGGTGGCTTCTTCTATTCTTAGCCTTCCCTAGGTTGTGTTGGTCTTGGAGAGAGATTGTGACAGTGATCCTGAATTTTGAAAACTCATCACTAGATGGCATCTCGTATTTGTCAAATCACTCGGAGAACTGGCTCTTCTGATTTCTTGACTCTTCTCTAATTAATGAAATGCCATTAGCTTTTCTTAGTTATTGGTAACTTGTGGCAATTTTTTAAGTTAGTTCTATAATTAGCAACACTGAATCCTGAAGTGCACGATTTGGAAAATATGACCTGGCAAGAGCAGCTCCCTATAAACCATGGTTATCAGATTTCTACACAACCCACTTTCATATGCAGACTTCAAAGACTAAAAGCAGAAGGGTGTATAAAAACACAAGTTAAAAAAAACACACCAAAAAAAACCCACAAGTCAGTTTGTGATATTTCCAATGCTGAGTCTGTTCCTTTTTTGACAATAGCAAAAAATCAAGTTTCAACTGGGTCGCAATATGATGTTAGGGTCATTGTGTTGGTTGTGTTTTCTCCTCCTCCTCCCCACAGACCTTTCCTAAATGGAGAATTTTAAGTGCATGAGGCAAATCTTAAGCCATGAGTCTCTAATGGCCAACCAGATTTTTCATTTACTTTGGTGCTAAAAAATAAACACCCAGCCCTAGCCTGTTTTTCTCAGTGGATAGAGCATCAGCCTATGGACTGAAGGGTCCCGGGTTCGATTCCAGTCAAGGGCACCTGCCTGAGTTGTGGGCTCGATCCCCAGTGGGGGGTGTGCAGGAGGCAGCCAATCCATGATTCCCTCTCATCATTGATGTTTCTATCTCTCCCTCCCTCTCCCTTCCTCTCTGAAATTAATAAAAAATATATTAAAATAAATAAATAAATACCCAACCCGAACTATTACTCTTTAAGTGTCTTGCATAAACCTAAACACTGTCCACGCTAGAAATAGTAATAGCTAACATTTGTTGAGCACCTACTGCATGCCTAGTAATGTGTCGAGACCCTGCATGCATGTTTCATCCTATAAGAAAACTTTGGGAAAGAGTACTATTAATATCACATACATTTTATAATAAATGAAGAGGGGCTTATTTACATAACTTTCTCAAGGTCACAGAGCTAGAAACTAGTAGATCTGGGTTCAAATGTAGGTCTAGTTAACCATTACATTATGCCACTTCCCAAGACCAATAAACTTCTAAGAAAAAAATTTAAAACTCTTCATGGAATTTTTCTATTAAACAGCAAACAGGTTGACAGGGGCTAGTGGATATGGCTGATATTGGAGCTTTTCTATAGTCTACCTGCTATGGGGCCCAATCACATGGCTCCTTAATAAAAGATGTATGTCACCTTAGATAAGCTGATTTCATAGAGTTGAGAGGTGGAATAATTTCCCTTGCTCATGGAGCCCCTTACACATGCATGTGATTCACATTAAGCCAACATGTTATCTAATGTGAGAAACTGGACTTAAGTAATAGAGTTTTTATGCCTATATTGTGTATTATAGCACATATAGCACATTTCATACTTTTAAATATACTTCCCCTCACTCCTCATTTGATTCTCACAACATGGCAGTAAGGCAGAGAGGTGTTATTATCCCTTTATGATATACAAGTTAATAGCTCTGTGTGGGGCTGGCTTCATTGTGTGCAACCAGTGTAGTCACACAGGGCTCCAACGCCAAGGTCTCAGAATTTGAGGTTTAATTCACTTAATGAATTTCAGTTTATTAAAAATTTTCCTAATTTGTTCTTTGATCTTGCACTTTCTGATAGGACAATGGAACATGTACTAGGGGTTGGAGTCTGGCCTTACTCACAACCCTGCTCCCTGGCCTACTTGCTTTCAAGTTCTTGGCTGCTTGCTCCCCTGCAGCTACTACCCAACAGCCACTGCTGCCATCCACCACCAGTGGGGGCCTGGGCATGGGCACAGGCACACACACTTCATGCACCAAATTGCACCATGGGTGCCTGCAGCATCTGTGAGGGTCTGTACTCACCCTCATGTGCCCAAAGGAGTAAAACATTAAAAAGGAAATAAAAAGCTCCATGACAGGTTGAGGAAGAGATTGCAGAAGAAAGAAATAGCTTTCTTTCCTGCTTTAGAACAAGAGGCCCATGTTTTCATTTTGCACCAGGCTCTGCAAATTAGCTATGCTGCCCTGGTTCTATGAGTTGCTCAATGTTCCAAAAGCTAAGCAGAGCCATGATGGGCCTGTGGCCTACTGGCCTGCTACCCTTTCCATTGCATTGGGCTAGGGAAGAGCCACTGTCTTAAAAAAGAATTCACTCGGGTTTCCTGAAGTAGCTCCATGTGGGCATTTGAAAACCAGATTCTGGGAATGAAAATGTATTTGTGCACGCCTACAGTGAGTGCTTTCCAGGGCAGACATCTTTGTCTGTTTTGGCCACTATTGTATTCTAAATGGCTACATCAAGGCCTGGCATGTAGTTGGTGCTCAAAATAATATTTTTTTAAAATAAATGAATGAATTACTTTTCAGAAATCCATCTATCAAGAGGTGTTCTCCAGAAGGCAGATCCTTTATCTTTTTTTCCGATGCCTCGCAGAACGAGGCACAAAGCTGAGCACCGGAGATGAGTCTGGTTCAGTCTTGGATCAATCGGGTATCCGATTGAACAGGCAGAAGTCAACAGACCATGTTTTTATCCAGGAAATCTCACCCACTGTATCTTCACATAAGTTTCTGCACACCTGCTAGCTGTCAAGGACCTGATGATGCCATGAGCATTGCACAAATGCTCACTGATGAATGACCACAATAGAAGTGGCCAGGGACAAACCTTCTTAGGAAGGAATATGACGATCTGGCACTTTCTTCAGCCTTTGGCCAAGTTCCTATTTTCCTTAGAGGAC
Organism: Myotis brandtii; assembly: GCF_000412655.1. NCBI lineage: Eukaryota > Metazoa > Chordata > Mammalia > Chiroptera > Vespertilionidae > Myotis > Myotis brandtii. The sequence goes on along the minus strand of NW_005368707.1, from coordinate 2,569,586 downwards.
TGGGTCCAGGCACACCCATCCATGTGTAAGGCCTCGGAGAAGAGCACCCTGGGCAGGAAGGCAGGAAGTTGCAGTGGTGAGCCGCGGTAGCTCCAGTCTGCAGCATTTCACAGATTTCACGGAACATGGACGCAGCTGTCATAAGGGCTGACCACAGAGCCACAGAGGCTTACGTTCTTTGCCCAAGTTACCTGAAATATCTTTGCCCAGGAGCCAATGACATATAAACAGAAATTCAGCAAGAATGCCTGGGAGACAAGTCACCTGTCCAAGTACTCATTAAGTATTTTATTTCTATCTGAATACATTCAGTTACATAGAACTGTCAGAATAAAACCTTAATTATGCCACACCCAACTTCACACAGAAATAGATTTCACCACCACTGGGGAAATGAGATCACTTACCCTGAAAAAGAGATGTAAAAGAGCCATGTTAATGTCATGTTGGTATCTAAAAAGTGTAATTGTTTTTATAATGAGAAATTGGCCAATCAACTGTTCTCTATATTCACAAAGGGAAAAACAGAAGGAAATAGATCAACATTTTTGAAAAAAGACTTTGATGGACTGAGCAGGAACTTATTAATGTAAAGATGACTAATTTATGAAGCAGGATTCCAAGAACAATTATAAAACATTCTTCTCTAGAGAGACAAAACAAGGTACTTGTTCATTCACTCAACAGCATTGTAATAAGCCCCTAACAAGTGCACAGCACTGAGCTATGTGCTAGAGTAGACATAAGAAAATGTAAAATAGGAACTGATAGGAAAAAGTAGAATTTACATGTAACAGTGAAAAGCAGCAATCACTTACATACTCATTCAAAATACATAAGTGCCTGCCATACGAAAGGCACCATATGAGACTTGAGAGCAGTTTATATAATTGAATAGCAGTTCTGCTTCTAGGGGTAAGGTGAGTTAGACAGCTTGAAAAGCTCCTGCTATAAAACCTGAATATTTTAGATAAAATATAAAATTCAATATTTTAAATGAATGGGTAAGACTGTAAGAAACTAAGAAAGCTCCCATAAGAATAAAGTAGAAGCACAAGTTCAAGCTGGCAAGCCAAAAATGATGCTGTGACTGATCCAGAGATATCTACCAACTCCAGGTGGCTGATCTCTGTTTAAACAGCCTTGCCTAGGGACATAGGAGCCTTGTGCACCATACACCCCTCATACACTAAACATACACACAACCCAAGAAAAGGATAGATCCTCAAAAAAAGGAGAAAAAAATCTACCTCACAGAAGTATAGAACAAAGAATAGATTTATTTCTGCTTTGGTTCTCAGATGAGATTTTAAAAATCTCTCTTGAGTATTCATGGTCACTACTGTCCTCATGTCAGTGGTTTACACAGCCTAAGAAATCATGAGTGGAGACTTTGATTTAAATTGGACATAGTCTGACAATGTCTTCAATGGCAGGAAGAAACAAATGTAAATTCCTTCTGAAAATAAGTACACTCAAACCAACTGAGCCTTAAATAATTCCCATAGTAGAATGACAAAGGGCATGTGCTCACATTCAAAAATTATAAATACATAAGAAAACAATGCACCATGGTTAAAAATGAGAAGAGAGAAAAAAACAATAAAAGCACCCCCAAAGGCACTTCAACATTGTAGTTAGATAAAAATATAATTACTATAATAAAAAATTAAAGAGTAAATATTGATTAGACACAATTAAAGACTGAATTGAAAGTTTTTTATTTTTTTATTTTTTATTTTTAATCCCCATCCAAGTATATGTTTAGAGAGAGGAAGGAGAGAGAGAGAGAGAGAGAGAGATGTGTGAGAGAAAAACATTCCTATGCATCCCAACCAGGGATGGAACCCACAACTTAGGTATGTGCCTTGACCTGGAATCAAACCACAACCTTTTGGTGTACAGGATGACACTTCAACTAACTTAGCCACCTGGCCAGGACTGGAAAATCATTTTAAATAAAGTAACCAAAATTTACCCTTCAGGGACAAGAAATAAAAATATGTACGAAAGGCTAAGAGACATAGTAGAGTTAGAGGGCTTCACATACTGTGAATCAGGGTTTAGAAAACAAAATAAAGTAGGGGCAAGGCAATATTGAAAAGGTAAATCTGAGAAGTTCCAGAATTGGTATAATGTATTCAGTATGTCCAGCAAATCCCAAGCAGAATAATTTTTAAATGCATACTTATAGAAACATTATTGTAAATTTCAAAATAACAAAAACAAAAAGACCTTAAAAGAAGCCAGAGAAAAAAAGACAGATTCTCTTTAAAAGAATGAAAATAAAATGAATAGTTATTTCTCAATAGCAAAAGTGAAAGTCAGAAACTGTAGATTAACAAATTCCCAAAAAGAAGCTCTTAAAAAATAGACTTCAAGAAAAAGGATATAATCACAGAGAGAAGGTCTGAGATACAAAGAAGTTTGGTGAATAAATACAGTGTAGAGAAATAGCTTGGGGAAATCTAAACAAACTGATTTTTTGAACCAATATAAAGTTTAGTATCTGAAGCTAAAAACGAATGGGCAACAATAGCATGTAAACTGGGAATAAAGAGATTGGTGTTAAAGCATTCTAAGGTTTTTTTGAATGGAAGGAGAATGAAGTTTATTAATTAACTTTGGATATTATAAAGTATTCATATTAAATCATTAAAGGCAGCCAATAAAAGAACAGATAACTTGCCAATGGAGGAGAAAAATACATAGATGAAAAAAATGCCCTAGACTATATCATTAAATCTCAAAACATTTTTCCCCAAAGTTCACACCATAAAAGTTAATTTATATAAAGTTTAAAAACTAAGCAATATACTTATTATTTAGGGATACATAAAACATGGATAAAAATATAAAGAAAGTTAAAGAATACATATATGCTCTTTTTAAGTTTTAGTGTTTTATTATTATTTAAAATGTGCATAGGCATTATAGAGATTGTTCTAAAATTGTGTGTGTGTGTTTATACTTAAACTAGTGACCCGGTGCATGGATTCTTGCACATTGAAAGGAAATTAATTAGAAGGTGGCCAATGGGGTGAGACTGGAAGAGACAGGCAGGACATGCCCTGGAGCCAACCTCCCAAGGTCCCTCCCTGCCCGACCACACCTGGAGTGGCGCCGTAGCTTGAAGGGCGTTGGCAGAGTTAGTGGGGTCCCTCCAGCAGGGGGGACCCTCAGCCTGGCCTGCAGGGATCCAGCGTCCAGCAGGTGGGTTCCCTCAGCCTGGCCTGCAGGGATCCAGCTGAAACCAGCAGTCTGACATCCCCTGAGAGGTCCCGGAGTGTGAGAGGGCACTCTGCAAAGTTGCTCTTGTACAGGGTGTGGAACGCAAACTCAAGTGTGCAGTAAACCACATTTCAGGCCAACATTAGCTCAGCGACAACATAACCCACAGCCAAAGGTGGAATCGCACAGCCCCATGAGGAACTGGGCTCTCTCCTCTCTGGTTTTGGGGTGCATCACCCGAGAACCACTGCTGCCAAGTCACTGCAGTTTGGCAGCTCCTGCATTAAGCATCTGCCCCCTGGTGGTCAGTGCATGTCATAGCAAATGGTCGGAAGGTGGGAAATCCGTGCACTGGTAGGGTCCCTAAGCGGCTGCCTAGTGCTGGCTGGGGCCTTTCTTTGTTTCGCGCCACCCCCTGGTGATCAGCGCACATCATAGCGAGCAATCGAACTCCCAGTCAGTCCAACTTCCGAGGGGACACTTTGCATATTAGGCTTTTATATAGATAGATTAGCTTTCTACTGCTTAGAAAAACCTCACACCAAAAACTCAGTAGCTTTAAAAAGGAATTATTTATAAGCACTCATGCATATTCAGATGCTCTGTGGCCTAATCTAGGGTAGGTTTGAAAAGGGGCAGAAAATGCTCTACTAGAGGCCTGGTGCAAAAATTCATGCATGGGTGGGGTGGGCGATCGGGGGCAGAGCCAGCCAGGGGGAGGGGCCACAGGCAGTTGGCCAGCCAGCCCCACCTCCTGCTCAAACTCCTGGTTGAACTCCTGGTTGAGGAGACAATTTGCATATTAGCCTTTTTTCTATAGGAAGGATTGTTATGCAAGGGTGCGGTGACAGAGGTCCACAAGACCACCCCAAGTTCTGTGATTCTCTAGGACTCACATAACTCAGCATATAAGCATACTCATGACTATGATTTATTACAGTGAAAAGATACAAAGCACAATCAGCAAAGGGAAAAGGCACACAGGGTGAAGCACAGGGAGACCAGGCATAAGCTTCCAAGAGACCTCTCCCAGTGGAGTAAGACTGGATGCTCTTAATTTCCCTAGCAACCAGTTATGACAACACATGTGAAATGTGGTCTACTTGGGAAGCTCATTAGGGACTCAGTGCACAAGGTTTTTGATTGGAGGCTTGTCACATAGGTACCCTCTGTTTGGCAAACATCAAAATTCCAGACTCCAAGAAGGAAAGCAGGTGTTTAGCAGAAACTACATTGTTTGTATAAACAGTTCAGGCACAATGAACCACCCTTATCAGTTCTGGGAATGGTGGGAACCCTCGTGAAAATCAAGTTCTCAGATGCCAAGCAAGGGACAACCTTGTAAGTAGGCCTTTCAAAGTCAGGCCTGCTATGATAACTTTTGCACAGATGCCAATCATTACCCTGGCTGGACACCAACAAGTCCTGCCCAGACCTGGATGGGGTAAACAAAACCATGAGAGTTCTCTGAGCAGGGTGGCAAGGGAGCAGGAAGGGAGGAAAACCCACCCCCTCCCAGTGGCAGGAAGAAAGGGGCAGTGAAGACTGTTTCCTGGGAGACAGGCTTTGCCTGAACCAGGTCTGGACAGATATTGTGGTGCCTAGATTTAAATCCCAACTAGGTGGGTGGGGGTCCCCACTGGGGTGCCTGGCCAGCCTGGGTGAGGGGCTGAGGGCCGTTTTCAGGCTGGCCAAGCCCCCCGGCCACGGAAGCTCCCAGCCTCTCCTTTTTTTTTTTTTAATTCTGGGATTTATTTACCTTCTATAATTAAAACTGTGTTGCCTTTTGTGGAGGCTACAGCCTGCCGCGGGAAGCTTGGCTTCCTCCATCACTGAAGCAACCAAGCCTCCTGCTCACTCCAGCTCTGTGGCTGCCGGCCGCCATCTTGGTTGGGTTAATTTGCATATAGTTGTTCTAATTGGCTGTGGGCGTGGCTTAAGGCATAGCGAAGGTACAGTCAATTTGCATGTTTGTCTTTTATTAGTGTAGATTGCTTGGGAGGAACTGTAAGGTCAGATGGGAAGAGTTATGAATTAAGACAGAAGTGAAAACTTGAGGTCAATAATGCACCATATCACAAATCTTAAGAAATCAATTCAACAACTCAACACTGTTATTTCCTTCTTTATTGTAGTAAAAAAAACACATAACAAAATTTACCATCTTCACCATTTCTAAGTATAGTCCAGTGTTATTAAGTACACTTACATTGCTGAGCAACCATCACTACCAACCATCTCCAGGACCTCTTTTATCTTGAAAAACTGAAACTCTGTGGAAAGAGAACCAAGATGGCAGTGTAGATAAACCCGTGCATTTGCCACCTCCCACAATCACATCAAAATCTGGCTTAATGGAAGACCTACAACTAGAGATGTAAAGAAGAAAGTACATTGAGACTGGTAGGAGGAACAGAGGCAGGGAACAGGCTGGTCTGACATCCAAGTGTGGCATATTTTCTAAACAAAAGGGAAATCTCTACTGTGGAGGCCACCCATGAGAAGCAAGGGGTTCCAGCCCCACAGCAGATCCCCTGCCCAGGGTTCCAGAGTTGGGAAGAGAAGTCCCCCTAACTTTGAGCTGTAAAAAACAGGGGGAAGCCCTGCCAGTGTGGCTCAGTGGTTGAGTGTCAACCTATGAACCAGGAGGTCATGGTTCAACTCCGGGTCAGGCCATATTCATGAATTTCAGGCTTGATCCCCAGTGTGGCACATGCAAGAGGAAGCCTAACAATGATTATCTCTCATCATTGATGTTTCTATCTCTCTCTCCCTTCCTCTCTGAAATTAATAAAAATTTAAAAACAAAAAACCCAATGGGGATTGAGGCTGAGTAACATGAAGGCTACTGGAGACACAAGCAGTTCCTCCTAAAGGGCCAGAGCATGAACTTATATGGTCCAATGCCCTCTGAGCTTCAACACTGGGTAGATCCAGGAACATATGGGGAGTACTGGATTCTCTGGCATTGGGGCAGGAAATTGGAAGTGGCTTTCCCCCAGACTGGGGTGCTCACAGTGGTCATTATTCCTAAGCAGAGACTTCTGCTGTTGCAGAGCTGACTGAAAGCCATACCTGAGTTTCTATTAGCATGGCTCACACTGTTCACTCAACTTTGGTGATTCCCTGAGACCCTGTGCATCCAATTTGCAGCCCCACCCAAGCTGTTTGCAGTGAATGGTCTGTCCTAGCTCAGGCTTCAGACTTCCCTAAAATCCCTCAAATAAGCAACAGCTGATGTCAGCATATGCATACCTATCAATAAGAGGCCCAAGAACTGGCACTAGCATCAGCCTGCCTTTCTTCACAGCTGGGCCTTGCCTGGGCATTTCCAAGCCCAATACAAGCAGCAGTCATCTGTAGATCACTCTGTAGCTCCTGCTTGGTGGCCCTAGGCAGTGGTTAACTTTGCACCTCCTAGGAGACCTCAGAGACAATGCACCTGGTAGACAGCTTCAGACCATACCAGATTATAACTTTACACATCCACAAGTGACACACTCAAGGGGAAGATTCAATGAGCACCAAAACCCCACTGAAGTAAGTCTTGATCCACAGGGTTGTCTTCTGCACAGAAGCTCTTCAACTGTTGTCTCAGCTGGCACTCACAGCCAAGTGGCCTGGAGGTCAATTTCTCCCAGTGATGCCAACAGAAAACAAGGCTCAACTACCAGACTGTACACACAGCCCACACAGGGGCACACCTAAAGTGCCCAGTTCAAGTGACTGGGGAGGCTGAGCCACTAGGCCCTACAACATACCTGCTATGCAAGGTCACTCTACCAATTCCAGGAGACATAGCATCTCTGCCTAATACAAAGAAACAAACACAGGAAAGCAGCCAAAATGCAAGACAAAGAAACATGTCACAAAGGAAAGAGCAGAAGAAATCTCCAGAAAAAGAATTAAATGAAATGGAAGCATTCAAAACAATGTTAACAGGTTGCTCATGAATCTTAATGAGAATTTTAAGAACCTTAATGATTAAATCAAAGATGAAAAAGGACCAGTCAGAAAATAAGCATACACTAACTGAAATAAAAACATTTGTAGGGAATCAACAGTAGAGTAGAGGATTCTGAGAATCAAATAAATGATTTGGAATAAGAGAAAGGAAAAAATAAGAAGAGCAAAAAAAAGTCAAACAATGTGATGATAGTGTTAGGAACCTCTGGGAAACTTCAAGAGTATCAACATTCACATTATGTGGGTGCCAGAAGGAGAATAGAGAGAGCAAGATATTGAAAACCTATTTAAAGAAATGACAGAAAACTTCTCCTACCTGGTGAAAGAAATAGACTTACAAGTCCAGGAAGCACAGAGTCTCCCAAAGAAGGGAAATTCAAAGAGGCCCAAGCCAAGACACATCATAATTAAAATGTCAAAGGTTAAAGACAAAGAGATAATCTTAAAAACAGCAAAAGAAAAGCACTTAGTCACCTACAAGGGAGCACCCATAGGCCTGTCAGCTGATTTCTCAACAGAAACTTTGCAAGCGAGAAGGGAGTGGCAAGAAATATTCAAAGTGATGAATAGCAATGACCTACAACAAAGATTACTCTACCCAGAAAAGCTATCATTTAGAAAGAATTGAAGGTCAGATAAAGAGCTTCCCAGACCAAAAAACAAAACTAAATTAGTTCATCACCACCAAACCAGTATTACATGAAATGTTGAAGAGTAGACAGAAGAGGAAGAAAGAAGAAGGAGGAGGAGAAGGAGGCGGCGGAGGAGGAGGAGGAGGAGGAGGAGGAAGAGAAACAAAAATATATAAACAATAAAGTGGCAATAAATACAAATCTATCAGCAATTGAATATAAAAATAAATAAACAAGGTATCTAATGAACAAAATAAACTAATGAATAAAATATAATCAGAGGCATGGAATCATGGCACAGACTGATGAATCCCAGAGGGAAGAGGGGGAGCAGGAAGAGATTAAGCAAAAATCTTATATGTATATATGCATTACCTATGGACAAAAACAATAGGGTGATGAAGGCCTGGGTTGGGGTGGGAACTGAGTGGAGGGGGGCAATGTGGGAGAAAAAGTGGGACATCTATAATACTCTCTGCAATAAAGATTTTTTAAAATATTAAATAAATAAATAAATAAATAAATATGAAAAAAATAAAAGCCTGCAACTCTGCCCATTAAACAATAATCCCTCATTCCTCCATACCTCCAGGCCCTAGAAGCTATCATTCTACTTTCTATCTCTATGAATTTAACTCCTCTAGATGTTTCATTGAGTGGACTCATACAATATTTGTCTTTTGTGACTGGCTCATTACATTTAGCATAATGTCCACAAGCTTCATCAAGCCACACAAATAGCACTCATGACCACAGATGCAAATGGAGGAGATCAATGGGGGAAAAGGGAGACATCTGTAATATTTTAAACAATAAAGATAACTTTTTAACAAAGCTTTATATAGACTACCACAGTCATGCATTTCCAGTATGCAGGCCTCCTGGGCACAGCACTCCACAGCAGCTCTTGGATGCTCTTGAGCCCCCATTGGGTGCAATTTTGTACGGACAGGGGCGCGCTGCCCAGTAGTAGAAATTCTGAATTCTCTCTTTCTGAATAACTTCCCACAGACACCTCAGCTGTGCAACTTCAACGCCAGGCCCCTCAGAGTGTGTCAGAGCTCTGCGCTGGTAAACACACTGCCACAGTCACGTATTTCCAATGAGCAGGCCCCCTGAGCCCATCTATCCACAGGCCACTCTTGGAAGCCACTTGAACCCCACTGGGTTCAATCTTGTACAAAACAGGAACTCACTGCCCCGGCAGTAGAAATTCTGAATTCACTCATCCTGGATACCTGCCCACAGACACCTCGATCACGTGACTTCAGTGCCAGGGCCCTTCAGAGTGTGTCAGTGTGCTGCACTGGAAAACGCACCATTGGTGCCCCTGTAAGCCACCACTGGGAGCATGCATATCCAACCACGGATGCAGCTTCAAAAACTGAGTCTTCCCTCCCCACAGCTGCAGAACTCTGGACACTACAGTCGCGCTTTTCCAGTGCACAGGCATCCCAAGTCCACTGCTTCACAGGCAGCTCTTGGGTCCTGCTATGAGCCCCTGCTGGGCACACACACATACAAACAGGGACGCACTGCTGGGAAGTAAAAATTCTGAATTGCCTCTTCCTGGACATCTTCCTACAGACACCTCAACCCCATGACTTCAGTGCCAGGGCCCTTCAGAGTGTGTCAGTACACCATGCTGGCAAACGCACTGCAGGTGCCTCTGTGAGCCACCACTGGGGGCATGTGTATCCAACCACGGAAGCAGCAACAAAAGCTGAGTCTACCCACCCCACAGCTACAGATCTCTGGAGGCCACAGTTGCACCTTTCCAGAGTGCAGGCCTCCTGAGACCCACCACCCTGACAGATGGCTCCTGAGTGCCACTGTGAGTTCCCACTGGGCACACACAATTTCAACCAAGGGCACAAGGCAGCAAAAATTGGGACATCCCCCTCCACAGCTGCTGACTTCTAGACACTGCAGTTGCTCCTTTCCAGCTTGCAGGCCTACATCAAGAGAACTCAAATAGTTCAAGTAGGGAGCTACACTAGATTACCAAGCCTAGGAGACCTGAGAGATCACACCAGTAGCACCATTCCCAAAAGAACCTGGGTAGCAATGCAATAGGATCTAGAACACAGAAACAATTAAAATGTTACAGCAAAACATGGGAAAACAAAAAGCAATTCCCAAAGGAAAGAAAAAGGGAAATCACCAGAAAGGGAGTTAAATGAAATGGAGGCAAGTAACATGTCAGAGAAATAATTCAGAGTAATGGTTATAAGGATGCGCAAATGGCTGGATGACAAATACACACAACTCAACGAGAATTATAAGGGGCTGAATGAGAATGTCACCAACAAGTCATCCTGCCCATTGGTTGCTTAGGGCCTCTTCTGTGGTAGATGCTCATTTGTGAGCATTAACCAGCAACACAAAGATTCTTAAACTTGGTGCTCCTGACTATAATCTATCTACATCTCTCCTCTCCAGACTTGTTTATCTCCAATCTTTCAAACATTCTTTTTCAAAGCCACTGAACAATCAGCAAAACTATTCATCACTGCTCAGTAGTCTACATATATCTTTTCCTCTTTGGCCTATTTCAGGTCTAGAAACAGAGCCCCTGATTTTATTTTTGTTGTTGTTGTTAATCCTCACCAAAGATATATTTTTAAGAGAGAGTAGAAGGAAGGAAAGGAAAGAGAGAGAGAGATCAATGTGAAAGAGAGACATCAATTGGTTGTCTCCCACACAACCAGAGCTGGGGATCAAAACTGCAACTCTGAAACACAGGTACATGCCCTTTACTGGGAATCAAACCCACAACCCTTTGGTGTGTGAGCTGACATTCTAACATTTTGGCAACACCGGCCAGGACAAGGCCCCTGACTTTACATTGTGGTGACTGATCTCAGCCTTCTGTGTTCGAGGTTTTTAGATTTTATATATTGAATAATCCCCTCAAAGACTACCCACCTCTCTTGTCCTAGAACCAATATATTTTATTAGTCATCTCTATAGAGCTTTATGAATAAGGGCTATTCCAATCCCGTGGCCCATTCTGGTCATTACACCCACCTGGTTTCTGAGGGTTAAATGCTGCTGCCTGACATCACCTTGGCTACTATGGATGCTAATTCTGGAACAATAACTCCTTCCATCAGCCTCGGCCTACAAAAGACAACCTTCCCCCGGCTTCTCAGAAATGTCAGTGCTCCCCTAACCAGCACATTCTTGATTATCTTAGTAAGCAGGGTCTCCTCCAGGACCTCCCAAGGAACAATGTCAGCTGGTGGTTCCTATTCTTACATAGCCAACCCAATGCTGCAGGCCCACCTCTCTGGGCCTTCTAACCTCTTCCTCCACAGTCTGCCATGGCAGTCTCAGCATCTCTACTTCAGTTAGCATAACACAGCAGTTTTTCTGAGCAAAGTCATCCAGCCCACTCCACAACCCTTGGGCTTTTGCCAGGTTGTTCACTCCTATATAACAGGAGAGTCTCCCCACATTGACAAGTACTCCCTTATTCTGATTTATGTAGATCCACATTGATCCTGTACCCTCAAGGCCCACTCCCAGAAACAAACTTCCTATTCCTGACATTAGCTGTTTTTATGTGTGTCATTTTCTTCCCTTAGCCTGTGCAGCACTCTTCCAGTCAGGCCAGGCTGAGATTTAACCTAGGGATTAGTCTGATGGTCTGGAGAAAAGGGAAGGGCAGATGGTAAGAAGGACAAGCATTATTCAAAGAGTTTTGGCCTCATATAAGCCTCTGCATAGTCCTCAGGAGGGGAGAGGACACGGTCCTCTATGAAAGGGAATGGGCCACTTACCGGGTACCCAAGGCCTAAGGGAATTTGAATATTCATGGTTCATAAATACAAATACCCAGATATTTCCATCCCAAGCTTCATGGTTCTACTCCTTCCCTACCAGGGCTCTGACTTTGACAAGAGAGACTTGCCAGGGTTGAGAATTCAACCTTCTGAAAAGTTCTGCTACTATAACCAATCAGTTTTGAGCCCAGACCTCAGCTTGGTGTGCCCTTTAACTTTAGAAGAAATTAGAATTTCTATATTGCTTAAGGAAACCATCTGGCTTCTAAGATTTGCTTTAAATTGATGGCATAGCCCTGAGCCTGACATTTTTTTTCCTCAAAATATCCATCCATGTCCCCCAGTTACACAGTTCTTTGATTATTGTGATATACCTTTCAAACATATGAGATATTGTATAAGGCATGCATCTATTTCCACCTATATTCCAGCCTAGTGTAACAGAGGTAGAAATCTTTGCAATCGCACTGATACTGCACACCAGGGAGTGACAGATGAATGGGGAAGTGATGGATTATTCATTGAAAGGGGCTAGTATTTATGCATTATGGCGGGGGGGATGGAGACATGGATTCCTACTTTATATCATACACAAAATCAGTTACAGGTAGAGTATAAACCTAAATGTCAGATGCAAAACAATAGACATTTAAAAAAATATTTTTATGACCTCAGAGTCGGAAAGGATTTCCAAACTAGAAACACATGCACATATATGCACACGCATGCACAGTTGGAGACCAGAGAACCTCTTGCACAGGAATACCAAGAGACATGAAAAGAATGTTCACATCAGCGTAATGATAAAAGGACAAGGCCAGATTGTCCCTTGATGGGAGAATATGTAACTAAATCGTGGTATTTTTTATAGTGGAATACTACATGTTACCAGACCAATAATGAAAATGAAAATGAACCATAGCTACATACATCACATGAGTGAATCCTCAAAAATTTTGAAGCAAGTTGCTGAAGAATATATACAGTACAACATTATTTTAAAAATCAAGAAAAAGAAATAATGCTTAGGGAGTCATGTAAATATGATAAAAACTAGACAAGGCAAGGAAATGATTACTGTAGAATTCAGAATGGCAGTTAGCTCTGGGTGGAGAGAAAGACATAGGGTCAGAGAAGACAACACGACATATTTAATAATATCAACTTCACTCTAGCCGGTTTGGCTCCCCTAACCAGCACATTCCTAATTACCTTAATAAGCAGGGTCTCCTCCAGGGCCTTCCAAGGATCAATGTCAGTGGATAGAGCATCACCAGTGGACTGAAAGGTCATGGGTTTCATTCTGGCCAGGGGCACATACCTCAGTTGCAGGCTCAATCCCTGGCCCTGGTCAGGGCGCATGCAGGAGGCAACCAATCAATGTGTCTCTCTCACCAACCAATCAATGTTTCTCTCTGTCTCTCCCCCTTTCTTCCACTCTCTCTAAAAATCAATATCCTTGGGTGAAGATTAACAAAATAATAATAATAACAATAATAATAACCTCATTAACAACATGTATATGTGATGATTTTCTACATATCTAATAGTTTATACTTTTTATATAAACATTTTAGTGAGGGAAGTCAAAAATATAAAAACAAACTCTAATACAAAATGTATAAGAAAATTGCTTCAGGGAAATTGTAATTAATTACAACTAGGATGATTGGGAAAGGTCAGTGACATTTGAGATGAGCCTTGAGTAGATTTTTAAGAAACAGAGACAGGAAAGAAAATTACCATCCAGGGTGACAGCAGATTTTAAGAACAGAGAGAATGCTGGAAAAATGAGGGAGATGGTACATGATTGCATGTTTTAGGTCTTCCTACTGCCCCCACTCCCTTAGAACAACCTCTACCACATCCAGGGTCTAATTATGATCACCAGTGAAATAGAAAGAACAGCTTTTGAGTGTAGAGAAAACTAGCTTGAATTGTAGTTCCATCATTCAATGACTCTATGACCTTAGACTGTACCTCACTCTCGTGTGTAAAATAGAAACACCATAGCTACTACAGAGTTATTTCTTTCTTTTTAAAATTTTTATTTTTTACATTTATTGGGGTGACATTGGTCATCATGAACATATAGGTTTCATGTGTAGGTGTCTATGTTAGAAGATCTGCACCGTGTGCCCACCACCCAGAGTCAAATCTTCTCCTGTCACCTCATATTACTATCCTTTTCTCTCCCCAACCCCATCCCTCTGGCAATCACCACTTTGCTATTTGTGTTCATAAGTTTCAGTTTTATATTACACATATGAGTGAAATCATATGGTTCTTAGCTTTTTCTGTCTGACTTATGTCACTTAGCATACTGTTCTCAAGGTCTATCCATGTTGTAGTAAATGGCGCTATTTCATCCTTTCTTGTGTCTGAGTAGTATTCCATTGTGTATATGAACCACATCTTCTTTATCCAGTCCTCTATCATGGGTTTTTTCCATGTCTTGGACACCATGAATAATACTGCAATGAACATAGGGGTGCATATATCTTTACAAATACAGCATTTCAAAGAGTGGGATTGATGGGTCATATGGTAGCTCTATACTTAATTTTTTGAGGAATCGCCAGACTGCTTTCCATAGCGGTTGTACCAGTTTACATTCCCACCAGCGCGAATGAGGGTTCCCTTTTTCCCACAACTTCTCCTACCCTTGTTATTTCTTGTCTTGTTGATAATGACCACTCTAACAGATGTGAGGTGGTATCTCATCGTAGTTTTGATTTGCATTTTCCTAATTGCCAGTGAGGTTGAACATCTTTTCATATATCTATTGGCTGTTTGTATGTGTTCTTGGGAGAGGTGTGTTTTCAGGTCCTCTGCCCACTTTTTTTTTATTAGATTGTTTGGCATTGAGTTTTATGAGTTCTTTATATATTTTCAAAATTAGGCGGGAGAAACCAAGATGGCGGCATAGGTAAACACCGGAGTTTGCTGCCTCGAACAACCACTTCAAAAATACAACTAAAAGACGGAACGGTCATCATCCAGAACCACAGGAAGGCTGGCTGAGTGGAAATTCTACAACTAGGAGGAAAGAGAAAAACATACCGAGACTCAGAGGAGGTGCAGTGCTGAAGTAAAATACTAAGGTGCAGAGTGCATGCGGAGCGGGCTGGCGGCTGAGGGCACGGTTGTCGTTTTCACTGGGAATCAGCCATAGCTGCTTGCTCCGCCCTGTTGATTCCGAGACCCCGCCCCATTCAGGCTGCTGCAAAGCCTTTTGCATATGAATGCCCGGGTCCTTTCCAACCTGACAACTACCTAACAAATTGCAGCTGGGCCAGACAGACCCAGAACTTCCAAGAGAAGGCCCAAGGCCCCACAGCAGCTTGCATTGCTTCTCAGCTGGGCCTCATCTGGGCACCCCCAAACCCCCAAAAAAGGAAGGGGAATCTGCATATCTCTTCATAGCTCCTGCTGGGTAACCTCAGGAAGAGGCTTAATTAGCACCTCCTTAGATCCAAGAGCCAGTGTACCCAGTGGTCAGAGTGGGACCACCCAGATTACAACTCCTCAGATTCATAAGGAACACACTCAGGGGGCAGACTCAGTGAGCACCAAAGCCCCACTGAAGCAAGTCTTGCCCCAGAAGGGTGTCTTCAGCACAGAAGTTCTCCCACTGCAGACACAGCTGATTCTCACTGCCAATTGGCCTGGAGGTCAATTCCTCCCAGTGACACCTAAAACAATCAAGGCATAACTACAACAAGACTGTGCACAAAGCCCACAAGGGGGTGCACCAAGAGTGTCCACCTCAGGTAACTGGGGAGGCTGAGCCACTGGGCCCTGTAGGACACCTAGCACACAAAACCACTCTACCAACACAGGGAAGCAGACAAAATGCGAAGACAAAGAAACAGGTCACAAATGACAGAAATGGAGGACAGCAAACGACTGGATATAGAGTTCAAAACCACGGTTCTAAGATTTTTCAAGAATTTTATGGAAACCGCCGATAAATGTATTGAGATCCTTAAGAAATCTAGTGAGACCCTCGATGTTGTGATAAAGGACCAACTAGAAATTAAGCATACACTGACTGAAATAAAGAATATTATACAGACACCCAATAGCAGACCAGAGGAGCGCAAGAATCAAGTCAAAGATTTGAAATACGAAGAAGCAAAAAACACCCAACCGGAAAAGCAAAATGAAAAAAGAATCCAAAAATACGAAGATAGTGTAAGGAGCCTCTGGGACAGCTTCAAGCGTACCAACATCCGAATTATAGGGGTGCCAGAAGAAGAGAGAGAGCAAGATATTGAAAACCTATTTGAAGAAATAATGACAGAAAACTTCCCCTACCTGGTGAAAGAAATAGACTTACAAGTCCAGGAAGCGCAGAGAACCCCAAACAAAAGGAATCCAAAGAGGACCACACCAAGACACATCATAATTAAAATGCCAAGAGCAAAAGACAAAGAGAGAATCTTAAAAGCAGCAAGAGAAAAAAAGTCAGTTACCTATAAGGGAGTACCCATACGACTGTCAGCTGATTTCTCAACAGAAACTTTGCAGGCCAGAAGGGAGTGGCAAGAAATATTCAAAGTGATGAATAGCAAGAACCTACAACCAAGATTACTTTATCCAGCAAAGCTATCATTCAGAATTGAAGGTCAGATAAAGAGCTTCACAGATAAGGAAAAGCTAAAGGAGTTCATCACCACCAAACCAGTATTATATGAAATGCTGAAAGGTATCCTTTAAGAAGAGGAAGAAGAAGAAAAAGGTAAAGATACAAATTATGAACAACAAATACACATCTATCAACAAGTGAATCTAAAAATCAAGTGAATAAATAATCTGATGAACAGTATGAACTGGTGATTGTAATAGAATCAGGGACATAGAAAGGGAATGGACTGACTATTCTTGAGGGGGAAAAGGGGTGTGGTGGGTGAGGGAAGAGATTGGACAATAATCGTGCACCTATGGATTAGGACAGTGGGTGGGGAGTGAGGGCGGAGGGTGGGGTGGGAACTGGGTGGAGGGGAGTTATGGTGGGAAAAAAGAGTAACTAATGTAATAATCTGAACAATAAAGATTTAATTTAAAAAAATAAAAAAATAAAAAAATTAAACATTTGTCAGAGCTACTGTTTGCAAATATCATCTCCCATCTGGTTTACTGCCTCTTTGTTTTATTGTCTGATTTTTTTTTGTTGTTGTGCAGAAGCTCTTCAGTTTGATATAGTCCCATTCAGTTATTTTTTACTTTACTTCTCTTGCCTTTGGGGTCAAGCCCATAAAATGTTTTCTACAACTCAGGTCCATAAGTTCGGTACCTATATTTTCTTCTATGTAATTTATTGTTTCAGGTCTTATTTTTAGGTCTTTGACCCATTTTGAATTAATTTTTGAACATGGGGACAAACTGTAATCCAGTTTCATTCATTTGCATGTGGCTTTCCAGTTTCCCAGCACCATTTATTGAAGAAACTATCTTTACTTCACTGCGTTTCTGGCTCCTTTGTCGAATATTATCTGTCCATGTATGTGTGGTTGTATAGCTTTGCTCTCTATTCAAATGTGGGCCAATGTTAGTTCTCTATCTCAAGACACATTTCTGTCAATGGCTTGATTTTTATCTTTGGCTTGATTTTTATCTTTAAATTTTATGTAGAATAGATATTGCTTCCTTGACTTCAGAGGGCAGAAGGTGGCCTCAAATCCAACCAACCATGACGTGTATGACTTGAGGCAAGTTGTTTGACCTCCCTGAGCTTCAGATTTTTCACATTAAAAGCGGGAAGAACACTAAGGGTAGATAAGTAGAGTTCATTTGCCTTCCTATCAACAGGCAGTGGCTGCCTCACATACTAAACAAGAAAGATTTCTGAGTCTCCTTTTAGTCTCAGGGAGAGAGAAGGTCTGACCAGTTCATGTCTGATCAATGGGCCGTCAGCAAGGGCAGCAGTCTTTGTCCTCTTCTAAGTTCCTATGAAATCAGAGGCAAAGTCAAACAGCTGGTCAGTGGTCCAGCCTAAATAATCAAGGTTATCATGAACTCCTGCTCATCTGGCTCTTCTTTACCTTAAGTAAATAAGTCATTCTTGTGTCAAAAAGAGCTGAGTGTACTTTTAGGAAATGTCCCCTTTTAAGTTCATATCTAAGGTGACATCATGCAGAGCCTTCCAGTTGGAGAAGAATCTTTTTTGGGGGAAAGTTTTGACCTTTAAAGAGAGTTAAACAGTCTCTCCTCATTTCAGCCAGGCCTTTGAGTTCCAACTTTGATAATCAGTGCTCATAAAGGTTAGATGTGAAACTTTGATTTGGTGTGTGAGTCACCACTGGCCAGCACAAACCAGGGCAGTACGCTGGCCATTAGAGAAAAACCTCACTGTGGTGGGGCGGTAGGATGAGTCAAACAACAGCTACTGTTGAGAATCTCCCCACTGATATTTCCCCAACTTATCTCAAGTAAATGAGAGGTGTTTTTTTCCTTTTTAAAAAAAAATTTTTTTTAAAGCATCAACACACCAAATGGGATTTCAGAAGCTAATTTCCAAATTGTTACATTTGAATTCTTTTGAAGGAATTTTTTGTTTGTTAGTTTTAACTTTTCATTATGGGACATTTTAAAATTTTAGAGAGAATAATATAATCAACTTTCATGTACTGATCACTCAGTTTCAGCAATTAAGAATTCATGGACAATCATGTTTAATTTCCACTCCTACCTCCTTCCTTCACTCCATCCTTTAGCTATTTTTGTAGTAAATCTCACATATCATATCATCGCATCAGTAAATTTAATGGGGGTTTTGAACTTGTGTTTCACGACTTAAACAAGCTATAGCCAGTTAGTTGACTCTGTCAACATTAATAACCCAACATTTTCCACTCCCCTCTTAGAGGGCAATTTGTCCTACATCACAAGGGTAAGTGCCAGAGCCAGGCTGGAACCCGGGCAGTCTAACTCAAGTCAGAAGATAAACTATTTTAACTTGGAGCCCTGTCACATTGCAAGTGACTCTTTAACAAGAAATACTGAATGTGGAAGGTAACTGCTAGTTTACTTAATAGACTCCACCAATATTTTGTGTAAACATCTCCTATACTGAGAATAATCACTTATGTATAAATAGTGTTTCTCAATATATAAAGCTCTTTAAACTTCCTGATGACCTCTAAGAGTTACTATTGTGCATACTTAATAAACTAAAGTTCTGAACAGTCAACTAAATATCTCAGACATTCTCTGGTAAAAGGTCTTACTTCAATTTCAAGCACAACTCTCCTTCCAATATAAGCTATGTTTTGCTATCAGAAAAAGTGCCTGGAAAGGTAAAAAACATCTATACTAATAAAAGGATAATATGCTAATTAGACCGGGTCGACCAGATATCTTCCAGATGTCCAACTTCCTTCTGGACAAAGCCACGGTGGCGGGGGCCGAGGCAGAGACAGTTAGGGGTGACTGGGCCAGCAGGGGGGCAGTTAGGGGGCGATCAGGCAGGCAGGTAGAGTGGTTAGGGGCGATCAGGCAGGCCGGCATGGGAGCAGTTAGGGGGCAACCAGGATGGCATGGGAGCAGTTAGGGGCCAGCCAGGCCAGCAGGTGAGCAATAAGGGGGTGTCCAGGGTGGCAGGGGGCAGTTAGGGAGCAACCATGCCAGCAGGAGGGCATTAGGGGGCGATCAGGCTGGCAAGCAGAGGCAGTTAGGGGCAATCAAGCAGGCAGGTAGAGTGGTTAAGGGTGATCAGGCAGGCAGGCAAGCAGTTAGGAGCCAGCAGTCCTGGATTGCAAGAGGGATGTCTAACTGCCAGTCAGACATCCCCCAAAGGATCCCAGATTGGAGAGGGTGCAGGCCAGGCTGAGGGACGCCCCCATGCACAGATTTCATGCACCAGGCCTCTAGTTGTACAAATGTAAGTAATATGTCTCTCTCTCTACAAACAGTGAGCAGTTTTTCCTAAATAAGAGTAAATAGAGTGTCAACTCCTGAATTCACTGCAATTATTTATGGATATGTAAAGGGCTCATCTGTGGATGGCTGTAACAGCAATGCAGGCTGCGATAATAAACAAGTCTATGAAGATGAAATGTGCTCTACAGAATGTCAGAGCTCCTACAGGAAATGCTGAATTTCTATAAAACCATCTGTCTCATGTGGCCCAGCCCATCCCCCAAGAGGAAGGACTTTACTTGTGTCAGGACACAAAGCCACAGAGAGAAAGTTCATCTGAGGGAAGAAAAAAAGGCAAGAAATAAAGGTATCTCAAGAGGCCACAGAAAAATATACAAGCACTGAAATTCCATTTCCTGTAGTTTCAGGAAGAACATTCACTGTCATCTGAATCTCCTTCACGTTTCTGCTTGTGTACAGGGAATAAGAGATGCGTGGAACCGCCTGCCCTCCTCACTGAATCAGAGGCCTTGCAACCAAAATATATGTTGCCCTGTTATTAAAGTATTCTTTCTGCATATAAAAGAATGAAAAAAATTCTGAATAACAATGCATGTATTAATTTTTCAGTGTACCAAAAGGAAAAAAATATTTATTTATGTTAATTAAGACATGCTTCCTTGAATTACTGTTACATGAGGTACTTGACATATATTTCTAAACAAACATCTACAACAAGCACATTTTAAAGCAATTTAGGGTTTAATATGTTCTAGTGAATGGCTTCCTGTATTGTAGATTTATCCAAAAAGAATCCTTTAAAAGTCATGGTCACTTTTTAAAATAAAAGCTAAATATTGTCAGCTTTCTGAGTATCTTTGCAAAGTCATGATTTTTTATTATTTTTATTATTTTGGCTTAGTTTAGTCCTGGATCTAAGCTAGAAAAATTGGCTCATTCAGAGATCCTTTTAAGCTACAGTAAAATTACTAATTCCATGAGGCAGATAAAGCATGGTTTCTCCTCTATGAAGGGTCTAAGATGGCATCTTGCATTCTAGTGGCTCAAGAAGAGACTGTGTGGTGGGTGAATCAAAGCAGGAAGGCACTGTGGGAAAGTCTACAAATTATAATGAACCTTGTTTCAGGTGACATGACCTTGTTTGCATTATTGATCTGTGCTTCTAGTCTTTAGAGGATCATTTCCTACTGATTTCCTTAAAATAGAATGTCAAAGCCACCCCAACCTTACTCCCTTCCCCATAAAAAACGAACAGCTTAAGTTCAGTTGTCGTGTTGTTGTTTCAAAGGATCTAACCAGACAGTTCTTCTCACCTGAGCTTAGTGAACATTTGTGCACTGCTGTGCTCTGGTTCTCCTGAACTGTGGACCAGCAAGGGACCTCTTATCTGGTAAATATATTAAGAGCCAATAAGCATTTGAATGAGGATTTGGAGTTTAGATAATACCCTGAAGTTTAGACGATGCTGACCACACATTTATTTTAAAAATACATCCTAAAAAACAGTCTCAATTTTGTTTGTTTTGAAGAGCAGAGCTCTAATGACTAAATAAAAACATATATACCAGAGGCACCTCTGCTCCAAAGGAACCAAGAATAAATTTTCTAAGCACATCTCCTTACATTCTAAACAAGGACATGAATGATGGATCTGGTGAGGGTGCACAGTCTCTAATATGGATAGCTAACTTTGAGTAAGGTCAGGCCATATTCCTAATATATTATGTGCATTCCCTCACTTAATCCTCACAACTCTTTGAGGCAGCAATATTATATTCCCCAGTTTACATCTGAGAAAACCAATGCAGGGAGAGATTAAATAACTGCCCAAGTCACAGAGCCATGAGTGGCATCGCCAGGAGTCAAACCCAGGCTGTCCATCCCAGCGTCCATGTTAACTGCTTTTTTATGAGAGCTAGCATTACCCAGTGCTTTCTCTGTGCAGGCTGAGCACTTGACTTGCATTATCTCTGCAGCCCTATGAATTAGCATCATCATTTCCCCCATTTTGCATGTGAGATTCTGATGATTCAAGTTTGCTTAGAGAGCTAAGTCAACTTTTGAAGCACATGTACCCTGTTATAAAACCTGGCTCTTACCCACAGTGTGCATCACTACATACTGAGTTTCATGTGTGTTATACATTCAGGTAACCTAACACCATGCACACAGATTGTTATAGTGACATGTGTCTTGTCTATGCTTAAAAACAAAAATTAGAACAAACAGCATAGTAGAAAGCATAGGAATATAGAACTTTTGCCTTTTTATAACCATTAAGAAGGATTCCAGGTTGAAGAGTAAATTGTTATGAATAACTAGTTGCTGAATCATCCATATCCAGCAAAGCTTAGCATAAGGAGTAATCATTTAGTGGCAGAGCACAGATAATAAATGCAGCATATTATACATCCTATAGCTCAGTGATTTTCAACCTTATACCAAATGCCTCCTTTACTATTGTGAAATGAAATTGATAGAAAATAAAACCTAAACATATATCAAAAAATGTTAAATGTATAAAGATTTCTTTTTGATCCCAGAGATGTTATAGAGTGATGTTATTATTACAAAGAAGAAATTCGTTGTTAAAGGCATAAACCATAAACCATAAATGGACTGAAAAGGGGGGGAAGGGTTTGGAAAGCAGAGAGATACATGGTAATTGGATTAGTAGACTCAAGAAAATGAACACCAACCCAGTACTGGGAAAAGTTAAGAAAGAACCTGAAATAAAGCTCAGACCTCTAAAGGGCTGAAGAAATGACATTATCTAATACTTCTGGAAGAACTAAAAACTAGAGATTTGGTTAAAAGTCTTTTTAAGCAGCAATAAGACCTCTTATTTACTCCCTTACTCCTAAGACTGTCCTATCCTGCACTGACACAAGACTGGAGGTTTATTTTCTGGAAAAGGTAAAACAAGGCCTCTGAACCAGGGGAAACCAAAAGTAAGCAAAGGTGACATTTACATCCCCCCCAAAAGAAGAAGAAGGATAAAGTGAAGACATGTTGCATGTTGAGACCTCAACCATCTTCTACACTCAGCGCCCAGAAGGCTGACAGCCAGGCTTATACCATCCAGACAGGAAACCAAAAAATACAAAATCCATTCTAAAAGGACAGACCTAAAGATATAAATATTGAGGGGTTGTTGTTGTTGTTTCAATGAAACAGCACATCTAGATCGTGCTATAGTGCCTCCCACAATTAAATCCCATGCCCATATGTTCAGCACATATAAAATGTCAGCTTTGAGTACCTAATGCTAGATATAAGAGGGCAGCAAGGACCAGCAAAAGAAGCCTTTTGATAGGAAAAACAGAGGTCAAAGCAAAATAACAAAGAATAAAAATTTAAAGGAAAAAGAGAAGATAACTTTAAAAACAATTTCATTGATTCTTTAGAACAAAATTAGACAAGATATTCTATCCATGAAAGAAGAACAATACTTTATTTTATTGAATTTACTAGGTTCACATTTTTAAATACAATTATACAGGTTTCAGCTGTACAATTCTATAATACATCATCTGTACATTGGATTGTGTGTTCACCACCCAAAGTCAAGTCTAAGAACAATCTTTTAAAATATGTTTTTTTCTGATAACAACAATGTTATCTTTAAAATTAAAATATAATAGGAGAATTATTTTCAACCTCTGGAAGTTTCTGAGATTAAATTTGAGGAAATATTCCAGAAACTTAAAAGAGAAATTAGGAGAAAATAAAAACACAAGAAAATTATAGGATGTAATAAAGGGTCCCAAAAAAACTACTCAAGAAAATGAATGGAGGAATAACATTTAAGAAACTATGCATACAAATTTCCCAAATCTGAAAATGAGTTTTCAGCTTAAAAATTCCAGGATTCCAGAATAATGTGCTAAGACCATTACCATGAAGTTTTAGAAAATTGGAGTCAAGGACCAAGACTGTGAATGACTTTCAAGTTGTCAAGAGAAATACCAGAAAATAAAATAAAATACCTGTAAAATTTTGGAGGGAAATTCTTTCTTATCTAGACTTCTATACTCAGCCAGCTTCAAGTAAGTGTGAGAGTAGAACAAAGACATTTTCAGAGTTATAAGTTCTTAGAAACTTTGTTTCCAATGCACTCTTTCCCAAAAAGCTATAAGGAAGGTACTCTACTGAAATAAAATAAATCTCAGAGGGATGGGAGTGAGGGGGGAGGGGCAAAGATTAACCAAACAGCTTATATGAATATATGAATTACCTATGGACACAGACAATACCTGTAAGGAGGTGAAGGCTTGGAGCTGGGTGGGAACAAGATGGAGGGGGACAATAGGGGCAAAAATCCTATATAATAAAGAGGTAATATGCAAATTGACCATCACACCTTCACAAGATGGCTGCCTATGACCAGGCCAGCAGGGGAGTTAGTGAGGGACGACCAAATGACTGAACAAGCAGGCTGCATGGGGTGACCAGGTCGACAGAGGGGTTAGTGAAGGACAACCAAACGACTGAACAAGCATGCAGAAGGCAACCAATCGATGTGTCTCTCACATCGGTGTTTGCCTCTGTCTCTCCCTCTCCCTTCCACTCTCTCTAAAAGTCCATGGAAAAATATCCTCAGGTGATGGGGGAAAAAAGAAAAAGAGAGAAACATAAGCATAAAGAATTAAAATGGCAATAAATAAGTACCTATCAATAATAACCTTAAATGTAAATGGATTAAATGCTCTAATGAAAAGACATAGGGTAGCTGAATGGATACAAAACCATGACCCAATTCTATGCTGTCTAGAAGAGACCCACCTCAGAACAAAAGACTCACACAGGATGACAGTGAAGAGATGGGAAAATTTTTTCCATGCAAATGGAAACAAACAAACAAAAAAGCTGGGGTAGTAATACTCATATCTGACAAAATAGACTTCAAAATAAAAGCCATCATAAGAGATAATAAAGGTCACTACATAATACTAAAGGGATCAATCCAACAAGAAGATATAACCCTGGAAAAAATATATGCACACAATATAGGAGCACCTAAATATACAAAAAAATACTTCTAGAGGATTTTATGGGAGATTTTGACAGCAATACAGTCATAGTAGGAGACTTTAACACCCAGTAACTTCACTGAAAAGATCTTCCAGATAAAACATTAACAAGGAAACAGTGACTCTAAATGACACACTGGATCAGATAGATTTAATTGACATTTATAGAACATTTCACCCCAAAACTGCAGAACATACATTCTTCTCATGTGCACATGGGTCATTCTCAAAGATAGACCACATATTAGTACCCAAAACAAGTCTCTACAAGGTCAAAAAGGTTGAAATCACATCAAGCATCTTCTCAGATAAAAATGGAATGAAATTAGAAATCAACTACAGAAAAAAAAAACATTCAAACACATAGAGGCTAAACAGCATATTCTTAAACAATGAATTGGTTACCAATGAGATAAAGGAAGAAATAAAAAAAAAACTTCCTGAAACAAATGAAAATGAACACACAATAACCTAAAATCTCTGGGACACAGAAAAAGCAGTCCTGAGAGAGAAGCTCACAGCACTATAGGCCTATCTAAAAGCACAATAAAAATTAATAATAAACTACTTAACCCCACAACTTAAAGAATTAGAAAGAGAACAACAAGAAAAGACCAGAGTAAGTAAAGGAAGGAAATGAAAAAAATTAGAGCAGAAATAAATGACATAGAGATTTTTTTTAAAATTAATTAAACCAATAGCTTGTTCTTTGAAAAGATAAACAAGATTAACAAACTGTTAGCCAGACTCATCAAGAAACAAAGAGAGAGGACCCAAATAAGCAAAATCAGAAATAAAAGAAGTGAAGTAACAATTGACACCACAGAAATACAAAGGATTATAAGGAAATACTATGAACAACTATATGCCAACAAGCTGAACAATGTGGATTAAATGGACAAATTTCTAGAAAAATACAATCATCCAAAACTGAATCAGGAAGAATCAGAAAACCTGAATAGGCCAATAACAATGATGAAATTGAAGCAGCATTAAAAAAAATTCCCAGCAAACAAAAGCCCTGGGCCCGATGGCTTCACAGGGGAGTTTTACCAAACATTCAAAGAAAAAACTAATACCTATCCTCCTCAAACTATTCAAAAAATTCCAAGAGGAAGAAATATTTCCAAGCTATTTTTATGAGTCCAGCATTACCCTAACCCCAAAACCAGGTAAGAACACTACAAAGAAAGAGAATTATAGGACAATATTCCTAATGGACATAGATGTTAAAATCCTCAAGAAAATATTAGCAAATCAGATAGAGTAACATATTAAAAAAGATCATACCCCATGACCAAGTGGGATTTATTCCAGGGATGCAAGGCTAGTACAATATTTGCAAATCAATAAATGTGATATATCACATAAACAAAATGAAAGACAAAAATCTCATGATCATATTAATAGATGCAGAAAAGCATTCAACAAAATCCAATACCCATTTTTTATAAAGACTCTCAGCAAAGTGTCAATAAAAGGATCATATCTCAACATAATACAGGCCATATATGACAAACCTACAGCCAACATCATATTCATTGGGCAAAAATTAAACCCATTTCCCCTAAGAACAGGAACAATACAGGGATGCCAGTTTCCCCACTCTTATTCAACATAGTCCTGGAAGTCCTAGCCATAGCAGTCAGAAAAGAGAGATAAAAGGCATCCAAATTGGAAGAAGGGATAAAACTCTCATTATTTGTAGATGACATGATATTGTATATAGAAAACCCTAAAGATCCCACCAAAAAACCCCCACTAGATTTAATACATGAATTTGACAATGTAGTAGGATACAAAATTAACACCCCAAAAATGATGGCTTTTTTTATACACCAATAATGAATTCTCAGAAAGAAACTAAACAAACAATCCCATTTACCTTGCAACCAAAAAATTAAGATACTTAGGAATAAACTTAACCAAGGAGGTAAAAGACTTGTACTATGAAAACTACAGTACATTGAAAAAAGAGATAGAGGAAGATATGTACAAGTGGAAGAATATACTATGTTCATGGATTGGTAGAATTACTATCATTAAAACATCCATACTACCCAAAGCAATCTACAGATTCAATGCAATCCCTATTAAAATACCATTGGAATACTTCAAAGACCTAGAATAAATACTCCAGAAATTTGCATGGAACCAGCAAAGATCCCAAATAGCTGTAGCAATCTTGAGAAAGAAGAACAAAGTTGGAGGAATCACAATACCAGATATCAAGTTATACTACAAAGCCACTACATTCAAAACAGCCTGGTAATGGCACAAGAACAAGCACATAGATCAATGGAACATAAAAGAGACCCCAGAAATTGACCTAAGGCATTATGCTCAATTATTATTTGACAAATGAGGCAAGAGCATACAATGGAGTCAAGAGAGTCTCTTCAATAAATGGTGTTGGAAAAATTGGACAGATAGTTGCAAAAAAATAGAAACTAGACTACCAACTTACACCATATACAAGAATAAACTCAAAATGGATAAAGGACTTAAATGTAAGATGGGAAACCATAAAAACCCTAGAAGAAACCATAGGCAGCAAAATCTCAGATATCTCTCATAGCAATATGTTTACAGATACATCTCCTAGGCGCAGTGGTTGGGAAACTCATTAGTCAACAGAGCCAAATATCAACAGTACTTCTTCAAAATAGACTCGCCCAGGCCGAAAACCAACTTCTGCACATAGGCCACGAAGTTTCAATCGCACTGTACACGCGCCCACACGTGGTATTTTGTGGAAGAGCCACACTCAAGGGGCCAAAGAGCTACATGTGGCTCACGAGCCGCAGTTTGTCGACCACAGTGACCTAGGGCAAAGGAAACTAAGGAGAAAATAAACAGATGGGACTACATCAAAATAAAAAGCTTCTGCACAGCAAAAGAAACCATCAACAAAATGAAAAGGGAGCCCACTGCATGGGAGAACATATTTGACAATGATACATCTGATAAAGTGTTAACATCCAAAATATATAAGGAACTCAATACAAATCAGAAAGAATATATGCATCACTGTGTTCATAGCAGCATTATTTACAATAGGTAAGATCTGGAAATAGCCCTAGTGCCATCAGTAGATGAGTGGATAAAAAGCTGTGGTACATTTATATAATGGAATACTATGCAGCAGTGAAAAAGAAGAATCCCTTAACCTTTGAGACAGAATGGAGGGACCTGGAGAGTATTATGCTAAGCAAAATAAGCCAGTCAGAGAAAAGTCAAGTATCACATGGTCTCACTCATATGTGGAATCTAAATGAACAAAATAAACTACCAGTGGGTAGCCTGAGGCATGTGTTGCCAGGACCTCTGGTTCTGCCATGTCTGCTTATCACACACTGTGACTGAGGCCTTTCCAACTGCTGAAACAACTTCCTAAGTACAAGAAATGAGTTGTTTTTCTACTCAGGTAAAATGCAAGATATAGACACAAGTCCTCTTACATGGCTAACTGAACAAAATTATGCCAAATTGGAATGTCCACTTTAAAAGTCTGAAAAAAATCCCCCTTTGTCAAAATAAATTATCTTATTGATTGTTATTTTTCTCTACACACTATCTTACTGGAGAAGCATTAAAAAAACTTAATGGGAAGGCATTATAATTTATTACTTATGAAAAAATTCAATGAAGTTTAGTGTGCAAAAGTTTCTGGTCTTTGGAAGGACCGTAAGGGTATCTGCATATATTCTATATTCTGCATATGGTCTTCACTGCTGTGGATACTAAATAAATAGCAAATGCCTCAGGAAAAGAATATGTCATACTAATGAATGCTAACTCAAAATAGGGCATCAAAAAAATCATTGAAAAGTGGTTTTGACCATTAGGTTAGGTATCTGGTGCAATATTCAGAAATGCTTCCTTCTTTTATCTTTCCTGTCCCCAAACAAAGCTTGTGATGCAGTGCTTTAGAAAAAAATAACATAAAGGAATACATATTTTTCCATTTTCATGTATTTCTTTATATGTATTTATTTATTTTAATTACTTGAAAATTTAGACTGAGGGGATGAGTGAATCACATCCAAGTTCAACTCCCCATGAAAATTTTTTGTTGTTTTCTGAGTTTTCAGTGACAAACAAAAAATATTGATTCCAGCCAATTTATGCACATAAGCAATTTATTGAAGACATGTTGAATGGGTCACAACATCAGAAATCAGGTAGCACACAAAGTAGTCAGGCAGCTGAGCACATCACAGGTCATCACAGCCAAATACTGGTCACTTTCTACTTTTGGTCATCCTTCTGCCACTCAACCCATCCTGCCAGCAGGACTTATCTAACTGCACTGAATCGCTGCTTCACTCCCTC
The DNA here is from genome assembly GCF_000412655.1 of Myotis brandtii. Classification (NCBI taxonomy): domain Eukaryota; kingdom Metazoa; phylum Chordata; class Mammalia; order Chiroptera; family Vespertilionidae; genus Myotis; species Myotis brandtii. Next base: position 2,540,717 of record NW_005368707.1, on the reverse strand, counting down.
AAGTTTCAGAGTTTTAGATGAGAACATCCCATTGGCCCAGCCTTGCTAATGAGCTCAGACTTCGGACTCCTGGGAGAGGAGAGACAGAATGCTTTTCCCACTTTGGGTTCTGTAGGGGAAGACAGGACCCCACTTCTATCAAGATTCACACAATTTGGTGTTCCCCAACACCAGAAAGGGAGTTCCAATGTTGGGCAACCAAAAAATAACATATGACTACCATAACAGGTTTCAAACTTTTTCAAATGTTACTCCTATAAGAAATACATTTTATAGCACACACCAACATGCAGCTACACTGATGCACATGCATATGAAAGTTTCACATGATAATACTACTTATCATTACTAATCAGACCCACCGCCTACTGTCCTGTGGGTGGTGCACGAAAAGCACTAGGGTGCCATCCACATTTACCACAATGCAAATGACATTTCTAGAGTATGCAGGGCACAACCAACCTGCACATACTTAGCAGCCTGTGTGCAGTGTACTTTGTTCTATTTTCTTCCATTTAATTTTTTGTAAATGTTCATTGCAAACGACTACATTGACTTCATGATCCATGCTATGGATTTGATTGTGCCACTCCCCCTCCAACCAAAATTCTGATGTTGTAGCCCTAACCCTCAATTACACTGTTTTCAGAGACAGGGTGTTTAGAAGGTAGTTAAAGTTAAATGAGGTCACAATGGTGGGGCTCTAATCCAATAGGATTGGTGGCCTTAAAAAAATAGGAAGAAAGCACCTCCCCCAACCCCACCCTGCTCACCCTATGCACACACACCTAAGAAAAGCCATGTCACCACAAAGCTGGAAGGTGAGAAGACAGCCACCTGCAAGCCAGGAAGAAGCTTTCACCAGAACCCAACGGTGCTGGCCCTGATCTCAGACTCCCGGCCTCCCAAACTGTGAGAAAATAAAGTTCTGCTGTTTAAGCCACTCAGTCATAGTTATTTTGTTATGACTGCCCTGGCAGATTAAGACAACTCACTAATTGATCTCAACTTCATAGTCCGAAAAACACTACATGATAATGTATTGATCCCATTAGAAGTCCATTTCTAGCTTCAGAGGTTCCCTGGTGGCTCCATGCTGCAGCTGTTCCAGAGGAAAACCTACCTATCCAGAACTTCCACCTCCATTTCTCTCAGGGGCTTTGCCCCTATTTGTTTCCTATTTGACCATTTCCTTATCTATACAAGGTTGCCTTCCTTCCTTCTTTCCTTCCTTTCTTCCTTCCTTTTTTCCTTTGCTCCCTCTTCTTTCTTTACTTCTTTTAATAAGTGAATTATTTCAGATCTCAACACTTCTTTAAGCTACAATATCTGTTGACAGCATTTTCATTAACTCAAAATGAATTTCAAATGCATAATAATCAACATTGAATATTTGTCTTTGAAAGCTCTGTTAAGCCTTATTCTCTTATCATTAGAGCAAAATTATAGTTTTTACAAATGAACAAATAGAAAGGGTAATTTTATTAAGACAAGACCCACCACTACATAAAATTTAATCTAATATGGTCTGGTTTACGACATAGCCAAAACAGGTCTCCATCAAAGGGAATAATTTTTTAAATTGGCTTACAAATTGTATCTCCCCTGTACCCTATTCCTGCTTGTCTTATTTCATCTCCTCTTAGCACTTAGCATAGGCATTCACTCCAAATAATAATCTACTTTATTTGCCTCTTCTTTTTAGTCTCTCCTTTGCCTTCTTCTACACCTTAAAATGTTAAAAGGGTAGAGAATTATCATACATTGATTTTTACTGCATTCAGTTATCTTGTATGTATTATCCCATCTTATTCTCATACCCCTGGAGTAAATCTTCTTAACCCCCCTTTACAGGTGATAACTTGGAGGTTCAGATCATTTAAGTTCACACTGCAGTAAGTTTTGTCCATTTTCAAAATTTGTGATTCTTTGTTCTCCACAACATTGCCTTCCAATTGCATCATTTTACTTAAATCCAATCAAAGTATACTCTTTCAAAATTCTGTATCTAGACATCAGATGTCCTAGACAAGTATGTACTGTGACCTACTGCTCTTTAAGCACATACAAGTCCAAGTTCCAATTGTGGGCACCACCCACAAGTTCCCTGGATGGCAATATTTGCTCATAAGAATTTAGATTCTCCGTCCAAATGGAGCACACTCAAGGAAGTAAACAGTGGTCAGTGCAGTTCCAGGGAAATTTCTCTCTGGCCCTGAAAACAGGACCACGTGCTAGAGTGATTCCCGGTACACTCCTTCTGAAAGTGCCCTGAGGTGGTTTCCACCCACCTTGTTGTGGGCCCTGACTGCCCGACTGGCTTGCAGAGGGTATCAGGGGGACTGTTCTCACTCTTTCTTGTCCTTTCTCCCTTTGAAATGGAATTCCAGTTTTTCAAGCAGTAAAACTTTGAACAAAATTTGGTACAAATGCCAAAGCTCATCTATATATATAAAAGCCTAAGTGATTGAACAACCAAACAACCGAACGACTGGTCGACAAGTTGCTATGATGAGCACTGACCACCAGGGGCCGGACACTCAACGCAGGAGCTGCCCCCTGGTGGCCAGTGCGCTCCCACAGCCAACCTCCTGCAGCCAGCCAGCCCCTCCAATCAGCCCCCGGGGGGGTGGGGGGGCAGCCAGCCAACATTTCACGGTTCCTACCCGGAGCCAGCCCTCCCCGCATTGGCCCCAATTGCTGGCCAGGCTGAGGGACCCAACTTGTGCATGAATTCATGCACCGGGCCTCTAGTCTATCTATAAAAACTTTCAACATTTTCTAAAAATGCAAACAAATCAGACTTCCAAAGCAATCGTGCATCGATGTGCTTGCATTTCTTGACACAGCAAGACTACTGGGAGACCAAGTGTTTGAGATCATGCACTTTGGCTGATCAAGCTAAACTATTCCCACGGTACACCCAAGTTCAATATTTTATACTTTGGAGACATTTGAGAATATAGACCATTGAAGAAAATGAAGAAAAGGGAAGTCCATGGAACTTGGCACAGTGACACCTAGCCAGCCAAATACCAGATGCCAATGGGAACCTACTCTATTGTCCTATAGGCACCTGGAAGCTGCTTTTAACTGACATGTATTAGGGCTGGCAAAGGTCTGAGATGTAAAAAGACTAGAGCAACACCTCATTCACCCTGCACAAACCTTATAGATAGGAGGGGATCCTGTGCCTGCACAGGGTACTTGAAGGATCTTGGGAAGGATAACTGTTCCTCCATTCTTCTGACAGAACAACCTTCCCTACCATGTGTGAAATTCACCATCTGTCACTTGCTCCTTTTAGTCAAACATTGCCCTCTCTCTAGTTTCCATTCAAATTATAAATACTCCTAGGAACTATATCACACTCCTTGACACTTTACTATGAATAAGACTACTAAGTGAACCAGCTGGTGGAGACAGAGAGTAGATAGAACAGGGAGATGTTGTCTCAGGGAAAAAGCTTTTCCTATATCACAAATCTGCCTGGGACACGCCCATCCCGTGGCACACACTGTTCTCCCAGGGCAAGGGAAAATCTGAGATCACGGTATGTTTTCTTGAACCATTAAAACATCTTCCCAAGATGACCTAGATTTAAAAACACTATAGCAAAGGAAAGACACCAAATAAGAAAACAATGTAGAGCATCCACAGGTCATCTATCCCTTCATAGGTGTTCAGTACATAACGTTCCCTTTCCTAGTGCTGCAGTGTCTCTGCTGGATTAATTCTTCCGCACAGAGTTACAGTTCTAGACATGTAGTTTTCATGTTGGAAATGACTGGAAATTCCAAACAAAGTTCATCAGAAATTGATCTATGAGAAGGAACTGCTGCCGTTGATGTTAGCAGAGCTCATACCTGTTCAACACAGCCTTGGCTGATTCCAGCTGATAGTTTAATCAGAGGTGGAAGTTAAAGAAAGGTTAAAAGATACAGCTGATCATACAACAATGAGGCAGGAGTGGGGAGGGGGACACTGACCCCCTGCACAGTGAAAATATGCATAGTGCTTTGGAGTCCCCCCAGAACTTAACAACACCAGTTATCCTTCCATGTCCACAGGGGATTGGTGCCACCCTCTCATACCAAAATGTTCAAGTCTCCTATCTAAAAAAAATAAGTAGATCAATGCACACATTGGCCCTCTGAATATGCAGACCCTCAACCACAAGTAGAAGACAGTACAGGTATTTATTGAAGAAATGTGGCTTACAAGTGAGCCCGGGCAGTTTAAACCCATGTTGTTCAAGGGTCAACTGCACTTGCATTATAAAAAACCCACTAGAATAGGGCTCACTCCCCTATGTATTATTGACCACTGCAAAGATTTCTGGGCCATTTCATTTATTTATAAGTGCTCTAACTGCTTAAGGCTGATTACATAATATGAAGCAATATAATAATAGCTCCTTGACTTTATAAGTGAGGTTGTACTTTTAAGGCAGGGGTGGGGAACCTTTTTCTGCCACAGGCCATTTGGATATTTATAACATCATTCGGGGGCCATACAAAATTATCAACTTAAAAATTAGCTTGCTATATTTGGTCAAACATTTAATTAATTTATCCCTAATGCTTTGGCAGGGCCAGACCAAATGATTTCATGGGCCTTATACAGCCTGAGGACTAGACATTCCCCACCCCTATTTTAAAGGAAATAGACTTTTCCTGTTTCCTTTTCATGCGTGTAGAATGAAGATATTATGTTCAGTAATCCCACTACACAAAAAAAGTCCTCAACAACTGAGCCTATTTTAAAGGAAATAGACTTTTCCTGTTTCCTTTTTACACATGTAGAATGAGGATATTATGTTCAGTAATCCAACTACACAAAAAAGTCCTCAAGAACTGATTCATTCAAATTCCCACTACTCATTGAACTGCAACTTCCATTCTCTTTCTATACTCGTCTCTCAATTTCTCTATCCCTGCAGCCTGTGCCTCTAGCTTTCATATCCTGCTTTCAGTTTCCTTCTTCTTCTTTCACCACTTCTTTGGGGTTTCTTTTTTTCTTTTCCTTTTTGTTTTTTTGCTTTTAGGTTTTTCCTTGATTTTTCTGCTTCAGTGCTACTCCCCATATTTCTACTTCTCATCATTGCTTTTCTTCCTTTTTCTTCATCAATTCATTGAACACACCTAATATACTTGACACAGAAATAAGTGCTTGGGAGCCAGAAATGACAGGCACAACCTTTCCTTAAGGGATTCACAGTTGAGGGTGACCAATGAGTAAACCAATCTTTGTCACACAGCAAAATACATGCCACAGAGGAGAGCCTGAGGTCTCAAGGACGCTTTCTAGAAAAGCTGAAACTTGAGCTGATTCCTAAAGTACCAAAATCCATGGTGGGTAAGCAGGCAGAAAATGGGGCTGGAAGGTGGGAAGAACATTTCAGGCAGAGAAAATAGTCTTTGTCAAGGTGGGAGGCAAGAGAAAGCACACACTAGACTGGATGCCTTAAGTACTGCTCAAATGAATAGGGTACAAGGGGAGGCTGTTAGGAAATGGGCCTAAAGAAGTCCAAGGCAAGGCCCCTATGCACTCACTGTGCAAAGGGGTAAGAAATTGGAATTTCATGTTTGAAAGAATGTAGCGCCAGCATGCTTAAGTAGTGGAGTGACACGCTGAGAAAGCCCAGGCTGCCAAAGCATGCCAGGAACCCCCAGGTGGGGTTAGGGAGGCAGGAAAGCAGGGGGACAGTGCTCTTGCAGGTTATAAAGGCTGCACCATGGGAGAGGGGTGACGTGTATCAGACAGAATAGACAGGATTTGGTGAGTGAGAAGAAATGAAGAAGGGATAGTTGAAAATGGCTCACAGAATATCAGCAGCAAGGTGCATAGTAATGAGGTTCCCTAAGATGTGGGAGGAGCAGCAGGCTTGAGAGAAAAGAAAAAGTTTCCTTTTGGCCCACTCATGACTCACACGGTGCATCCAGGTAAGGTGAATGGAACTCAGGAAGGACCAATTTAGGGGTCTCCGGGATGAGTAGTGGCAGGTGGGTGCAGATGAGGGCTCTTCTCCTAGAGCCAGCAGCCCTGTGTGACCTTGCCCCTACCCACCCCGAGCTGCTCCCAACACAACCATAGTGGCTGCTGTCGTTTCTCACCAGCCAGGGCAGCCAGCAGTACTGGGCCCTGATGGTACCCAGGCTCACCCAGCAGATGTTCAATGACAAGAGCAGGATGGCCACTTGTAACTGCCACCATGGCCACTTCCTGACCATGGCCTCTATGTTCAGGGGCTGCATTTCCACGAAGGAGGTGGATGAACAGATGCTTAACATCCACAACAAGAACAGCAGCTATTTTGTTGCTGTCTGTGACTTCTTGCCCCAGGAGCTAAAATTGCTTGCCTCCTTGATCAGCAACACCACTGGCACGCAGGAGCTGTTCCAGTGCACCTGGAGGTCTTCCTGCACCGGTGCCAGGCGAGGGCATGGGCGAGATGAAGTTCACCAAGTACCAGGACACCACAGCCAAGGGGGAGGCTGTGGCCTAGAGCTGTCTGGAACCAGGGAAAGGATGGCTGCGTGTGGACCTTTTCCTCACTCACAACCTGCTCTCCGACAGCCACGTGTCGCTGTGTGTGCATTTGCACTTCTTCCTGTCTTGACACCACATGTTGTACAGACACCACCATGAAAGCATTTCCACAGTGAAAGAAAGCAAGAAAGCAAAACAACATGCCAAACTCTATGCCACCCAATGACCAGGGGCTTGATATTTCCTCTGCCTGGGAAATTCTCCTTTGGTCTCCGACCTCCTCATTCTGTAGGGAGAGGCCTTCCCTGACCTCCCTTCCTAGAAAGGCACATCTGTCATTCTCAGTAATAGCATTATACTTATTTTATTTCTAATACTTAGGACAATCTGTGTTTAGCTGCTTACTTAGTTCTTCATTTTCTGTATCCCTCACTAAACCTTGTGGTGGCAGGGATCCAGTCTGTTCTGTTCACCATTGTATCGCTGAGCCTAGTGCAATGCCTGGCACACATCGGGCTCTCAGTCAGAATTTGCCAAATACATAAATGGATCATGCATCCAAACCTCCACAAAAGAGGACCATATTGGCAAGGCCCCAGCAGGAAACCACAGCAAACTTCAATTGAGGAGATTTAATAAAAGTGCAGTTTATCAAGGTATTAAAGAATGTAGAGAACCCATAAGGGATAGTGCAATACCTCGGGCTGGGAGCTGTGGGCACTCCATTACAACTCCAAGGCCCAAGGGACCTAGAGGGAGTGATTGCCAGAGTCTTCAGAGAGAGCAAACTAGGAGAAAAGGGCCAGGTGGCAGCACCTGGGATCTTGGCTTGAGGGAGGCAACCAAGGAATAAACACCTGACCTCATGCTTCACCCTCATCTCCTACTGGTCCCCTTTGCCCAAATACAGATAGAAGCCGGGGGGGGGGCGGTGACGAGGGAGCCAGAGCCTGTTCATTTGGTAGAGGGGAGGTAGAGTGGCAAATGGAGAACACATATTACAGGGACCATAGGAACCAATAAAACCCACAACAACATGGAATTTTCCAGTTGAGACTTATCAACCAAAAGGGCATGGCTGTATGTTTGGACCACATTGCAAAGGCTCCTGGTAGACAAGGAAACACCCTCAACCCCAGAAAAGTCAGGTCTGATCTTAGCAGCCAAGGAGTGTGTGGACGCATTTCCAAAGTATGATCTTAGAAGTGTCTCTCAAAAAGATGCGTTTCAAAATGAGTACCAGTGTCAAATAAGTTTAAAAAATCCTGGGTTAAATTGATTTTTCACTTTAAGATTTCTCAAGCCCTCTGTTGTTCTAGTGTACATGGTTCATTTCTAAAAGAAAGGGCGTCTGGGAGCATGTCAGGGTGTGCTTTAGCCTACCCTGAGCGCTGCCCGGGGGTCAGGCTACTGCTGCCCCAGCTCGAGAATTCAGCTCTGCTGCTGCTTGGTCGTGTGCACAACTGCAAGTCACTTCACTCCCTTGCAGCTCATGTCCTCCTTTGCCCAAGTTAAGGAGTTGGTTTTAGATATTTTTAGGATTTAATGTCTATCCCAGAGTCAGGATTGACCAGTAACCTTGAATTTCTCAGAGCAAAGAGCCTGAATTGTCAGAGAACCTCAGAGTGACAGCTTCCTCAGAGTGCTCAATGGTGTCCTCTTCCCCTCCTGACTCCAACCTTAGTCCTAGACTTGTTTGTCATCAGCTCTGCACAGCTCTGATCCCTGGCAGTAACACACTCTGACCCGATTGCCTGCAGCAAATTCTCAGCCCGGTTTCTGCCCAGTCTGGTTCTACTTCCGTGACTCAGTGATTTCCATCTGAGACACTTTAGTATTCTACAGGGTCATCCCACAGTGCCAGTCACATGTCCTTGTGGTTCTGAGCTCACAGATCTCACAGCAGCTCCTCCCACCCTATTCTCAACAGTTTTTTCTGGCTGCTGAGTTTTTCATACCATTTTGTTTATTTCTTATATCTTCCACATTTTTTCCTACCAACACCAGACAGCAGCTTCATCTTTTCTCTTTCTTCCCAAAGCTGACACTTCCCTCCTTCCCCTCCTCTCACTGCTCCCTGTGGGTTCCCTGTATTCCTCTGGGCAGAAGCTACAATTCCCCTTCTGGGTTTGTGCCCTGAAAGCTAACCTTTCCTTCAATGGAGACATAGTAGCAAGTTAGCTGTTCACTAGGGCCACCGTAGAGTTTATTCAAACTGGGATGCTTCTGAGTGTGAAAGAGGGCGCAGTTAGCCATTCTGCCAAAACAACAGGTGTAAGTCAGGACTGTCTTCTCAGGGTTTTGTGGTCACTCCATTGTATGTAGACATACGACATATTATGCCACTAAAATTTCATATCATTTTCTTTTATGAGAGGCGTTTATGTCCTAATCCTGCAGATATAAAGCAATATTACTGCCTGTATGGTTTCTTGAGTCACATGTATTGCATGTCTCTGACTGTTCCCTAATTCGGCCAAATTCCTCCTCTGAGTGACAAGCTCCCTAAATGGGTGGTTAAACCTGCCACCATGTTCATAGTCTTGGTCACTGAAGTTGCAGTACAGGTAGCAGCAGCAGCTGCGTCCTTGCCTTTTCTCCCTCCTCTCCCCAGATTTCTTTCCTACCTCCCTTATCCACCTGGCCTCAACTTTCCAGCTTAATCTGTCTGTCTTTCAGTGTGCCCACCGGCACCCGCAACAACGTTCGTCAGGACTTTCCCAAAGTCAAGAGCAAGAAGTCTGGGTGGTAAATACCCAGACCTTTGCTAGCCTGCTTCTGCTGTGAGGTGTGCTCTTCCTCCTCAGCACCAGATCCCTTCTGGCAAGTGCCCACACTGGTTGCACAAGCGAGTTTAGCCAAAAATGAAAATTCTTTGACTCAAGGATCTAAGAACACTTTTGACAATGGAAGGAAAGACTGAGTGCCACCTAGACTTTGTATCTCTTGTCCTATGTGGGGTCATCAGCTTGAGTCTCTCTCCTTGATGACTAGCATTATCATTATCATGTGCCAGGATATGTGGTCTCTGAGCTCCCAAGTTTTGCACCATACTGGTGTATGGGTGGTGGTGGTGGTGGTGGTGGTGGTGGTGGTGGTGGTAGTGTGTGTGTGTGTGTGTGTGTGTGTGTGTGTAGCCTGCGCCTTTTGGCAGTCTGGGAGCCCTCGGGGAGCGGGCCTAAGCTATCAATCGGATATCCTTAGCGCGGCTGCGGAGGCGGGAGAGGCTCCTGCCACCACCTCTGCGCTCGCCAGCCGTCAGCCCAGCTTGTGGCTAAACGGTGCTTCCTCCTGTGGGAGCGCACTGACAACCAGCGGGCAGCTCCTGCATTGAGCGTCTGCCCCCTGGTGGTCAGTGCGCATCATAGTGACCAGTTGTTCCGCCATTAGGGTCAATTTGCATATTACCCCTTTATTACATAGAATATGC